>NC_050097.1:51268397-51571427 GCF_902167145.1 Zea mays
GAAAGGTTCCGAAGCGTAGAAAGTCTGGTTTTACCTTCATTAGACAAGACCAAAAGTGGGAGTCACCAATTTTCCATTCCACTTGAGCCAGTGATTTTGAACCTATGTATTTATTACGGAGCAATTGTTACCACATACCATCAGAGGTAAGCAATTTATACAACCATTTGCTAAGAAGGGCTCTATTCATAGTGTTCAAATCTAGGATTCCAATTCCTCCCTGGTCTTTTGGTTGGCACAGAATAGACCATTTACCAAGCCTATATTTTTTTTTGTTTTCATCCCCCTACCAAAAGAATCTTGAACGAAAATAATCCAATGTCTTGATAACTCCTTTGGGGATGGAGAAGAAAGACATCATATACATCGGAAGGCTACTAAGAACTGAATTAATCAAAGTCAGACGGCCTCCGATGGAGAGATGTTTCCCTTTCCAGCTACTGAGTCTCTTCTCAAAGCGCTCTCCAACTCTAGCCCAATCCCGATTTCTTAATTTTTTGAAGTGAATTGGGATGCCAAGGTAATTGATTGGAAAGTTGCCGGCTTTGCACCCGAAGAGTTCCGTGTACAACTCTATCTGCTCATGGGCATCCCCAAAACAGAACAACTCACTCTTGTGGAAATTAATCTTAAGACCTGAAGCTAGTTCAAAAGCAAATAGAAGAAGCTTCAAATTGCGAGCTTTGTCCAGATCATGATCCATGAAGAGTATAGTGTCATCTACGTACTGGAGGATCGAAAGCCCACCATCAACTAGATGGGGGATGATTCCCACAACCTGCCCGTCCAATTTTGCCCAACTAATGAAAACTTTCAGCATGTCCACCATAATATTAAATAGGAGGGGGGGACAAAGGATCCCCTTGACGGAGTCCCTTTTTTGTTTGAAAGTAGTGTCCGACATCATCATTAACATTTACAGCTACACTGCCGCCCGAAATGAAAGTCTCAATCCAAGAAATCCATTTGGACGAGAAGCCTTTCATCCGGAGTGTTTGTAAAAGGAACGGCCACCGTACTTTGTCGTATGCTTTCTCAAAATCTAGTTTTAGGATTACTCCGCTCTATTTTGTTCGATGTAATTCGTGAATTGTTTCATGAAGAATGATCACTCCTTCGAGTATATTTCGATCTTTAATAAAGGCAGTTTGTGATGGGCTAACTACCTTATCTGCTACCACGCTTAGTCTTTTCGTGACTACCTTGGCAAAATCTTATAGCTCACGTTAAGGAGGCATATTGGTCTGTATTGTTGGATAACATTTGCATGAAGGACTTTAGGGATGAGAGTAATGATTCCAAAATTAAGGCTGAACAAGGGGAGTTCGCCCTTGTCTAAATCCTGAAACATTTGCACGAGATCCCCTTGATGGTCTCCCAGAACTGCTGATAAAACTCAGCGGGAAAACCATCCGGACCGGGAGCTTTGTTGGGTTTCATTGAAAAGATAGCCTCTTTAATCTCCTCTTCAGAGAACTCAGATGTGAGTAACATGTTTTCCTGGCTGGATACCTGAGGTAAGTCAAGAATTATGGATTCATCTAAAGTGAAGGAATTTTCTTCCGGTTCACCAAATAAACCCCTATAGTAATCTGTGATAAAGATTTTTAGATTAGCATGTCCTTCAATTTTATTGCTGCCATCTTCGAGCGATAAAATCCGCTTTTTCGGTGCTTTCCGTTGGCAATCATATGAAAATATCCAGTATTATTATCTCCTAGGAGGACGTGCTTTTCCTTCGCCCGTTGGTAATATTTAATTTCTTCTTCTCTCATAAGTTTGATCAAGTTCTCTCTAGCCTGAGACAAGCATTCTAGCTCCTCCACATTCAAATCTCTGACTTCGGCCTGAACATCTAAAGAGCATATAGTGTTTTGAAGATCTGATTTCTTTTTCTTGTACTCCCCATTTATTTGAGCTGCCCATCCTCTAATGAATCTCCGCAGAGCACTCAACTTGTTATTCCATCTTTGTACCGAATTACGACCTTTGAATGTGTTAGTCCAAATTTGCTTAACCCGTTCTTGAAAACCCTCCCGCTGAAGCCAAAGTAATTCAAACTTAAACAGTTTGTTACTTCCAAAGAGGGCAGGAGTTCCAGTGTCAAGAAGCAAAGGTGAATGATCAGAAACCCCTCTGTCCAGCGCATGAACCGAGACCAGAGGGTATTTAAATTCCCAATCAGTCGTCAAAAGGACTCTATCTAACTTTTCATAGGTCGGGTTAGGGAGAGAGTTTGCCCAGGTGTATTGTCTTCCTGTTAAGACTATTTCTCTTAAATCAAAGCTATCAATCACAGCATTGAAAAGAAACGGCCAACGATTATTGAACCTATCATTGTTTTTCTCCCTGCTGTTTCGCAAGATATTAAAATCCCCACCAATGAGGGAAGGTAGAGGGTTATGCTGACAAGCTCGTACAAGCTCCGCAAGGAAAGCAGACTTAAATTCATCTTGAGCTGGGCCATACACAGCCATCAGGGACCATTTAAATTTATCTGTTCTATTGCATATATGAAACTTAATATGAAATTCTCCTTCATGAATGATGGACAGAGCAAGATAGGACGAGCATACCCATACTGATCTTCTGAAAGTGCAAGGGAACTGTATGTAATCTTGCACAGCAAGCTGTTTTTGTGCTCATCACTCAAATGCTTTAATCATTCCTGGAGGACACGACAACCATGACAATCTGTTGCTAGTTGAAGACAGCGTGATGCAACAGCCTCTAGAAAGAGCTGCAACAGTTACAGAGTGCATGTTAAAATGCGAACCGATGAATTGTGGTGCACTCCTTTGGGCCAGTCATATACACAAAGTGTTCAAGGGCACTAGTATTTTCTCTTTTGCAAAGGTACAGCTATGGGCTACATATTCTGTAGTGTAGGATATAGAGCATTATAGAGCAAAGAATTTGAATACAGAGATTGTTTTCTAGTATAAAAAGCTTTTTTTTCTGCACAAAAGTTTAATACAACCAATATGTACATGTACGAATACTGCTGAAAACACACAAAAATAATGGTTAAATCATATGAATATAACAATTTACTGCCTTGTGGTCAGGTACCAATTTCTCCAGGCAGTAGAGCACAACATCGCACCCATAAGGATCAGCCATTAAACGCACTATTCCAGTATTAAAGTCGACACCACCATTGACATTTAATCAGAGGTATTCATGGTGTCTATAACCTTATGCACTACACGAGTCCTGCATTTTTTGCTAGAAGATCAGAGATAAGAAGCAACAAATCTGGATGATATAACAGTAAATATTATTGTGTCCATACCCATGCAAATTGCAAGAAGCTTTATGAAATGTTATGGGTGCTTTAGTGATTTCATGAATCATGTGTGTTCTTTTTATGAAATATTGAGCAGTTGAATCCACCATAAGTACACCAACATTGTCAATTATTTCTGAAAATATTTTATCAATGTCCTCTTGAGTGCCTTGTGTTAATACTATTTTTGTAGAAACCGACAAGCGTCTTGATCCTTTGACAGGATGCATACTCTTCCCATCACTTCGTCAATATTTTTTAATGTAATGGCAGGAGCTCTGCCTTTTCATTAAGAAGATTAGAATTAACCCAGTCTTAAGGAAAATCGGGCCCAAAACCTACACAGGGAGCCCAAACAACACAAGCAGCGGCAACCCCACACACAAAGCACATCTAGAGTCATCGTTGCCGAGCTCAACACAAGGTACGAGCAGCTCCGACTTCGCCAGACGGGCCGCACACGGCAACAAGAACACGACGACTCCTACACCTTAAACTTGACACAGAAGGAGGACCGTGGTGCGCCATCGTTGCCAGCCCTCAACACACCCACACTTTAGGCAGCTCCGATTCTTCACCAGCGATCATGATCCAACACCCACCTTTGGTTTTTGCCTGACCTCCAAAACAATCCAGACTAGAGGAAGGGGGTTCGCCTCATGTCATCGTTGCCGAGCCACTTCTCCTAACGTGACAGCTTCGACTTCACGTTGCAAACCCCGCCTCCACCCGCAATCCAGACGCTGGGAAGCGAAAGCATCAACCGAAGGCAACGTCGAGGCCGAGACGAGCGCAAACGTGACGCCTTCAGGAAGGGAGTGACGTTCAGGACGCCACCGTCACCATTTATATGTATAAGATTTTGAGGACGAGAATGGGGAGCCCAGCAAGTGAGCATAGGGAGATAAATCAAAATCTTTTACTGACCATGAACGGTGCCAACCAGGCCGTGGGGAAACGAAGAAAACCTCGATATATTAGGAGCCAGGCCGGGACGCTGGTTTTACAGTTCGCCACTCGCCAGCTAGTAAAAGTAGTATTTAATTTCATACTACCTTTATTTTTTTAATTGACGCGGGATAGTTCAATTTTCTACTAAGAAACGTCAAATACAAAAAAATCGGAGGGAGTAATTCATAGAGAATTGATGATAGTGCAAAGAGAGGTTTATTCTCATTAAACTTATTTCTTCTCTCTCTTTTGAAAATGTTGTTACATCATCAAAAAGTTTTATATAGCATCTTATTAAATATAAATGAAACTCCGACGATACTGAGACATCCAATCATGTCCTGAACTTCCGTCACGAGTATGGTCAACAATATATTTTTCAGAGGAAAAACAAGAAGAGATACTGAGACATCCAATCATGTCCTGAACTTCCGTCACGAGTCTGGTCAACAATATATTTTTCAGAGGAAAAACAAGAAGCGAGATTTCCAACTTATTGAAAGAAAAAAAAAATCAAAGGTCTTTCTAAGAACCATTCATGCTCTATTTATTGATGAATCCAAGTGAATGCACTTGAAGTTGAAAGCTCCTTTTTCTCCCCAATAATTCATTGTTAGCTCAGGGCAACTAGCGAATATGAATGTATGTCAACATAAAATGGCACAGTTAGAAGATCACCATCTAGACTTTGTGCATCTATTCTTCATTGCAATAGCCCAATACAGTCCACATGACGCCACATTCATCAGTTGTTATAGTTTACAGGACCCCACAGTAATCTGCTATTCATTGGCCGTACAATACACCTTATTGTTTGGTGTGCTTTCATTTTCACAAAGGTAGATACTTGTATGTATATGCACATCTAATGTGGGTGATTCCATGGTAAGAGCTTCTCTCCATTGAGAATTTATGAGTAGGGAAGAGGAAGAAAGAGGAGTAGGAATGAGATCATGAAGGAACGTGAGTCAAGTTTCTCCCTTAGCACCATCGGGCATTTGAAGTCTCGATGTCGTGTTCCTGTTGCCTCTCATTCATATGGTCCTTGAGTTCTCCTTCCTCTTACTTCCGCTTCATTTCTTGTGCTATTTTGGTTTGGATATGGAAAACCGTACTCCAATGTATATATTTTAGATGTGGAGGCTCGACGATGGCATGTCGGGAAGATGAAGAAAATGTTGTATGGAGTAGCGAGAATCGTGTTTCCTGATGCCTCTCATTCCTGTCGTTTTTATGCGCTCCTTCCTTTTCCTTTTGGCTCACATGATTGTCTTAGCTGAGAGATTCTTAAATGAACATTTAACGCATGACATGGACATTGATGCTAACTATTTAGAGGCCATCTACAAGAAACACTAAATGGCAGCTGCCCTACCAAAATGATCTGAAACAAACAAGTGATTCCTTGCAAGTTTGTTCCTATACACACATGCATAGAGATCGATTCACTAGTTAGTGACAGTACATTGTTATCGTTTGTATATATCATACGATTATATCTTACTTAAATAAGATATTTATCCAAACACGATTATATTTTTTATTTTTAAACTATTAGTATATGTATATATTTTCAATATCTCTCCTTTACATAACACAAACATACATAAGTTGCAGTGGTAGATGCTAAAAGCTTTATAACAAGCAAACAATACTCGCTGGAGGAGACGACACACGAAGAAACTCACACTGGCCCCGTTTGGGAGGGCTTCACTTCAAGAATTGCATCTTCAGTTTTCTAGCTTCACCACGAAACAACTTCAACAAACTGATTAGGTGGGGTTCAAGAGTGTTTAGCTTGTACATAGACTCCAGTTTCTCTAATACGATTAATTTGTGTGAATTTCCTTAATTGCCCTTGATGATTAGCAGGTGGAGAAAGAGACTTGAATCAGTAGGTCATGTAACCAATGGCATAGTGGGTAATTTTTGTGTAAATTTATGAGGAGATATGAAAACAGTGTTTTTGAAGCACTCTTTCAGAAGCTTCAAAAATTTCATGAAACTACCTATAGTTTCAGTTTTTTTTAAGCTAGAGCTCATGGAGTTGGATCTGTTTGGTAGAAGAAATTGAAATAGACTTGAAATTCTTGAAGTGGAGCTCTACTCTAGTCTATGGCCAAATGAATGAGCCATCGGGAGCTTGTACGAAAGTTGGTTTAACTGCCAGAACTATGGCAAAATATTTATGAGATGTTGATAAGCAAGACGTGCTTTTATTCATCGATAATACCTCTGCATTGAGTTATCAACCTACCCTGAGTATAGAAATGGGTTCTTTGCAAGAAATAATTACTTCTACCAAAAGGGATCTATAACTTCGATCCATCCAAGCATCCAAGCAGTTGACTGACCCTGCTCCTGCCATAACATTTGTATATTTGGACGCTACTATCGTACTTTCCGGAGCCTAAATATAATAGAGATATTTTATAATTTTAAACGGGCTACGAAGAATCCACCACAAATTGTGTAACAGACGGTGATAAAGCTCAGTTCGGTCTTGCTAGTGGTCAAGACTCAAAATCAGCGTAACCGTTGTTTTCGGACGATATCACTACGTACACCAGTAAATGGACAATAGTATGTAGGCCATCTACAGTCTACACAATAAACATAGCAGGCAACTGACTTGCTGCTATAGAGATCATACACGCATGGAGCATAGCAACTAAATGGACAAGTAGTCCATGTAAGACAACAGAAGATTAAGGACACTGAGCCTCAAGAGATGCAAGAACGGTTGAGGTAGAGGTATTGCTTAATTGATCCCTATGGTCTACAGTGTTTTGATGCTAAATCTTAATATGCTTGTACAGGAAACGGTGCCATGTTTTGATCTTGTTATAAGTATTTCCCTAAACACTAAACAGTAAATAGTATATCACCTACCATTTAGCCATTATTTTAGTTAAATTATCCATTAAAATAGGCTAAGTGGCCTAATTGAATGGGATAAATAGATGATTAAACGAAAATGACACACCACCGTATATAGGCCCTGTTTATTTGGTCTTTTTCGGCTTCTACCACAAAAGCTGCTGCAGACCGCCAAACGCCCCAGCTTTTCAGTCAGTTTCTATAAGAATCGATTTGATAAAAACCGTCCAAAATCAACATAAATACAAAATCGGTCGAGTCGTCACGATAGTAGGAATCTGTCGCTTTCTAGATCCTGAACCATTTAGACCACTTTATCTTCCTCTGCACGTAATCTTCGTGATGCTCAGATTCTCTCCACAGCCAGATTCTCTGCACAGCCAGATTCTTAGAAAAGCTAGTTAGAAAAAAGCTGAACCAAACAGACCCATAGTGTTTACACGACGTTTAAGTGCACTATAGGACCGTTTAGGTGAACAGTCTGATCACAACTGCAGCTCATTCTGGAGGAACATCAGATTTCTGTCTAAGTTTGTCTGTACAGAATTGGATCCTTCTATTTTTCAAATGATCTCATTCTTCTTTTGTAGCCGGACCTTGTTTAGAAATTGCTACATGGTTAAGCAGTTGATTAGCTGAACCAATACCTGTTGATGAATTCTTGAATCAGAACGTTACATGATGTTAAATATGTTTTCTTTGAAGAATTTGTTCTTGATAGTTTCTGGATCTAGAACAACTTCCGAATAGTATAGGGTTCAATCAAGGTTGGAACTGTGACCGGCTAGTTTAAAACACAATATTTAGCCGCTTAAGCTAATTGATTTTTTTATGTTCTTATTCTTATATGCCATAGCCCATATGGACCAGCTGCTGCAGCCACGTTTACTTTTGCCTTCTACTTGCCTACCATTCTACCACTAGCTTAGTTTTATTTGTATTTTGCCTAATACTTCATTCCTTTTTAACTTCTGTTAGGAAAGTCTCTGGCCGAAGGCCCAAAATAACAAAATCAATGTTTAGATAGTTTTAGTCAAGAATGTTAATATAGATCAAATGAAATTTATTATTGATACTGAACCCTTGTTGGATTGCTTTGATACATATGGGCGAGCTAAAGATGCACAGAGGTGATGGTGTTGTAAGCAAAACTTCGACGTTGATAAAGAGAACCTTCACGGAAAGATGACACCTAAAGAAATTGTTGAAGAAGAGGAGATACAAGAAGTTTTGACGTAGAGAAGACGTTCATGACACGCCTAGGATAATATTATCACGCCATTAAAAATATTTATATGGCAGCTTATTAAATATAAATGAAACTCTGATAAACAGTGAGACTGGCTCCAACAGGCCAGCTATTTGGCAAGACAAAGCTAATTTATCTGGTCATTTAGTACTGTAGCGACTCCAATAGCCCACCTATGCAGCCCAGCCAAATTACATGGGAGGAGAGAGAACCAACAAATTAGCTGGCTTAGGCACGCCAGCCATTCCTCTCGGAAGCAACCGTCAGCTCGGACCTCGCGGGAAAGCAAGTTGGTGCGTCGAAGCGAGGGAAAACAAGATGTCTGGGTGATTTGGCGGGAAAGCTAGTTGGGCCAACGGCCACAGCCATTTGGCTGCTTTGTTGCAAACAACAAGTCTGTCATGGGCCAGGGATGGAAATGGCTGGGTAATATGGCTGCCCATTGTTGGAGTTAGCCTGAGAGTAACCTAATGGACTTGGTTCCAATTACGCCCTATGTCTGGTCAATAATATATTTTTTCAGAGAGAAACAAAAAGCGAGATTTCAAACGTATTTAAAGGGGAAAAATCGAAGTTCTTTTTGAGAATATTCATGCTCTGTTCATTGATGAATTCAAGTGAATGCACTTGGAGTTGAAGGCTCCTTTTTCACCCCAATTCATGGTTGTGAATTCAGAGCTCAGGGCAACTGGTCAGCATGAATGTGTGTCAACAGAAATGGCATAGCCAGAAGATCACCATCTGGACTTCGTGCGTCCGCTCTTCATTGCCAATACAGTCTACATGACCCCATCTAAAGTCTTAAAAGCCACGGGAATTCTAGCCCCTCCCCGCGTTTCACGCGTCCGGAGAGTTCGGCCTGCCGACGCGTGCTCAACTGCCCATTCACGGACCCGAGATATTTCTTCAATTCTTTGGAGCCATTCGCGTCTACGTCCGCTCCCCCATATCCGATCGATCCACTGCACCTCGCGAGCGATAGGGCAACTCCCCTGCACGAATCCACTGCTCCTCGTCCCTGCGCCGCCGCCGCTCGACGGAGCCGGCCTCATCGCCGCTCGGAATCAAGTCTTCGCCCCCCCAACGCACACACATGCTCGCCAGATCCCCTCCGTCTCCACCGCTGTGGTCGAGCAAGTGGGTCAAGTCGCTGGTGGCCCTCAAGGTGGTCGAGAAGGCAGCGGGACATAAGGGTGGCCATAGGTACCATCTCAGGTGGAGATAGCCGGTCGTGTCCACGACGAGCGCTAGCGAGCGCAGTGCGCTGGCGTCCGAGGCTTCTGTGGCTTCGACTGACTCGTTCAGGGTGGCGTCGGCCAGAGGGTTTTGCGCGGCGGCGGGCTAAGACAACGAGGCGCGGGACGCGCAAGCGAGCTCGGGCGAGCGCAACAGGCGAGCTCGGGCGCTCGCGACAGGCAACACGGTTGGACCATTGGCCCTTCCATCCTTCCCCTCCCCCTTCCACTTTGCAGACGTTCCCCAAGCCCACTCTTCGTCATGTCCACATTCTGAACTTAATGCATTATCCACTTGTAGCCTTTTCTAGATTTTTTTGTATATTTATAATAGTTTGATTTTACCATGTTATACTTTCTTCTCTGTTGAAGCTCACTAATTATAAAATTTTGGGAAATGCAGTGAGTCCTATTGTGCTGTTAAAATTAAGAGAAAAATGCTAGACAGTTAACTCTCCGGTTGTCCTAAAAACACAGTATGTGGCTGATGTAGTTTTTTTTGTTTAGACTGATAAACAATCTCAGAGGCTCTATTTCTGAAACGTTAGCAGAGTGAACAGACTCCGTATTGGATGATTATCAAATAATTAGAGTCGTATGATAATATTGTCGCTTTTTGATAAGTTCTTCTCGTGGTTCGACAATAGGCATTGTGCTTTGAATGGTTGGAGGTCTGACGGGGCTTCTAATCATCTAGGTTGTATTCATTATCTGTAATGGAAGGAGGAAAAACCATCTACATGAAGTGTTTGTGGATGTATCAGGTAGTGAATCTGCTGCTTTTTTATTCCATCACCTATTCACCTTTCTGCAGCTTAACTTGTTCATTAGCTAAAAATTACAACAATCTACATAATTTCATCACGTATGAAACAAAGAAATGAAGTAATAAGTTAAATAAGATAATGTAGAGTGCCCAAGCTAAATACACTATTAGTGATTTAAAAAAGCCTGATTGATGCATGATTACTTGAATTAAATTTTATCAGTGACATCAGAACATGTTTTAACAGTTTTGGATCCTTCCTAGCATTGCTACATGCTTTTTATCACTCTTTGAACGCAGGAGTTTTTAGTCTACTCTCTGTAACTGCCTATGAAGATAGGTTTCTTTCTCACGGTGATAGAATTTAGAAGTTTCAATAGGCCAGTGAGTTGGGTTTCTTTCTGCTCTGTTGGGGAGGGTAGTGAGTGCTGCCGCTACAGTCTTAGGAATGATGGTAAAGATGTTGAGCCTTTAGTTTTATTCTAAACATGCTCTTTGTTACTTGTCATCCTTACACAACCTATATTAACATTAGTTTCTAATGTCTTTTCGCCTAAATCTGGTGCCCTGATGTGTTTATTTAAATCTTACTATTATCATCTAATTAGTATAGTTGCACAAAGCATGTTGGCTCTACATTATCTTCTGCCTTAAACCACTGTAGGGCGCCCAAATGGGCGCCTAATGTTCTAGTATTCATCAATTGCTATAGTTGCAGGGCCCCACAGTCAATTGTTGCATCTGCTCTTCATTGCCAGTACAGTACACCCTATTGTTTGGTGGACTTTCATTTTTCACAAAGGTAGGTACTTCAAAGGGTCGATATATATATATATATATATATATATATATATATATATATATATATATATATATATATATATATATATATATATATATATATATATATATATATATATATATATATATATATATATATATATATATATATATATATATATATATATATATATATGCACCCGATGTGGTCATGTGGGTGGTTCCATGGTAGGAGCTTCTTGTCATCGAGAATGTGTGGGCGGGGAAGAGGAAGAAAGAGAGGCCCCAAGAGCAGTAGGAATGAGAACACGAAGGAACGCGAGTTTCTCTCCTCTAGCACTGGAGGACATTTGCACCGTCGATTTTGCGTTCCTGATGCTCTCATTCCTATGGTTCTTGGGTTCTCCTTCCTCTTCCTTCTGCTTCATTGCTGGTGTTATTTTGATTCGGGGATGGAAAACAATACTCCAATGTACATATTTTAGATGTGGATCCTCTGATGGCGAGTGGGAGGAGAGAGAAAAGAATGTGTATGAGCAGTGGGAATGAAAACCATCGGCAAAGGGTGGGAATTTAGTGAGGTGTTTCCTGATGCCTTTCATTCCTGTTGTTTTTATGCGCTAGCTCCTTCCTTTTCCTTTTGGCTTGCATGATAACCATTGTCTTAGCAGCAGGGAGACTCTTACATGGACAGTTAGACATTGAGAATCCTAAATCTGGTGCAGTAAGAAGAAATGAAGAGAGCTTAATTAAGAACAATGGTTATGGAGTTTTCTGTTTATTTTTTTATAAAATTTAAAAATAAAATACAAAATGCCGGCCCAATATGATTGTTTTTTTTTAACCTGACCGTTTTGGGAGCCCCAAAATGCACAAAAGCTCAATGATGCAAGTAAAAACTTGCCAGAAGAGTGCAAGTAAGAACCTCTCGTATACAAAGACTAATGATATTGTAATGTAGCATCTGACAAAGATTTAGGACCCATGACGTGGACATTCAGCTCACTGTTCAGAGCGCCATCTTACAGGAAACACTGAATGGCAACTGCCGACCTGCCCTAACAAAATGATCTGAAACAAACAAGCTGTTTCTTGCAAGTTCGTTCATATAATCATATACATACATGCATATAGGCAACAGCGACCGATTAGAGCATATTGCTTTGGGATTCATGTAATTTTTAGAAAAAGGTCTACTGGAGCAATTTTTACTAGCGATATGTTCTATGGGCTATGGCTGCTTAAAGTTCCTTGCGTCGCCAGCTGCCTCCTTGATCGCATATCCTATCACAAACTAGTAACGGGTGCGCGCTTTGCGCGCGTCGTATGCAATATTGCTGTACTAATAAAGCAAACGATTTTTTTAATGATACAGAGCAAAAGACAGTTTAGAGCATAGCAGATTTATATAAAGTAAAATAGAGTTAAGTGAGCACTGGCAGAAGGTAGTATGTTTGTTGCAACATTTCAAGCTACCTTGTTATATTTACATGAAATGTCTTCATAAGAGTTGAGCAGTTATATATAATTATATAGAGGGCATTCTACAACCTAAAAAGTTGCTGATAATCTGAGAAAATCTTCAGTTGTTGGAAGATCTTGTGTTCGACCTTTCTTTAATACGCAGAGGTCCATGTTTGAACCTGTATAATTGGGAAACAAAGAATTTTAATGTCTTAGTTTATGGAAGCAGAAGAGAAAATGATGGAAGTGTTCAGCATAAATGGTTATCACAAATAATTTCTGTTTTCTATTTGCATGTATATGTGGTGTTAAATTTTGTATAAGTTAAATATAGGAAAAAAATATATGCGAAAGAAATATAGTTTTGGATAATTCACTTTTAAAGTCGCAACAATTATCAAATAAAAAATGGAACAATGCTTTTTATAATAGATAGAAAATAATACATGTAGAATATTGTGTAGTAGAGTATAACCTTTTAGGTGGAGATTCAATTGTAGCTCTTGGACCTTTTCCTTTGTCGTCAAGTATTGCATCATGATGTATATGTAAAAATTATTTATAAATGAGTTAATACAGTGTTTGAATACGAAGAGAAGATAGTTTAGATTTAATATCAAGGAATGATATCATTCATGATAAGAATAATTTATGTAATAATCTGCTACGGAACAGCATGTTGTTGTAATTTATTTTTTCAATCTCTTCTTACCAATATTATCTATTACATATGAATTGTGCATATGGAGTAAATGATAGTGCGTAGAATGGAGTGATTTTGGAGCAGTAGATTGTGCCCTTTTTTTTGCTATAAGTACTGTGTATATATAGAGTAAGTGTTTGTGTGAACGATCATAGTACTCTAGTTTAATTACATGAAAGTATTGTGGTAGATTAACTAAACGGAAAGGATTGTAGTTTATGATATATTATTGTGTTGTGTGATTTAAAAAATGAAGAATGGTGTTCTACTGAAACGCTAATTTTGATTTCATTTTTCTCTGAAGTATTACCTGATCTGATGATTTACACTGGAGTAAGGAGGACATAGAAAAGGTATTTGTGTTCAACGAACATGAGCACATACGTGTGCGTACTATATATGCATATGCATATTTATAAGGCATATAAATATGTAAACATGTGGGCACTGGCGATGCTAATCATCTATGCTTCCACAATTTAATACAACAACATACATAAATATATGGCAATATCACCATTTATTTTTGGTATATTTAGTTGAGTAACACATCGAAAAAACATAGAAGTGAGTTTATTGTCTGAAATAAAAACTCGTACCTGTTTTGGAAGTAGATGCAGTAGATATCCTTCCAATTGGATTTTGCAGTAGATGGAAGAGCGTAAACATCCTTTAATAGTTAGGAATGAACTGGTCAGAAGATGTTTCGTCGATGTCGAGAAGTGTCGGGTAAATTTGATACATTCGTTGATGATACCTGATCCTTCAGGGTGTAGCGCTTCAGATCAAGCTCTGTTTGTTCCAAGTGTTTCAGCGACCTGTTCCATTTGGGCCAAATTATAAGTTGCCATATGTGCGTTAAAGAATTTTTTTCGAAGAAAGGATAACAAATTTATACGTTGTTATATACAATAGTTAAATGTGTCAAGCAAAAGTATTTTTTATTTGTAGGGTGGACGAACCTAATCTTGATAGAAAAAAAGTAGGATGTAATAACAGATTCTCGATGATTCTAAGCAACGAAACGGTCTAGCGAGAGGGCCTGCAAGATGTAGAATTATCATATCAAATCTTGTTTTGTACATACTAATGGCAATGAAAATAGAGGTATGATGGTGCCCTAGCAAACAAATCAAGTTTAGCTGATGGTGCTTCTGTAAACAAATAAAGTTTAGTTAAGTACTAAGAAAGGATTGCCAAAGCGAAAGCACGTTTGCTCTGGTGGACACAGTATAATAGCATCTGCTTTTCCTATACGAATTAATGGAAGGAGAATTAATGGGAGTGGCTACTGCTGCTTTCGCTGCTAAATGGCCAGGTTTCTTTTGGAGCTCGCATTTTACATCCGTGTGATATACATTTGATAAAAACACATTATATCCTCTCTATCTGTTAGTGTAAAGAGTAGTTTTATGTAAATCTATACTACATTTTTTTGGTAAATGGAGTATCTACCTGCAATCGCGAATTAGTGCAAACTGGAGTTAAGTCCGAGTCAGTGTAGTCGGTACAAGCAGCAGGCCAACAGTTGGGACCGAGTCGAACCAAAGGACGAAGAGCTGCTGCCATGCCGGTGCCAGGGTTTGGCCGACTCGCTAGTCGCTCATACTCAGACGGCCGTGCATTTGTGTGATCGCAGGGACTCGGACTGCAGTGACTCAGACTGCAATGCCGGGGTTTGGCCGACTTTGTGTGACTGCAGTGACTCGCTACTTCGGTCTCCAAGCCTGTGAAGAAACTATGCGCTTGGTAGATGTGGCACAGACTGACATCCTCTCGTTGCGGGTAAGAAGAGCGAGGGCGAGAGCGACATTGACGGTGGCCAAGATCGAGAGGTTGGAAAACCCTAACTACCAGTATGCGGTTTTGGGGAAAAAAGAACTCTGCCATTTGTAGATCTGACATAGGCGGACCCCATCTCTTCACGATTAAGAAGAAGAGCGAAGGAGACGACGACATTGGAGCCGGGCATTGAAATCGGCCAAGATAAAAAAACCCACCTAATAGTATGCGCTGCTGGGGAAGGAAAGGCTATGGAGACGAACGGAGCAGTATGCGAGGGAGAGTATGCGATGTTGGACGAACCTGCACGAGCTGTGGAGATGGACGGAGCAGACGAGGAGACAGGACGCACGGTGGTCGCCGGCTCTGCGGTCGCGAGCGCTGCAGACGGCGGGCCTTTGAGTGGCCTTTTCAGAAGACGACGGACGATTCGTAGTCTCACTGGAACTCTCCAGATTTAGACAACTGAGAAGGAATTGTGTCCGTTGTTGAGCAATCGTACGCACAGATTTTTTTACGCCAACGTGGATGAACGAGGACGCACGTTTGCGTCGCGCTCTGTATAGTAGTAATAAGAAACTGGCAAAGAACAACCATTCGACACCAATAGGTACTCCGACACGAGAGCAACCGATCATACTAGTGAATAAGACTGTCTCCAGCAATAGACGCTAAATGGTTCTGTACTCTAAATTTAGAGTGCGAACGTTCTCTACGACGTCTAACAAGGAACTCTAAAAGGATCGGTAAAATATAAAGTGCGTACGGCGAACGCTAAACGTAGAGGACTTCTTGCGCGCGCTATCCGTCTGCTCAGCCCTGGGCCCGCTCTTCAATGTGGTCATTCGTCTGCTCAGCTACCTCCGCTAGCCGATTAATTCTATTCTTTTTTTTGTGTGTAAACCTAATAGTAGCAACATTTTTGCTAATTGGGATTATTAGATTAGTATTATCAGTTTATGTCGAATACATATATAGATATGTACGTAGACGGCGTTATGAAAAAACGATTAGTAATGTCGGTTGCAAAATGTAATTATTATAATTAGTTCCTAATTCATTTTTATAAAATTTCTAGA
Organism: Zea mays; assembly: GCF_902167145.1. NCBI lineage: Eukaryota > Viridiplantae > Streptophyta > Magnoliopsida > Poales > Poaceae > Zea > Zea mays. The sequence goes on from NC_050097.1 coordinate 51,284,576, forward strand.
AATAAGAGCTTGTTTGAGAGAGCTTTGCTTCAAAAACTTCAGCTTTAGTTTTTCAGTTTTACTATAAAACAGCTCCAGCAAATTGTTAAGGTGAGTTCTAGGAGCGTTTGGTTTGTATATGGACTCCAACTTCTATAGTACAATTGATTTGTGTGGGTTTCCTTGATTACCCTTAATGATTAGTGTGTTGTCGCCAGAGAGAACGGAAGTTGTATGTTGCGTAACCAGTGGCATGGTGGGTAATTTTCGTACAGCTTCATGAGGAGATATAAAAACAATGTTTTTGAAGCACCCTCTAAGGAGCTTCATAAATTTCATGAAACGGGCCTCTAGTTTTGATTTTTTTTAAAACTAAAGCTCGTGGAGCTGGACCTGTTTGGGTTGAAGAAGTTAGAACGAAATTGGAATTCTTGAAGTGAAGCTCTCCCAAACAGGGCCTAAATAACTTCATTTTTTCCATTACGCACATAAGTTCAAATTGTATTAATATGAAAAATGAGTATATGAATTATGTTATCACTGTAGATATAGAGTACCGAATTTAGAGGACGTTGCTAGAGTTGGTAAAGATATAGAGAACAAAATTTTTTAGAGGATTCTGTAAAAGACATAGAATATTTCTTTAGGGGATATAATTTATGTAACGTTGCTAGATACAGCCTAAAAACAACCACCCGCTATATAGAGAGCACATGTCCTCTCTACGCTCAGCGGTGTGCAGCTGGCGCACCTCAGCTCCTTGATTTGACGATACCAGTGTCGTCTGACACCTTGGTGGAGAAGTAGACCAACAAGTTTGGAACCTCGAATATGAACGCTGGATCGTCAAGGACCGGTAGGTTCTCAACTTTCCCTCCTGGCATCTCGATTTCAAACTTACGTTACACGATGGCTACACATATTTAAACTTATTAATATAGTGTTTGGTTCGGTGTCAATGAGGGATGGGACAAGATCAATCCTAAACTGACCCTGTCTCTTATTTTTTGAGGGATGACCTTATCCACCATTTTAAAAAATATATTTATTGACCCTGACTCTGGACTTCCAAACCAAACATGGATCAAGTTAAAATAATCACATCTCATCCCTCTTCATCCTTCCTCGTCACTCCATCCAAACACTACCTAACAAACTGTCCCACGGAATGGAATGAATTCTCCATATATTCGCCACCAACCTTGAGCTATGACTCATTGCAAAGAAGTAAAGAAGAAAAAAAGAGAGAGGACAAAGATGCAATGCAACACAGATGACGTGGTGAAACATATGCATTGTATCTGACCCTGCAGACCACCAACTATAGTACAAACGTTAATAACTGGTATGGTATCTGACCCTGACAAATGATTTTAAATAAACAAGCTGTTCTATGGGAGGTTCATACATCCATGGTTGGATGGACAGACGCTCCTGATGAATGAATTAGCAATAAGAAGTGAACGTCGCAAATGAACATAGTGTGCCTGATGCATTTGAACAGATGCAAGAATAGCTGGGACTGACACATGACGAGCGCTCGACAAAGAAATGTTGATTTTGGTTCTAATCTTTTCGATTCGAAGCTGATTATTCTAGTCTGTAGTCGAGTCACTACTGAAACTAATTTGATAGTTGTTAGCTTTAAAATAAAATAACTGTCATTTTTTAGAGATCAAACCTGATTTAAAAAAATATTTTTAGGAAATAGAAAACCACCTATAAACCAGTCTTAGGACCGGATTTGTCCGGTTTCCACTGTTAGAGCTAGTTTGACAACTTCATTTTCTCGATAGATTCTCATTTTTTCAAATGGAAATAAACTAATTTCTCTTAGAAAAATGAAATTACCTTGGAAAAATGGGGTTTCCAAACTAGCTTTTAGAGGATGTTTGCTACCCAATTATGTTTTGTATAGTTCGGGATTGTGCAAATCAAACTAACATGCAAGTTGCAACTTGGAAAGTTAAAAAAATGTATGTTACCCCTATAGATTAAAATCTAGTTTAGATTTAAGAATACCTGAGGCTGCTTGTCCTTCCGGAAGATGTCCTCGACCGCCTCCTGATCAGAGGCGAACTTGGTGGCAATGTCCATCAGCTCGCTCGCCCTGGTGGGAGTCTTGCGACCCAGCTTGCTCACCAGGTCGCGGCAAGTGGTACCGGCGAGGAACGCGCCGATGACATCTGAGTCGGTGATGTTGAGCAGCTCGGTGCGCTGCCTCGAAAATCGCTGGATGTAGTCCCGCAGGGATTCTCCTGGCTGCTGGCGGCAGCTTCGGAGATCCCAGGAGTTCCCAGGGCGCACGTATGTGCCCTGGAAGTTTCCGGCGAATGCTTTGACCAGGTCGTCCTAATTGGAAATCTGCGCAGGAGGCAGATGCTCCAGCCACGCTCGGGCGGCGTCGGAGAGGAATAGGGGGAGGTTACGGATGATGAGGTTGTCATCGTCCGTTCCACCCAGCTGGTAGGCCAGCCGGTAGTTCGCAAGTCACAGTTCCGGCCTTGTTTCCCCCGAGTACTTAGTGATGGTAGTCGAGGCCCGGAACCGGGTCGGGAACACGCGCCCGTCGTATGGCCTGGCTAAAGGCTTGCAGACCAGGTGGTTCGGGCGAGGGACTCCGATCCTCCCCATTGTCGTAGTGTCCCCCACGCCTGGGGTGGTAGCCTCGGCGTACCTTCTCGTCGAGGTGGGTTCGACGGTCGCGGCGGTGGTGCTCGTTGCCGAGGCGACCCGGGGCTGCAGGCGTTGCGTCCCGCGTGCGCCCGGTGTGGACCGAGGCTTCCCGCATGAATCGGGAAGTCGCGACGCGATGCTCTGGGGGGTACCCTTGCCTTCGGGAGGCAGAGCTCTTGGCCCGTCGGACCGCGGCATCCTCCAGGAGATTCTTGAGTTCTCCCTGGATACGCCGCCCCTCGGTGGTGGATGGCTCCGGCATCGCTCGGAGTAGTATTGCCGCTGTAGCCAGGTTCTGGCCGACCCCACTGGAAGCTGGGGGTAGCCTTGCCCTGGCATCGTCAGCGATGCGGTGCTGGACGTCCTGGGCCAGATGACGCGCTTCTCCGGCTAGTGCTCGGCCTGCCCACTTCTGCCCAATGTTTTGCCGGAGCTGCACAAGTTGTCCTGCTTCCTCATCGAGCTTGGCCTGCATCTCGCGGATTTGCTCGAGTTGTGTGTCCTGACCCCCCGCAGGGACTGGGACCACAGCTAGCTCCCGAAGGATGTCAACGCGAGGCGCAGGCCTAGGGGGATCGTCGTCCTCCGGCATACCAAGGTGGTTGCCTTCGTCGAGACCCCCTAGATCGACGTGGAAACATTCGCGACTTGGGCCACAGTCCTCGTCGTCAAGGCTGTGGCCACCATCGGAGTAATCGGAGAGGTAGTAGTCACATGCGGTCATGAAGTCTCGCATGGCACTGGGGGTACCGAGCCCAGAGAAATCCCAACCAGAGTCGGGCTCGTCATCTTCCTCGGAACCCGGGGGCCCGTAGGTCGAGACGGCTGTCAGTCGGTCCCAAGTTGACCACATGTGGTACCTCGGAAGGTTAGGATATGCCTTTATAAAAGCGTCCACCGAAGCGGGGTCGCTTGGTGGGTCGAAGCTGAATCTAAAAGGCACAGGGTGGAAAACGGACGGTACCTCTTGATCGATGGATGGTGACGAAGTCGCGTCGGGGACGGACTGCACCGTTATCTCAGGTACGAGGCTAACGCCCAGCAAGTCCTTCGCGAGCGTGATGGCGTCATCCGTCCGCTTGGGGTTGGCGTGTTGCGGGGAAACGACGCTCGTCTTCGTCTCAGATGCGAGGTCAACGCCCAACGTGTCCCTCGCTGGGGCGCCGGCGTCGTCGACTCGCTCGACAGCCAACGAGGTGCCACCTCCTGCTTGGCCATGGTTGCCCTGCCTCCTTCTCCTGCGGCGAGGAAGGCGACGGGACAACCCCGGATGCTGCTCTTCCGCCATGGAGGCAAGACGTCGCCAAGTCCGCCGCCGCCAGGCGGGCTGACGATCGTTGTTGTCGTTGTCGCGCGGCGGAGGAAAGAGTACCATGTCGTAGCTGCCGTCGAGGGACATGAACTCGAGACTCCCGAAACGGAGCAGCGTCCCGAGCTGAAGTGGTTGCTGGAGACTACCCATCTTGAGCTTGACGGGAAGCTGTTCATCAACACGCAGCAGGCCCCTACCTGGCGCGCCAACTGTCGGCGTTTCGACCCCGGGGGGTCCCTGGACCGACGAGTAAATTTTCGCTGCGTGCCCTAGCCCAGATGGGTCGGCGCGAGACGGAACACAAAGAGGGGAAGACCGCGGCTTCATGTTGTCCTACGCCCAGGGTGGATGCGCTTGCAGTAGGGGGTTACAAGCGTTCGCGACGGATAGAGAGAGAGCCTGTCCGTCGGCCCGTCCTCCCGTGCGGCCACCACTTTGTACGAGGGCTCTGGACCTTCCTTTTGTAGATGTAAGGAGAGGGTCCAGGTGTACAATGGGGCTGTAGCAATATGCTAACGTGTCCGGCAGGGAGGAGCCAGAGCCCTATGTACATGCCGACGTGGCTGTCGGAGAGGTGCTAGCGCCCTATGCATGTGATGTCGTGGCCGTCGGAGAAGTGCTTGAGCCATGTAGAAGCACAGCTGTCGGGGCTGTCGGGACCTTGCTGACGTCTCCTAGCTTCCGTAGGGGGCTGAGAACCGCCGTCGTCATGGGAGCACGCGGGGTGCCATCATTACTTGTTTACCGGGGCGAGCCAGATGGGACGCCGGTCTTGTTCCCCGTAGCCTGAGCTAGCTAGGGGTAGGGTAATGATGTACTCCCCTGTGGCGTGGTCGGTCCGAGCCCAAGGTCGGGCGATGCGGTGACTCCTCCGAGGTCGAGGTTGAGGCCGAGCCCTGGGGTCGGGCGAGGCGGAGACCGTCTTCCGAGGTCGAGGTTGAGGCCGAGCCCTGGGGTCGGGCGAGGCGGAGACCATCTTCCAAGGTCGAGGTTGAGGCTGAGCCTTGGGGTCGGGCGAGGCGGAGACCACCTTCCGAGGCCGAGGCTGAGGCCGAGCCTTGGGGTCGGGCGAGGCGGAGACCACCTTCCGAGGCCGAGGTGGGGGCCGAGCCCTAGGGTCGGGCGAGGCAGAGCTTCCTATGGCGCCTGAGGATGGACTCAGCTTCTGTCAGCCTCACCCTGGCGGGTGGCACAGCAGTCGGAGCAGGGCAGGCGGCGCTGTTTTCCTGTCAGGTCAGTCAGTGGAGGGGCGAAATGACTGCGGTCACTTCGGCCCTGCCGACTGAGGAGCGCGCGTCAGGATAAGGTGTCAGGCGATCCTTGCATTGAATGCTCCTGTGATACGGTCGGTTGGCGAGGCGATCTGGCCAAGGTTGCTTCACTGCGAAGCCTGCCCGAGCTGGGCCTCGGGCAAGTCAAAGGTGCGCCCGTTGCTTGAGGAGGCCCTCGGGCGAGGCGTGAATCCGCCTGGGTCTACTGTTCCTGCCCGAGGCTGGGCTCGGGCGAGGCGAGATCGTGTCCCTTGAGTGGACGGAGCCTTGACCTGAATTGCGCCCATCAGGCTTCTGCAGCTTGTGCTGATGGTGATTACTAGCCGAGTTTAGGAGTCTTGGGGGTACCCCTAATTATGGTCCTGACAAATATGGAAAGGCAGCCTGCCAGGGAGAAATGAGACGATAAAAACACCAAAAAAGAAAATTATATGATCAAATTGGCTACAGAAAAACTCGCCAAAAAAAGACATACTTTCTGATAGTATTTTTTCATTTTATCGTAATGCCTTGCAGCAACACCACAGAGCTCACGATAGCCATCCCCTTAACATAAATCAATAATAGTTGCATCAACAATAAAAAAAATGTAATAGCAAATGGGTGAGCAAGAAGGATACATGTAACTGCAAAAAAACTATCAAAAATTGTTTCAATGTTAGGACACTGATTACATAAAAGAAGAATAAAAAAGTTATGTAGGCAGTCAAAAGTTTGTTTCAGTGGAAGTGATTAGGCCAGGTCCCCGTGGAGCCATAGGCCGGCAATCTATTTTAATGTGGACTTACTTAAACATAAAGATAAGCATGGAACTGAATCCAAATAAATAAGGTCAACTACACAAATATTACATACCATCCTTAGGCCTTTCGTGATTGTTTGATGCAGCGGTATAATTGATTGTTTGCAGTTTCTTTACTACCTTTTTCCAGTCCATAGAACTTGGCTCATACGTGCGTGTTTCAGGAATTTTAAACAGTGAATCCAGGACTTGTTGTGGACCAGCTTTCATTACAGTTGATCTTGACAGCAATGTTGATGAGCGTGGTGCCTCCTTAACAGCCTCCGCATAGCTATAGAACAAAATATTGAGTTTGTGATAAACAGCCAGTTACATGAACCCAGGTCGAAATATATAGTTGCACCAATTAAAGGCTTTAACAATTTGTAGCTGGAGAATTTAAGCCAACCATTATTAAGGTAATAACATGCTGCATCAACATGTTTATGCTCAAGGAGGTGTGCTCCGTAAATCAAACAGGCATATGAGGTGAAGCAAAACAAAGTGTGACCATAGCACAGTGATGACTCAAGGGATAAATGAGGTTTGCTTAGAAAATAATGAGAAAATTAGTAAATAGCCAATTCGACGGAATCGATGCGAAAACAGCTTCAAACAAAGATAGGACCAGGCAATGAGGCTCCCTTAAATTATTTGCAAACTGACAAGCCTGCAAGTTTAGACGCAAGCCGGTTTTTCCATGTCGTTTCCCCAGCGAGTATCTTTCAGTGCCGCCGACTGCCGGGGTTGCCGCTCAAGTGTAAGCAAAGGTATGTGAAGGGGCTACGGAGCCACAGGTAGAGCTAGCCCATGCGTATTTGGTGGTCCTATGTGATTTCAATATACAATTTAAACTCTAAAGGATAGACATTACAAAATAGTTGCTCCTACACAAATATACAAAATAGTTGGTCCTACACAAATTGAAAGGGAAATGTGCCCTTGGGCAATTTCAATTATGTTTTGGTGATTAAGTGCCCAACACATTTAATTAAGTTTTTATGTGCTAAATGAAGAGAAAAGTGCAAATCAAGACATGAGGTATGTTTTTAGACTTAGTACATCGTTTTGGGTACTAACATATTTTGTCTAAGTGCTAGAAACAGGAAAAGAAAGAATTGCAAAAGACTTGGCTGTGAGCAGCCAAAGTCCAGCTCGGCCTGGCACACCGGACTGTCCGGTGGTGCACCGGACAGTGTCCGGTGCGCCAGGCTGAACTCCGGTGAACAGGCCGCTCTCGGGAAAAGTTTGGCGGCGTACAGCTATAATTCACCGGACTGTCCGGTGAGCCAACGGTCGCCAGCGCAACGGTCGGTCGCGCAATCCGCGGGTGACGCGTGGCCCGCGCCAATGGTCGGCAGGGGGCACCGGACTGTTCGGTGTGCACCGGACAGTGTCTGGTGCGCCAACTGGCCCGAAGGTTCAACGGTCATCTGCGCTAGAATAGGAAGGAGATCGGCACCGGACCGTCTACAGTGACTGTCCGGTGCGCCACCCGACAGAAGGCAAGGATGACCTTCCTTGTTGGCCTCCAACGACTCCTAGATGCCTTGGGGCTATAAAAGGGACCCCTAGGCGCATGGAGGAGCTAACCAAGCTTACAAGAAACATTCCAAGACTCCAACTTCACGCATTCGATTCTTTGAGATAGTGACTTGAGCTCCATTTGAGTTGTGAACTCCGTGCGTTGTGTTTTGAGCTCGAGTTGTGACTTGTGTGCGTGATTGTGTTGTTGATTTGAGTCTTGTGTGTGTTGCTTTCCCCTCCCTTACTTCTGTGCTTCTTTTGTGATCATCATTGTAAGGGCGAGAGACTCCAAGTTGTGCAGATACCTCGCAAACGGGAGAAAGACTAAGAAAGGAAAAATCGTGGTATTCAAGTTGATCATCGGATCACCTGAAAGGGGTTGAGTGCAACCCTAGTCTATTGGGACGCCACAACGTGGAAGTAGGCAAGTGTTACTTGGCCGAACCACGGGATAAAATCGTGTGTCTCTTGTGTGCTTTATCTTTGATTGTTTGTGTTCACAAGAGCTCGTTTCAAGCTACTTAGCCATTCTAACTTTTATAACTAAGTTTCGTGGCTATAAGTGTTGAATTTTACAGGATCACCTATTCACCCCCCTATAGGTGCTCTCAATTGGTATCAGAGCCGTTCTCTTTATCTAAGGGACTAATCGCCCGAAGAGATGGATCCTAAGGGAAAGAGGATGGTGGTCAACGACAAGGAGAAGGAGTCCCTCTTCAACGATCCAAGGGACGACATGCCCACTGACTCAGGATCGAGTCACAAGAAGAGGGACGAGAAGAAGAAGAGGTGCATCAAGAAGATCATTTACTACGACAGCGACGCCTTCTCTTCTTCACCAAGAGACGACGACGACGATGACTCGTCTAAAAAGAAACCGGTTAATCAAAACTATTCATTTTATTGTTCTTGTATTCCGTTCAATTCCAATGCTCATTTGCTTTCAATTCCACTTGGTAAACCTCCACACTTTGATGGAGAAGACTACTCTTTATGGAGTCACAAAATGCGTAGTCACTTATTTTCTCTCCATCCTAGTATTTGGGAGATAGTTGAAAATGGAATGCATTTTGATAGTACGGATAACCCGGTGTTTATTAATGAACAAATTTGTAAGAATGCACAAGCTACCACTGTTTTGCTAGCATCCTTGTGCAGGGATGAATACAACAAGGTGAGCGGCTTGGACAACGCCAAGCAAATATGGGACACCCTCAAGATATCGCATGAGGGAAACGACGCCACCATGATCACCAAAATGGAGTTGGTGGAAGGCGAGCTGGGAAGGTTCGTGATGATCAGGGGAGAGGAGCCAACACAAACATACAACAGACTCAAGACCCTGGTCAACAAAATTAGAAGCTATGGAAGCACAAGATGGACGGACCACGACGTCGTCCAACTAATGCTAAGGTCATTTACGGTAATTGACCCCCATCTTGTCAATCTCATTCGTGAAAACCCTAGGTACACCAAGATGACGTCCGAGGAGATACTCGGAAAATTCGTGAGCGGGCGCATGATGGTGAAGGACGCTCGATATGTGGACGATGCTCTAAACGGTCCACTACCCGTCCACGAGCCTCAAACTGTTGCCCTCAAAGCAACCAGTAGCAGGGAGACGCTACCAAGCAAGGTGGCACAAGTGGAGGCCGCTAGCATCAACGAAGATGAAATGGCGCTTATCATCAAGCGCTTCAAGACCGTACTAAAAGGACGCAAGGAGTACCCCAACAAGAATAAGACAAGGGGAAAGCGCTCCTGCTTCAAATGCGGTAAGACTGGTCATTTTATTGCTCAATGTCCCGATAATGAAAATGACCAGGGGGAAGAAAGACATGGGAAGAAGGAGAAGAAGAAAAGCTATAGGAAGGCGAAAGGCGAGGCTGAGAGCACCTAGAGAGGGGGGTGAATAGGTGATCCTGTAAAACTTAAACTTATAGCCACAAAAACTTGGTTAATCGTTAGCACAATAATTGCCAAGTGGCTAGAGAGGAGCCAAAACACAATAACCACAAGAAATCAATCACAGAGATGACACGGTGGTTATCCCGTGGTTCGGCCAAGTACAAAACTTGCCTACTCCACGTTGTGGCGTCCCAACGGACGAGAGTTGCACTCAACTCCTCTCAAGTGATCCAATGATCAACTTGAATACCACGGTGTTCTTCTTTACTTTGATCTTTTCCCGTTTGCGAGGAATTTCCACAACTTGGAGTCTCTCGCCCTTACAATTGAGTTTCACAAAGAAGCACGGAGTAAGGGAGGGAAGCAACACACACAAATCCACAGCAAAATGCGCACACACACGGCCAAGAATTGAGCTCAAAAGACTATCTCAAAATTCTCACTAGAACAGAGCTTGAATCACTGAGAATGACAAACGAATGCACAAAGATTGAGTGTGGATGATCAAGAATGCTCTAAGGTTGCTTGGGTGTCTCCTCCATGCGCCTAGGGGTCCCTTTTATAGCCCCAAGGCAGCTAGGAGCCGTTGAGAGCAAATCTGGAAGGCCAATCTTGCCTTCTGTCGTCGGGTGCACCGGACAGTCCGGTGCACACCGGACACTGTCCGGTGCCCGATTTCTTTCCTTAAACAGCGCTGCCAACCGTTGCAGATCTGGGAGCCGTTGGCGCACCGGACATGTCCGGTGCCCCCTTCCGACCGTTGGCTCGGCCACGTGTCTCGCGCAGATCGCGCGGCCGACCGTTGGCCCGGCCGACCGTTGGCTCACCGGACAGTCCGGTGCACACCGGACAGTCCGGTGAATTTTAGCCGTACGCCGTCGGCGAATTCCCGAGAGCGGCTACTTCGCGCCGAGACTGCCTGGTGCACCGGACACTGTCCGGTGCACCACCGGACAGTCCGGTGTGCCAGACAGAGCTGAGACTTGGTTGTACACAGCCAAGTCTTTTTCCATCTCTTTTCTTTTCTTCTTCTCTCTGTTTCTAACACTTAGACAAGTATATTAGTACACAAAACCAATGTACTAAGGCTTAGAAACATACCTTTACTTGTGATTTGCACTTTGTTCATCCATGGGCATAGATTCACATTTAAGCACTTGTTTTTGCACTCAATCACCAAAATACTTAGAAATGGCCCAAGGGCACATTTCCCTTTCAATCTCCCCCTTTTTGGTGATTTATGCCAACACAACATAAAGCAACTAGAACAAGTGCAAAATCACTTCAAATAAAACTCAAATTTATTTTGATTCAATTTTGGCATATATGGATCATCCTTTGCCACCACTTGGTTTGTTTTTGCAAATCAAACTCAAATCTCTATCTCTACGTCAAACACACATGTTGAAGCATAAAGAGAGTCATTCCAAAAAAGATTGATCAAAGATTTCAAAAACTCCCCCTTTTTCCCATAATCACTACTTCTCCCCACAAGAAACCAACTTTTGACAAAAGAGACAACAAAAGAGTTTTGACAAACCAAAGCTCTACTCTACTATTTTCAAATCTCTCAAGTGGTAGCTGATCAAGTGGTAGCTGATCCATTTATTGCTTTGGCCTTTATTTTCTCCCCCTTTGGCATCAAGCACCAAAACGGGATCAATCTTGGCTCTTTAACCCCATTGCCTCACCAAAATCTTCAATTAAGAGAAAATGGCAATAAGAGTTCATGAGATGGACTTGGAATAAGTTACCCTCTCATCGGAGTGCAGTGGAAGTCTTTCATGGTCCAAGTCCACCTTTTCCCTTTCAATTCTCCTTCGAGACTAAAGCAAGCAAACTCAACCGCATAGTTAGTCTCAAAGGGTCAAGTTGTAACACATCTCCCCCTAAACATGTGCATCACTTTGCAACAGACTTGTGAGGTCCAGGGAGTGTTTGTACAACTTGAGCACCACAATAAGCAACAAAATGCAGAATGAACATGATCAAAGGCATAAACACATGTATGCTACAATTCAATCCAAGTTCCGCGAATCTAAGACATTTAGCTCACTACGCAGCCTGCAAAAGGTCTTCTCATCTAGAGGCTTGGTAAAGATATCGGCTAGCTGGTTCTCGGTGCTAACATGAAACACTTCGATATCTCCCTTTTGCTGGTGGTCTCTCAAAAAGTGATGCCAGATGTCTATGTGCTTTGTGCGGCTGTGTTCAACAGGATTTTCCGCCATGCGGATAGCACTCTCATTATCACATAGGAGTGGGACTTTGCTCAGATTGTAGCCAAAGTCCCTGAGGGTTTGCCTCATCCAAAGTAGTTGCGCGCAACACTGTCCTGCGGCAACATACTCGGCCTCAGCGGTGGATAGGGCAACGGAGGTTTGTTTCTTAGAATGCCATGACACCAGGGACCTTCCTAAGAATTGGCACGTCCCCGATGTACTCTTCCTATCGACCTTACATCCAGCATAATCGGAGTCTGAATATCCAATCAAGTCAAAGGTAGACCCCTTTGGATACCAGAGCCCGAAACAAGGCGTAGCCACTAAATATCTAAGGATTCGCTTCACTGCCACTAAGTGACATTCCTTAGGATCGGATTGAAATCTAGCACACATGCATACGCTAAGCATAATATCCGGTCTACTAGCACATAAGTAAAGTAATGACCCTATCATTGACCGGTATGCTTTTTGATCAACGAACTTACCTCCTTTGTTGAGGTCGGTGTGTCCGTCGGTCCCCATCGGAGTCTTTGCGGGCTTGGCGTCCTTCATCCCAAACCGCTTCAGCAGATCTTGCGTGTACTTCGTTTGAGAGATGAAGGTGCTGTCCTTGAGTTGCTTTACTTGGAACACAAGGAAGTAGTTTAACTCGCCCATCATTGACATCTCGAATTTCTGCGTCATCACCCTGCTAAACTCTTCACAAGACTTTTTATTAGTAGAACCAAATATTATGTCATCGACATAAATTTGGCACACAAACAAATCACCATCACATGTCTTAGTGAAAAGAGTTGGATCGGCTTTCCCAACCTTGAAAGCATTAGCAATTAAGAAATCTCTAAGGCATTCATACCATGCTCTTGGGGCTTGCTTAAGTCCATAGAGCGCCTTAGAGAGCTTACACACGTGGTCGGAGTACCGTTCATCCTCGAAGCCAGGGGGTTGCTCCACGTACACCTCCTCCTTGATTGGCCCGTTGAGGAAAGCGCTCTTCACATCCATTTGGAACAACCTGAAAGAATGGTGAGCGGCATATGCTAGCAAGATACGAATTGATTCTAGCCTAGCCACAGGAGCAAAAGTCTCCTCAAAGTCCAAACCTGCGACTTGGGCATAACCTTTTGCCACAAGTCGAGCCTTGTTCCTCGTCACCACTCCGTGCTCGTCTTGTTTGTTGCGGAACACCCACTTGGTTCCCACAACATTTTGCTTGGGACGAGGCACCAGTGTCCAAACTTCATTCCTCTTGAAGTTATTGAGCTCCTCTTGCATGGCCAACACCCAGTCCGGATCTAGCAAGGCCTCTTCTACCCTGAAAGGCTCAATAGAAGAGACAAAAGAGTAATGTTCACAAAAATTAACTAATCGAGACCGAGTAGTTACTCCCTTGCTAATGTCACCCAGAATTTGGTCGACGGGATGATCCCTTTGAATCATCGCTCGAACTTGGGTTGGAGGTGCCGGTTCCGCTTCTTCCTCCATCACGTGATCATCTTGTGCTCCCCCTTGATCACACGCCTCCTTTTGATGAACCTGTTCATCGTCTTGAGTTGGGGGATGCACCGTTGTTGAGGAAGAAGGTTGATCTCGTTCATCTTGTTCCTGTGGCCGAACGTCTCCAATCGCCATGGTTCGTATAGCGGCCGTCGGAATATCTTCTTCATCTACATCATCAAGATCAACAACTTGCTCTCTTGGAGAGCCATTAGTTTCATCAAATACAACGTCGCTAGAGACTTCAACCAAACCCGATGATTTGTTGAAGACTCTATACGCCTTTGTATTTGAGTCATAACCTAATAAAAACCCTTCTACAGCTTTGGGAGCAAACTTAGAATTTCTACCCTTCTTCACTAGAATGTAGCACTTGCTCCCAAATACACGAAAGTAAGATACATTGGGTTTGTTACCGGTTAGTAGCTCATACGACGTCTTCTTGAGGAGGCGATGAAGGTAGACCCTGTTGATGGCGTGGCAAGCCGTGTTCACGGCTTCCGTCCAAAAGCACTCGGGGGTCTTGAACTCTCCTAGCATCGTCCTCGCCATATCGATGAGCGTCCTGTTCTTCCTCTCTACCACACCATTTTGCTGTGGTGTGTAGGGAGCGGAGAACTCGTGCTTGATCCCTTCCTCTTCAAGAAACTCCTCCACTTGAAGGTTCTTGAACTCGGACCCGTTGTCGCTCCTTATCTTCTTCACTTTGAGCTCAAACTCATTTTGAGCTCTCCTGAGGAAGCGCTTGAGGGTCCCTTGGGTTTCAGACTTATCCTGCAAAAAGAACACCCAAGTGAAGCGGGAAAAGTCATCAACAATAACTAAACCATACTTACTTCCTCCTATGCTTAGATAGGCGACGGGTCCGAAGAGGTCCATATGCAGCAGCTCCAGAGGTCTTGAAGTGGTCATCACATTCTTGCTGTGATGTGCTCCTCCCACTTGTTTACCTGCTTGACAAGCTGCACAAGGTCTATCTTTTTCGAATTGTACGTTAGTCAAACCTATCACGTGTTCTCCCTTTAGAAGCTTGTGAAGGTTCTTCATCCCCACATGTGCTAAGCGGCGATGCCACAACCAGCCCATGCTAGTCTTAGCTATTAAGCATGCATCTAGACCGGCCTCTTCTTTTGCAAAATCAACTAAATAAAGTTTGCCGTCTAGTACACCCTTAAAAGCTAGTGAACCATCACTTCTTCTAAAGACAGACACATCTACATTTGTAAATAGACAGTTATATCCCATATTGCATAATTGACTAACCGATAGCAAATTATATCCAAGAGACTCTACTAAAAATACATTAGAGATAGAGTGCTCATTAGAAATTGCAATTTTACCTAACCCTTTTACCTTGCCCTGATTCCCATCACCGAATATAATTGAATCTTGGGAATCCTTATTCTTGACGTAGGAGGTGAACATCTTCTTCTCCCTCGTCATATGGTTTGTGCATCCGCTGTCGATAATCTAGCTTGAACCCCCGGATGCATAAACCTGCAAGGCAAATTTAGGCTTGGGTCTTAGGTACCCAACTCATGTTGGGTCCTACAAGGTTAGCACAAATATCCTTAGGGACCCAAATGCAAGTTTTGTCTCCCTTGCATCTTGCCCCTAATTTTCTAGCAACTATCTTCCTATCTTTTCTACAAATAGCAAATGAAGCATTTAAAGCACAATAAATTGTAGAAGGTTCATTCACTACTTTCCTAGGAGCATGAATAATATTCTTTCTAGGCACATGATGAATAGCATTTCTCCTGGACATATTTCTACCATGCATATAGGAAGAACTAGAAGCAAACATGGCATGAGAGTCAAAATCATCATAAGCATTATAACTCCTATAAGCATTTCTAGTTTGTCTCTTATCATGATACATAAAAGCATGGTTCCTTTTAGTACTACTAGCCATAGGAGCCTTCCCTTTCTCCTTGGCGGAGATAGGAGCCTTATGGCTTGTCAAGTCCTTGGCTTTCCTCTTGTAGCCAAGTCCATCCTTAATTGAGGGGTGTCTACCAATCGTGTAGGCATCCTTTGCAAATTTCAGCTTATCAAATTCATTCTTGCTAGTCTTAAGTTGGGCATTAAGACTAGCTAATTCCTCATTTAATTTGGAAATTGAAACTAAATGATCACTACAAGCATCAACATCGAAATCTTTACACCTCTTACAGATTGTAACATGTTCTACACAAGAACTAGATTTACTAGCTACTTCTAGTTTAGCATTTAAATCATTATTAACACTTTTTAAAGTAGCAATGGTTTCATGACAAGAAGATAATTCACTAGAGAGCACTTCATTCCTTTTGATTTCTAGAGCAAGAGATTTTTGTGCACTAACAAATTTATCATGCTCCTCATATAAAAGATCCTCTTGTTTTTCTAGTAGTCTATTCTTGTCATTCAAAGCATCAATCAACTCATTAATCTTATTAATTTTAGATCTATCTAATCCCTTGAATAAGCATGAGTAATCTATCTCATCATCATCACTAGACTCATCCTCACTTGAAAAAGCATAAGTACTAGTATCTTGAGTGCTTACTTTCTTCTCCCTTGCCATGAGGCAAGTGTGACGCTCGTTGGGGAAGAAGGATGACTTGTTGAAGGCGGTGGCGGCGAGTCCTTCATTGTCGGAGTCGGAGGAGGAGCAATCTGAATCCCACTCCTTTCCGATATGTGCCTCGCCCTTGGCCTTCTTGTAATGCTTCTTCTTCTCCCTTTTGTTCCCCTTTTCCTGGTCACTTTCATTATCGGGACAGTTAGCAATGAAATGACCAATCTTACCATATTTGAAGCACGAGCGCTTCTCCTTAGTCTTGGTCTTGCTTGGCTGTCCCTTGCGACCTTTAAGCGCCGCCTTGAAGCGCTTAATGATGAGGGCCATCTCCTCATTATTTAGCCCGGCCGCCTCAACTTGCGCCACCTTGCTTGGTAGCGCTTCCTTGCTCCTTGTTGCCTTGAGAGCAATGGGTTGAGGCTCGTGGATTGGACCGTTCAACGCGTCATCGACGTATCTCGCCTCCTTGATCATCATCCGCCCGCTTACGAATTTTCCGAGTACCTCCTCGGGCGTCATCGTCGTGTACCTGGGATTCTCACGAATATTGTTTACGAGATGAGGATCAAGAACGGTGAAGGACCTTAGCATTAGGCGGACGACGTCGTGATCCGTCCATCTCGTGCTTCCATAGCTCCTTATCTTGTTGACAAGGGTCTTGAGCCGGTTGTATGTTTGGGTTGGCTCCTCCCCCCTTATCATAGCAAATCTCCCAAGTTCGCCCTCTACCAATTCCATCTTGGTGAGCATGGTGACGTCATTGCCCTCGTGAGAGATCTTGAGGGTGTCCCATATCTGCTTGGCATTGTCCAAGCCGCTCACCTTATTGTACTCTTCCCTGCACAAAGATGCTAAGAGAACAGTAGTAGCTTGTGCATTTCTATGGATTTGTTCATTTATAAGCATAGGGCTATCCGAGCTATCAAATTTCATTCCATTCTCTACAATCTCCCATATGCTTGGATGGAGAGAGAATAAGTGACTACGCATTTTGTGACTCCAAAATCCGTAGTCCTCCCCATCGAAGTGTGGAGGTTTGCCAAGAGGAATGGAAAGCAAATGCGAATTCGAACTATGTGGAATACGAGAATAATCAAATGAAAAGTTTGAATTGACCGTCTTCCTGTAGTCGTTGTCGTCGTCCTTTTGGGAAGAAGAGGATTCGTCGCTGTTGTAGTAGACGATCTCCTTGATGCGCCTTGTCTTCTTCTTCTTCCCATCTTTGCGCTTGTGGCTTGAACCCAAGTCGGTAGACTTGTCATTCTTCGGCTCGTTGAAGATAGACTCCTTCTCGTTGTTGTCGACCACCATCCCCTTTCCCTTAGGATCCATCTCTTCGGGCGATTAGTCCCTTCTTGAAGAGAACGGCTCTGATACCAATTGAGAGCACCTAGAGGGGGGGTGAATAGGTGATCCTGTAAAACTTAAACTTATAGCCACAAAAACTTGGTTAATCGTTAGCACAATAATTGCCAAGTGGCTAGAGAGGAGCCAAAACACAATAACCACAAGAAATCAATCACAAAGATGACACGGTGGTTATCCCGTGGTTCGGCCAAGTACAAAACTTGCCTACTCCACGTTGTGGCGTCCCAACGGACGAGAGTTGCACTCAACTCCTCTCAAGTGATCCAATGATCAACTTGAATACCACGGTGTTCTTCTTTACTTTGATCTTTTCCCGTTTGCGAGGAATTTCCACAACTTGGAGTCTCTCGCCCTTACAATTGAGTTTCACAAAGAAGCACGGAGTAAGGGAGGGAAGCAACACACACAAATCCACAGCAAAATGCGCACACACACGGCCAAGAATTGAGCTCAAAAGACTATCTCAAAATTCTCACTAGAACGGAGCTTGAATCACTGAGAATGACAAACGAATGCACAAAGATTGAGTGTGGATGATCAAGAATGCTCTAAGGTTGCTTGGGTGTCTCCTCCATGCGCCTAGGGGTCCCTTTTATAGCCCCAAGGCAGCTAGGAGCCGTTGAGAGCAAATCTGGAAGGCCAATCTTGCCTTCTGTCGTCGGGTGCACCGGACAGTCCGGTGCACACCGGACACTGTCCGGTGCCCGATTTCTTTCCTTAAACAGCGCTGCCAACCGTTGCAGATCTGGGAGCCGTTGGCGCACCGGACATGTCCGGTGCACACCGGACAGTCCGGTGCCCCCTTCCGACCGTTGGCTCGGCCACGTGTCTCGCGCAGATCGCGCGGCCGACCGTTGGCTCACCGGACAGTTCGGTGCACACCGGACAGTCCGGTGAATTTTAGCCGTACGCCGTCGGCGAATTCCCGAGAGCGGCTACTTCGCGTCGAGACTGCCTGGTGCACCGGACACTGTCCGGTGTGCCAGACAGAGCTGAGACTTGGCTGTACACAGCCAAGTCTTTTTCCATCTCTTTTCTTTTCTTCTTCTCTCTGTTTCTAACACTTAGACAAGTATATTAGTACACAAAACCAATGTACTAAGGCTTAGAAACATACCTTTACTTGTGATTTGCACTTTGTTCATCCATGGGCATAGATTCACATTTAAGCACTTGTTTTTGCACTCAATCACCAAAATACTTAGAAATGGCCCAAGGGCACATTTCCCTTTCAGAGGCTCACCTTGGCAAAGAATGGGATTCGGACTGCCTTCATCCGACTCCGACGATGAAGGACTGGCAGCCTCGACCTTCAACAAGTCCTCTCTCTTCCCCAACGAACGACACGCTTGCCTCATGGCCAAGGAGAAGAAGGTAAGTGTTCGTGATATCCCTAAATACACTACTTCTAGCGATGATGATTCTAGTGATGATGAAGTAGATTACTCTAGCTTATTCAAAGGTTTAGATAGAGCTAAAGTGGAAACGATCAATGAATTAATTGATGCTCTAAATGAAAAGGATAGATTGTTATAAAAACAAGAGGATATTTTATATGAGGAGCATGATAAATTTGTTAGTGTGCAAAAATCTCTTGCTTTAGAAACTAAGAGAAATGAAATACTATCTTTTGAGTTATCTGCTTGCCATGAATCTATCTTTAGTTTAAAGACTTTGAATGATGATTTAAATGCTAAGCTAGAGGTAGCTAATAAATCTAGTTCATGTGTAGAACATGTTGTAATTTGCAATAAATGCAAGGATTTTGATATTGATGCTTGTGATGAACATCTTGCGTCCATTACTAAATTAAATGATGTGGTGGCAAGTCTTAATGCTCAACTTAAGACTTGCAAGGTTGATTTTGATAAGTTAAAATTTGCTAGGGATGCCTACACCATTGGTAGACACCCCTCAATTAAGGATGGACTTGGCTTTCGAAAGGAAGCCAAGAACTTAACAAGACAAAGGGCTCCCATTCTCAACAAGGAGAAAGGGAAGGCTCCTATGGCTAGTAGTACTCAAAGGAATCATGCTTTCATGTATAATGATAGAAAATTTTCTAGGAATGCTCATTATAATAGGAGTTATGATCATGATGCCTTTAATTCACATGCTATGATTGCCTCTAGCTCTACTTTTGTGCATGGTAAGCCTAGGAGAAATCATGTTGTGCATCATGTGCCTAGGAAAGTGTGCAATGAACCTTCTACCATTTACCATGCTTGCAATACTTCATTTGCGCTTTTATGTAAGAATGCAAAAGTAGTTGCTAAGAAATTGGGATCCAAATGCAAGGGAGACAAAACTTGCATTTGGGTTCCAAAAGTTATTGTGACCAACCTCGTAGGACCCAACAAGAGTTGGGTACCTAAAAGCCAAGTGTAAATTGCCTTGCAGGTTTATGCATCCGGGGGCTCAAGCTGGATTATCGACAGTGGATGCACAAACCACATGACGGGGGAGAAGAAGATGTTCACCTCCTATGTCAAGAACAAGGATTCCCAGGATACGATTATTTTGGAGATGGGAACCAAGGCAAGGTCAAAGGTTTGGGAAAGATAGCCATCACAAGCCAGCACTCTATTTCAAATGTATTTTTAGTAGAGTCATTAGGATACAACCTCTTGTCTGTAAGTGAATTGTGCCACATGGGCTACAATTGTTTGTTTACAAATGTTGATGTTTCTGTCTTTAGAAGGAGTGATGGTTCATTAGCATTTAAGGGTGTATTAGACGACAAACTCTACTTAGTTGATTTTTCGAAAGAGGAGGCTGATCTAGATGCATGCTTAATAGCTAAGACTAGTATGGGTTGGATGTGGCATCGCCGTCTAGCACATGTTGGGATAAAGAACCTTCATAAACTTATAAAGAGAGAACATGTGTTAGGACTAACCAATGTCTGCTTCGAAAAAGATAGACCTTGTGCAGCTTGTCAGGCAGGGAAACAGGTGGGAAGCACTCATCACAGCAAGAATGTGATGACAACATCAAGACCACTGGAGCTTCTTCACATGGACCTCTTCGGACCCGTTGCCTACCTTAGCATCGGGGGAAGTAAGTATGGTCTTGTAATTGTCGATGATTTTTCTTGCTTCACTTGGGTGTTCTTTTTGCAGGATAAATCAGAAACCCAAGGGACCCTAAAGCGCTTTCTAAAGAGGGCTCAAAACGAATTTGAGCTCAAGGTGAAAAGATAAGAAGCGACAACGGGTCCGAGTTCAAGAATCTGCAAGTGGAGGAGTATCTTGAGGAGGAAGGCGTCAAGCACGAGTTCTTCGCTCCCTACACACCATAGCAAAACGGTGTGGTAGAGAGGAAGAACAGGACGCTTATCGACATGGCGAGGACGATGCTTGGAGAGTTCAAGACACCCGAGCGGTTTTGGTCGGAAGCTGTGAACATAGCCTGCCACGCCATAAACCGGCTATATCTGCATCGCCTCCTCAAGAAGACCTCCTACGAACTCCTTACCAGTAACAAACCTAATGTTTCTTACTTTCGTGTATTTGGGAGCAAATGCTACATTTTGGTGGAGAAAGGTAGACATTCCAAATTTGCTCCCAAAGTTGTAGAAGGGTTTTTACTAGGATATGACTCAAATACAAAGGCGTATAAGGTCTTCAACAAATCATCGGGTTTGGTTGAAGTCTCTAGCGACGTTGTATTTGATGAGACTAATGGCTCTCCAAGAGAGCAAGTTGATCTTGATGACATAGATGAAGATGATATTCCAACGGCCGCAATACGCACCATGGCGATTGGAGATGTGCGACCACAAGAACAAGAGCAAGATCAACCTTCTTCCTCAACGATGGTGCATTCCCCAACTCAAGATGATGGACACATTCCTCAAGAAGAGGCGTGTGATCAAGGGGGAGCACAAGAAGAACAAGTTATGGAGGAGGAAGAAGCACCACTGGCCCCCTCCAACTCAAGTCTGAGCGACGATTCAAAGAAATCACCCCGTCGATCAGATTCTGGGTGACATAAGCAATGGAGTAACAACTCGCTCACGTTTAGCTAACTTTTGTGAGCATTACTCGTTTGTCTCTTCTATTGAGCCTTTCATGGTAGAAGAGGCCTTGCAGGATCCGGACTGGGTGTTGGCCATGCAGGAAGAGCTCAACAACTTCAAGAGGAACGAAGTTTGGAGCCTGGTGCCACGTCCCAAGCAAAATGTTGTGGGAACCAAGTGCGTGTTCCGCAACAAGAATAACGAGCACGGGGTGGTGACAATAAACAAGGCTCGACTTGTAGCAAAAGGTTATGCCCAAGTCGCAGGTTTGGATTTCGAGGAGACCTTTGCTCCTGTGGCTAGGCTAGAGTCTATTCGAATATTATTAGCCTATGCTGCTCACCACTCTTTCAGGTTATTTCAAATGGATGTGAAGGGCGCTTTCCTCAATGGGCCAATCAAGGAGGAGGTGTATGTGGAACAACCCCCTGGCTTTGAGGATGACAGGTATCCCGACCATGTGTGTAAGCTCTCTAAGGCGCTCTATGGACTTAAGCAAGCCCCAAGAGCATGGTATGAATGCCTTAGAGATTTCTTAATTGCTAATTCTTTCAAGGTCCGGAAAGCCGATCCCACTCTTTTCACTAAGACTTGTGACAGTGATCTTTTTGTGTGCCAAATTTATGTCAATGACATAATATTTGGTTCTACTAATCCAAAGTCTTGTGAGGAGTTTAGCAAGGTGATGACACAAAAGTTCGAGATGTCGATGATGGGCGAGTTGACCTACTTCCTTGGGTTACAAGTGAAGCAACTCAAGGACGGTACCTTCCTCTCTCAAACAAAGTACACTCAAGATCTTCTCAAAAGGTTTGGGACGAAGGACGCCAAGCCCGCGAAGACACCTATGGGAACCGACGGACATGTCGACCTCAACAAAGGAGGTAAGTCCGTTGATCAAAAGGCATATCGGTCTATGATAGGTTCCTTGCTTTATTTATGTCCTAGTAGACCGTACATTATGCTTAGTGTATGCATGTGTGCTAGATTTCAATCCGACCCCAAGGAATGTCACCTTGTGGCCGTTAAGCAAATTCTTAGGTATTTAGTTGCTACGCCTTGCTTCGGGATCTGGTATCCAAAGGGGTCTACCTTTGACTTGATTGGATATTCAGACTCCGATTATGCTGAATGCAAGGTTGATAGGAAGAGTACATCAGAGACGTGCCAATTCCTAGGAAGGTCCCTGGTGTCTTGGAGTTCAAAGAAACAAACCTCTGTTGCCCTATCCACCGTTGAGGCCGAGTATGTTGTCGTAGGACAGTGTTGCGTGCAACTACTTTGGATGAGGCAAACCCTCCGGGACTTTGGCTATAATCTGAGCAAAGTCCCACTCCTATGTGACAATGAGAGTGCAATCTACATGACGGATAATCCTGTTGAACACAGCCGCACTAAGCACATAGACATCCGGCATCACTTTCTGAGGGACCACCAACAAAAGGGAGATATCGAGGTGTACCATATTAACACCGAGAACCAGCTAGCCGATATCTTTACCAAGCCATTAGATGAGAAAACCTTTTGCAGGTGCGTAGTATGCTAAATGTCTTAGATTCGCATAACTTGGATTGATCTATAGCATACATGTGGTTTATGCCTTTAATCATGTTACTTCATGCATTTATGAAATTTGTCGCTTATTTATGGTGCTCAAGTTGTGCAAGGGATCCCCGGACCTCACAAGTCCATGTGTGAATGATGCACATATTTAGGGGGAGAAGTGCTACAACTTGACCCTTTGAGACTAACCCTTGTGTTTGAGTATACTTGATGTAGTCTCAAAGGTGAATTGAAAGGGAAAGGTGAACTTGGACCATGCAAAGACTTCCACTGCACTCCGGTATTAGTGTACTTAATTCCAAGTTCATTCTTATGCTCTTATTGCCTTTTGCTCTTAATTGACATTTTTGGTGAGGCAATGGGGTTATAGGGCCAAGAATGATCTTGTTTTGGTGCTTAATGCCAAAGGGGAAAAAATTAAGGCCAAAGCAAATGGATCAGCTACCACTTGTGAATTTTGAAAACAATAGAGTTAGAACTTTTGATTTGGCCAAAATGTTCTTCTTACAAAATTTTGTCTCTTGTGGGGGAGAATTTATGATTATGGGAAAAGGGGGAGTTTTTGGCTCTTGATCAATTTCATTCTTGGATTATCTCTCTTTATGCCCAAACAAGTGAGTTTGAATTAGAGATAGGAAAATGAATTTGATTTGCAAAAACAAACCAAGTGGTGGCAAAGATTGATCCAAATATGTCAAAACTTGTGCAAAGACAATTTTGTTCTCAATTGCATTGATGTTGCACTTCTTTTGGTTGCTTTTGGATGTGTTGGCATAAATCACCAAAAATGGGGAGATTGAAAGGGAAATGTGCCCTTGGGCAATTTCAATTATGTTTTGGTGATTAAGTGCCCAACACATTTAATTAAGTTCTTATGTGCTAAATGAAGAGAAAAATGCAAATCAAGACATGAGGTATGTTTCTAGACTTAGTAAATCGTTTTGGGTACTAACAAATTTTGTCTAAGTGCTAGAAACAAGAAAATAAAGAATTGCAAAAGACTTGGCTATAAGCAGCCAAAGTCTAGCTCGGTCTGGCACACCGGACTGTCCAGTGGTGCATCGGACAGTGTCCGGTGCGCCAGGCTAAACTCCGGTGAACAGACCGCTCTCAGGAAAAGTTTGGCGGTGTACGGCTATAATTCACCGGACTGTCCGATGGTGCACCGGACTGTCTGGTGAGCCAACGGTCGGCTGCGCAATCCGCGGGTGATGCATGGCCCACGCCAACGGTCGACAGGGGGCACCGGACTGTCCGGTGTGCACCAGAAAGTGTCCGGTGCGCCAACTGGCCCGAAGGTTCAACGGTCATCTGCGTCAGAATAGGAAGGAGATCGGCACCAGACCGTCTACAGTGACTGTCCGGTGGCGCATCGGACTGTCCGGTGCGCCACCCGACAGAAGGCAAGGATGGCCTTCCTTGTTGGCCTCCAACGGCTCCTAGCTGCCTTGGGGCTATAAAAGGGACCCCTAGGCGCATAGAGGAGCTAACCAAGCTTACAAGAAACATTCTAAGACTCCAACTTCACGTGTTCGATTCTTTGAGATAGTGACTTGAGCTCCATTTGAGTTGTGAACTCCGTGCGTTGTGTTTTGAGCTCGAGTTGTGACTTGTGTGCGTGATTGTGCTGTTGATTTGAGTCTTGTGTGTGTTGCTCTCCCCTCCCTTACTTCTGTGCTTCTTTTGTGATTATCATTGTAAGGGCGAGAGGCACCAAGTTGTGGAGATACCTCGCAAACGGGAGAAAGACTAAGAAAGGAAAATTTGTGGTATTCAAGTTGATCATCGGATCACTTGAAAGGGGTTGAGTGCAACCCTAGTCCATTGGGACGCCACAACGTGGAAGTAGGAAAGTGTTACTTGGTCGAACCACGGGATAAAATCGTGTGTCTCTTGTGTGCTTTCTCTTTGATTGTCTATGTTCACAAGAGCTCGTTTAAAGCTACTTAGCCGTTCTAACTTTTATAACTAAGTTTCGTGGCTATAAGTGTTGAATTTTACAGGATCACCTATTCACCCCCCTCTAGGTGCTCTCACAAATGTCTTTTAGGAAGCCTGCTAAATTTTACATTGGAACTTATATTTAAAATTTGTATGTCATCAAAGTCCAATTTTATTTGTGCAATAAAAGCAGGGAGGCTTTTATCTATAACATTTTCCTTTTATCTTCTCGGTAGAGATTTTTCTTACAACTAGCTGTCAGGCAACTTTCCTTCTTAGACTACTCAGAACATTTTGCAACTGTGAGTACAAAGTTCTGAAACTTCAATTGTTCCTTCATAGTTCTGAAACTTCAAGTTTGTTGTGATGTCCAGAAGGCTAGGACTGCAGTGGCATTCTCCATAGTAGCTTCCATTGTTGACCAGACAGTTGGGTCAAGGGCTGAGTGTGGTTCCAAGGAATCAAGTGACAAAGGGTACATGTGATTCTTCAACAAATAGTCAAATACTGCTATTTATCCAAACACGAATTGGCATTGCAGCAACACTGAAGGCAAGGCATGGGACCCTCTTGCAACAAAGATAACATGCTCAATTGCGAGGGGTTCTCCTACACCAACCCAAAGTATGTGCTTTTGATTGTGTTAAGAACGTGATTCACACTAAACGTGAAGAGATTTACCTGAACCAGATTACCTTATATGTCATGTAATTGCATTGTGTGTGCCACAAAACTGAGTTGTCCATGGGTGATAAGTAGAATAAGAGATGCTACTGTAGCAATATGGTGCCACTGTTTGCTGTTTTCAAAATTTGTAAGTCAACTCTCCCGAGTTTGGAACAATTTAACCTGTGTTCTTTGGACTGATGGCCAAAGTATGCATATGTTGTGTTTGCTGATTTTTTTGCCCTCGCTATTTGGATTGCATGTTATCAGTGATATCATGCCCCAATGGGACCATTATAGCCGCATTAGAAGGCACTACATGTATTCGACGGAACATGCAAAGAATGGGTATTGTTTGCAGGACTTTGATAGGCATGCCTAGACTTGCTATGCATTACCACTATATTTGGCATGCCTAGAACTCCTACACAAAACATACTATGTATTTTGTCTAAAAATACTATATCCTTGATGTGCTTGCTTGATATTTTTCTGTTCTTCTATTCATGTGTGGGTCTATCAAGAATGAGGCAATTAAATAAGGATATATGCTTTGTCAATATTGTCTGAGTTTTAGTTATTATGATATGAACAACCCATTTTATATATGGAGCTCGTGGCAATGGCAGCCCCGCAATAGGACGCTGAACTCATGGCGTCGAGTGGTGGCGTGCTCAGGCTCACGCTCTTGTACAACATGGCACTGTTATCCATGAGGGTTTCCATCACCATTGCACTCTCGTAATTCGTCGTCAGGGCCGTGAGCTCATCAATTTGTGTTTCGTCGCAACGCACGGGCACCTACCTAGTACAAACATATAATTTCCGTACCATTTATATATCCTTACAAATAGGTAGGGACGACCAGTGTGATGACATGATCGATAATTGGCTAGAAATAAATGAAGCATAAGCTATAATTGTGTCTCATATGAAGTCATTCATCAAAAAGATTGTTGGGGGCCTTCGTCTTCCGAAGGTCCTCAAAAACATGATTTAACAACGTTTCTGGAGTATAATACATGAACAGGTACCTTCGGACTCGGATCAGAACCACAATATGAAGAAGTACAAAGAATGCGAAGGTTGGCGCAGAGCCGAAGCTATGCGCAGGGGACCTTCGGCGTGATATCAGAAAAGGGAACCGACTTAAAAAGGAAAAGGCTATTCAGACCTCGATGGATTACTATAGAGTCATTAGCAAATGTAAAGGGTATGAGTGTAATTTTACATGGGTTGCGTCCCGTGCCTATAAATAGATGAACAGTTCCCCCGTACTGTTCATGCTGACTTGGCATTCTTGTTCTTGCGTCACACTTGTACCCTTACCTTCTTTAGAGCCGAAGGTACATTTGTAATTTGATATCATTTCTATTTTTCCATAGTAAAATAGAAATGAGTTGATATATAATTGTTCGTGTTATCTTTTACATTTCATATGATTCTTTTTTCATTATTATATGTTGCATCGATGAAGGTACGTCCTTCATGACCTTCGTCCGAAGATCATTATATCCTAAGGGAAATAATGCCTCGAGGGACGAAGGGCTTTGACGTTTAACATTTTTCGTGTTGCCTTGTTCTTAACTCATAGCATTTGAGAACAAGTGACCAACATTGGCGCCCACCTCCGGTGAACTCTTTTCAACCACCTTCGGCAAGCACTGACCTTCGTCATGCCACCGAAGAAAGCTTCAGCGACAGGGGCTGCCGCTCTGCAGCCGCTGGACCCGAACCAGGAGACCCTTTCTCTTCGAGAGGTCCGAAGCCAGAAGAGGAAGGCCACTAGTCCAACACCCCAGGAGGATGAGTTGGATCAAGAAATCAGAAACATGGAGATGCTTCATCAACAAGTACAAAGGAAGAAGGAGAAGATGGCCCGACTAGACGACCTTCAGAGGCAGATTGACGAAGCCACTGAAGAAGTACGCCATCTTGCTCAAGATGAGCAAGAATGAAGGCCCCAACACAGGGAGCTTCATCAAGAAGGCTTGTTCGATGATGACGGATGGTATGATGATTTTAATCATGGTACCTTTACTTTTGACGATGCTTCTCCCTTACGAAGGCAATGCAGCTGTCATGGCCAAGTCTTTCGTCATGGCAGTTAAGAATGTGGCCCAAACATGGTATTACTCTCTTCGGCCAGGAACTATTACTTCATGGCAGAAGCTCAAGGATATGCTGGTAACAAGTTTCCAGGGCTTTCAGACGAAGCCAGTTACAACTCAAGCTTTGTTTCAATGCACGCAAGACCACGAGGAGTATCTCCAAGCATATGTCCGAAGGTTCTTGCGCCTGAGAGCACAAGCGCCTACAGTGCCTAATGAAATTGTCATTGAGGCCATGATCAAGGGGCTCCGTCCAGGACCTACTGCCCAGTATTTTGCTAGAAAACCTCCACAGACTTTGGAGAAGCTGCTCCAAAAGATGGATGAATACATCTGTGCTAACAATGATTTTCGCCAAAGAAGGGAGGAAGCCTACAGGTTCTCTGAGATGACCAGGGGCTTTGGAGGTAGAACCCACCCAAGGCATGTCAGGTCGATTCACTCCACCTAGAGTGACGATAGAGGAAGTCAACAACAAAGGCCACAATACTCCTCACAAACATCGGGGCAGCAACAAAGCTATCTTCGCCCGCCAGCTCCAAGAGGTAGAGGCGCCAGGGGCTTCGGAGGAAGGTTTGGGGATCAACCTATAAAAATTTATTGCCTATTCTGCGGTGAGGACAAGGGCCATACTACAAGGATGTGTCATGTCACTATTCAGAAACAGAAGGAAATAGCAGAAGCTGTAGCTCAGCAGAACCAGCCGAAGCAGGTCATGCATACTGCTTCGTATCACTCACCCTACATACCAGAGTATGTAGGTAACCATCCTGCAGCGTCTGTTGCTTCGGCCAGTCAGCCACAGGCATCCTGGTCACAGCCCCCACCTCCGCCACCACTACAACCTGCATATTCACGCGGCCAACAGCCAGAAGGGAGTCAACAGACCCATCAGCAGAGAGACTTCAGGGAGGAGTCCGAAGCTTGCACAGTCAATAGTATTGTGCCAGAATCGAAGCATATCTATTAAAGAGATATCCTACCCCTAAATCAGTTTTTACATTCATTGTCATTTTCTTTCTTACTAAGGAACAATTGTTGAAAACCTAGTTTTCTTGTCGTTTTCAATTCCTTGTAATACCTTCGTTTTTGCCATAGTGAAAATATATCTTCTCCACAGATCTATGGAGTCTAAAAAGTCGCCGAAGCACAAAAAGTCGTTCCTAAGAGAACGCGCGGCTAAAAAAGTACATCACAAGTATCTCCGAAGCTACAAAAAGTCGTTCTACGGAACGCAGCGTAAGTTTGCCGAAGCCACAAAAAGTCGTTCCTAAAGGAGCGCAGTGTAAGTTTTCTGCTCAAAAGTCGTTCCAAAGGGAATGCAGAGCCAAATACCGCCGAAATATAAGGCGAAGTGCGAAAAGTCAACGTGAATACCGCTGAAATAGAAGGCGAAGAAGTTCAAAAGACGTTCCTAAGGGAATGCAGAACTTACAGCGAAAAGTCAGCGCTGATACACCGAAAAATAATCGGTGAAGCCGAAAAATAAACGGCAAAAGAGATTGTGTATTCCAATATGGGGATGTGAGTGTGTGTCTTCGGCATAAAGTATCATTTTGCATAGCATAACATCATCACATCATTTTGCATAACATAACATCATACATCATATTGCATCAATGGCACAAGAAGGGGATACATTGTTGACCTTCGGAGAATGCTTCAAAAAAGTGAAATTGTGCTAAAGCACAAAATATTTTTTGAAGAGATACAGCTTCATCAGCTCTCAAGTAGAGGAAAAAGTCTATTGTTGACGAAGCATCAGTATTATGGCGACGCTTGAAGTATTTTTTATGAAGTACTCTGATATCGAGGAAGAAAGTCTATTACTGACGAAGCATTAATGTTTCTGCGACGATTGGATGATTTTTCATGAAGCGTAAAAGCTCTTCTTTACGAAGCATGAAAAGAAGGGAATGTGTTTTTTCGCCGAATGCTCAAAAACGGTATGTACAATAAAAGTTTCATGCATCGCAAAGAAATGAATTACAAAGCCATTTATATATTACATTAAAAACTCATGAGCACCAAATATTACAAGCATAGTCCAGCAAATGTTACATTAATATTCTAGCAATGTTTTTACAATATTTATTATTCCTCCTTCAAAACTTTGTCTGCAGCTTCAGTCAGCAGTTCAGTAACGACTTTGTCCAAAATGCTTTCGGCCATGTTAATAATTTCTGCTGATTCCTTTGCCTCTGGCTCGATCAATGACTCGAAGGGCTCTGAGGGAGGAGATAGTTCGGCTGCGGCAGAAAACGTAAATAAGTTCGAAGTCACAAAAATAAAAAATAAAGTTAAAAGCTATTAAGCAATACCTATACGCCTTTCGAGTTCTGCAGCTTTTTCAGCTGCCTTCGTTGCTTCCCTAGCATCGTGAGTATCTTTTTCGCTTTTCTTTATTATTTCGTGGGCCATCCCTCGGTCGCCATTTTCCTAGATGTCAGTAAAGAATTTTCCACCAACTAAGCTTGCTTCGGCCGAGGGGTCCTTCATGTCATCAATAGATAAAGTAGCTTCGGCTTGGGCCAAAGCTTTCACATGATCGCAACCTGACTTCTCCAAAATAGCCGCAATTCCCCTCGCACCTGAGAAGGCACAGACGTCCCCACGGTCATTTAAAATCTCCTCAAAGGCTTCGGCCTCGCTGCTGATCCACTCAATTGGCCCCTCGGGATCGCCCCATACGAAGTTGTCTTCACTTGAATATGCGCCAACATTGGCGAAGCTAGTTTTTATCTTTTCCACACATTCTATAGATTTTTCATAACATCTTTCTTTTGAAGAGCGAAGTTCTACAACTATTTTTTCCCAATAATTTTTCCAGTAATCACTCGCTTCTCGGTCAGCTTCCGCAATAGAACATTTCAATTTTGCTTCAACCAGCTGTTTCCGAAGGTCCTCAATTTCGCATTTCTAGGCTTCAGCTTGGGCTTTGGAAGTAGCTTCGTCTTTTTTTATTTTGTTCACCAATAAGTTTAATATTTTGTATTTTTCAAGACCTTCGTTCCTTAGTTCAATTACTTCAGAACAAAGGTTGTTCAAAGCTATAGTGCATTCTTCGTCTTTGGCACTTTTCTGCGCCTTGAGGGCGTTGCTAAGAATCAGGCCCTGCAAAAGAAGTGCGGTATTAAGTATAAGCAAATAAAAAAACTTTTTGTTTTTAATTACAAAAAACTCATTCTCACACCTTTAAACTATTATATGCTAAGTTGTCGGCCAATTCATCTTTTGATAGCACCGAAAGCCCGTCTTCTAGTGTCAGGAATCTGAAGCTTCTGCTCATCTCCTGGCAGACAGAAATCTCCTTGCTGTCTGGGAGACAATACAAGAAATCTTCTTCTCCGCTACCGTTGAAAATCAATGCCCCTTTGGATATTTCAGTTTCTGGGCATAGTATTGAGCTTCTCGCTTTTCTTCTTCAGATAACCTTTTTCCTGAAGCGTGTTGTACAATATAATCAAGAACTTCGGAAGATGCTTCGGGAGTAGGAGTGGCAGTTTTTTCAGACAGAATTTGTTCTGCAGCTTCTTTTTTCGCTTCCCCTTCTCCGGTTTCCAAGGATTTCTCCTTGGCGGGCTCTGAAGGCCCAGCTTCGGTCTCGGCCTGGCTCTTTGCAGCTTCGGCAGTTTTCCCTGGAGTAGAGCTTGAAGTCTTTATCGTCTCCAGCGCATCTAGTACGTTGACCATCCTTTTCCTCTTGGGGTCGCTGTAAAACCTTTTTGTGCCTTCGGCACTGTCACTTCTACCGAAGGGCTTATAACTTCTAATATCTTTGTTCCTTTGACCCCTATCTCTTCAATATTATCGGCCTTCGGCTCAGCTAATTTGGCTGAGAATGCCTTCGGCATTGCAGCCGGCTCTTCAATCTTCTGCGCAAGCACAGGTTCTTTCGCTTCAGTAGCCGAAGAGGTCTCACCGCCAAATTCGGGCACTATGGCCGTTTCAATGTAGCACGGTCGGTGAGTAAGAACCTTCACTTTTCTCCTCTTCGGCGCGGGCTCACTCGGAGCAGCTAAAGTAACATCCTTCCTAGAAGTTGCACTCTTTCTCTTCTGCCCCCTTGGCGGGTAGCGGTAGTCAGGATACATAAATCCGATAGCATTAAAAACTCTATTTAGCCTCTTCTTTTTTTGGCTCCCGAAGGCCACAGACAGTGCATTATCTTCAGACTTGGAGTAGGCTCCAAGTAGTTCATCGCTGGTGTTTTCAACGCACTTCAGCCAGTCGTCGTCTGGTTCGATACATTGGTCTCTAAACCTGAAGGTATATTTTAGTCGAACCAAACCACCTTCGTTAGGATTGCTGATGGTCTCTTTTGGCATCTCCCAGTTGTCTACCAATGGCCATATCATGTTGGCCACGTGTTCTTGGACTAAGTCCCTTGTCCCGATGAAAGAGCAAACTATGTCGAAGGCCCTTCGGCATCCTTCGGCTGCCTCATCAATCTCTACCTTCGGTTTTCGAATGCCAAAGCGGGACCAGATGGGGCGCATGATGATCTCTTTAATATCTTCTCTCGCCTTTAAATCATTTTTCACATAGAACCATTCTTTCATCCAGTCTCCAGGCCATCTCTTCCGAAAGGTTGGCACTGGGCAGCTTGAGCCTGAACGAGCAACGAAGCTGTAGCAACAAAAATTGTTATGATACTGCTCTTTACCCCAGGGCTTCGTCTCATATAAAAGTTCGTGCATGCGGCAGAAGCATTTCGCACTTGGTTCCAAACCTTGACTCCTCACGGCCCACACGAAGATCCCCATTCTGATAATTGCTTCGGGGGTAATCTGGTGAAGGAAAATCTCATATATCTTTAGAACTTCAACCATAAATCTGCTTAAGGGGAACCGAAGCCCAGCCTTGAAGAAGCTTTGGTAGATTACGACTTCATTCTCTTCAGGAACAGGAACAGTCATGTCTCCGTTGTCAGCCCTCACAATAGATATGTCTCGAAAATACCTTCCTCTCATGTTATCAAGATGTCTTTGTCTGATAATCGATTTCCCGAACACTGCGTGACTTGGTCACCAGGGCCGATCTTCGGAATCTTCGCCCCCGCTTTCTGCATCATAACTATCGCTGTCATCGGTATCTTCAGATAAGCCTTCTAGAATTTCTTTCGTAATCTTTTCTGTATTTGTCTTTGCAATTGACTCAATGAATCCAGCAGTCTTTTCCTCAAGAAGCTTCTCCTCTTCGGTTAGCTTCATTTCAGCAATCGTCTTCTTGTCTTAAGACATCTTATCTTCGGAACTGACGAAAATATGTCCTTAAATCCGAAGCTCAGAAGCTCAGAAAACTTAAGAAACAAAGCAACTGTTGGAAAGCAAGAGCTAAGAAATCAAGCACAAAGTAAGCGTATCAAATGTGCTCGGGGTGAGTTCTTATTTATACGCCCAGCGCGCTCCAAGTTGGAGGGCCCTGGCTGTCATTGACTGTTGCTATTCTAGCAAAGGGAAGGTGTTTTTCGAACTTTCGGCTTAGGGCCTTCGTCCATATCGCAATATGAATTCGTTATTCTAACAAATTAACCTTGCGAGGGGCTACTGTTGGGGGCCTTCGTCTTCCGAAGGTCCTCAAAAACATGATTTAACAACGTTTCTGGAGTATAATACATGAACAGGTACCTTCGGACTCGGATCAGAACCACAATATGAAGAAGTACAAAGAATGCGAAGGTTGGCGCAGAGCCGAAGCTATGCGCAGGGGACCTTCGGCGTGATATCAGAAAAGGGAACCGACTTAAAAGGGAAAAGGCTATTCAGACTTCGATGGATTACTATAGAGTCATTAGCAAATGTAAAGGGCATGAGTGTAATTTTACATGGGTTGCGTCTCGTGCCTATAAATAGATGAACAGTGCCCCCGTACTGTTCACGCTGACTTGGCATTCGTGTTCTTGCGTCACACTTGTACCCTTACCTTCTTTAGAGCCGAAGGTACATTTGTAATTTGATATCATTTCTATTTTTCCATAGTAAAATAGAAATGAGTTGATATATAATTATTCGTGTTATCTTTTACATTTCATATGATTCTTTTTT
Organism: Zea mays; assembly: GCF_902167145.1. Taxonomy (NCBI): domain Eukaryota; kingdom Viridiplantae; phylum Streptophyta; class Magnoliopsida; order Poales; family Poaceae; genus Zea; species Zea mays. The sequence goes on from NC_050097.1 coordinate 51,318,035, forward strand.
CATTATTATATGTTGCATCGATGAAGGTACGTCCTTCATGACCTTCGTCCGAAGATCATTATATCCTAAGGGAAATAATGCCTCGAGGGACGAAGGGCTTTGACGTTTAACATTTTTCGTATTGCCTTGTTCTTAACTCATAGCATTTGAGAACAAGTGACCAACATTGGCGCCCACCTCCGGTGAACTCTTTTCGACCACCTTCGGCAAGCACTGACCTTCGTCATGCCACCGAAGAAAGCTTCAGCGACAGGGGCTGCCGCTCTACAGCCGCTGGACCCGAACCAGGAGACCCTTTCTCTTCGAGAGGCCCGAAGCCAGAAGAGGAAGGTCACTAGTCCAACACCCCAGGAGGATGAGTTGGATCAAGAAATCAGAAACATGGAGATGCTTCATCAACAAGTACAAAGGAAGAAGGAGAAGATGACCCGACTAGCCGACCTTCAGAGGCAGATTGACGAAGCCACTGAAGAAGTACGCCATCTTGCTCAAGATGAGCAAGAACGAAGGCCCCAACATAGGGAGCTTCATCAAGAAGGCTTGTTCGATGATGACGGATGGTATGATGATTTTAATCATGGTACCTTTACTTTTGACGATGCTTCTTCCTTGGCAGCAGAACTGCAGGCTATCCCATGGCCCCCATCGTATAAGCCACCTCAGCTTCCGATGTATGATGGGCATTCAGACCCGAAGCAGTTTTTGATGAGCTACGAAGCAACTATATCCTCATACGGAGGCAATGCAGCTGTCATGGCCAAGTCTTTCGTCATGGCAGTTAAGAATGTGGCCCAAACGTGGTATTCCTCTCTTCGGCCAGGAACTATTACTTCATGGCAGAAGCTCAAGGATATGCTGGTAACAAGTTTCCAGGGCTTTCAGACGAAGCCAGTTATAGCTCAAGCTTTGTTTCAATGCACGCAAGACCACGAGGAGTATCTCCAAGCATATGTCCGAAGGTTCTTGCGCCTGAGAGCACATGCGCCTACAGTGCCCAATGAAATTGTCATTGAGGCCATGATCAAGGGGCTCCGTCCAGGACCTACTGCCCAGTATTTTGCTAGAAAACCTCCACAGACTTTGGAGAAGCTGCTCCAAAAGATGTATGAATACATCCGTGCTGACAATGATTTTCGCCAAAGAAGGAAGGAAGCCTACAGGTTCTCTGAGATGACCAGGGGCTTTGGAGGTAGAACCCACCCAAGGCATGTCAGGTCGATTCACTTCACCCAGAGTGACGACAGGGGAAGTCAACAACAAAGGTCACAATACTCCTCACAAGCTTCGGGGCAGCAACAAAGCTATCTTTGGCCACCAGCTTCAAGAGGCCGAGGCGCCAGGGGCTTCGGAAGAAGGTTTGGGGATCAACCTAGATATATAGTAGGCAGATAATTAGATTAGGAAAGGACACTGATCACAGAGTTGTAGGTGACTGGTATATTTTTCTTAATTATTTTATTTTTAATTGATTTATATATTTTAAAAATCAAAGGCTACCATTTGGTTATGATCTTACGTCTTAAAAGGGCAATATAATGTGAGTACCGTAGCAGTGCCCTTGATAATCAGCATTTACGCTTAAATCCTCGTAAGAGATTGGCTGTGTACGTTTGTAGATGCCAAAATTATTTCTTTTTCTAGAAAATATATAGGGAGAATACTCGTTTGGAATACATAAATCAAAATGGAAAATTTGTTCACGTGTGTCCCACCAAAGAAAAAAAAAGAGAATGGGCAATTAGACAACAAACCTTATCAGGGGTTCTGATCCACTGACACATATACGATCCACTCCTAACGTGCACATATCTTAATACACTTGCACGTCAGGAGAGCATGTGCCCTTAGGGTAAAAAAACTACTTTCATGCAATCAAAGCAAATAAGGGCATGTTTGAAAGCCCTCAATTTTTAAGAATCTGGTTAATTAAAATTGGTGTGGTTCTAAACAACATTAACCAGTTTTTTCATAAACCCTTTATAGAAACTGGAGATAGAAACTGAATTCTTAAAAACTAAATCGCTTTCAAACAGGGCCTAAGTAGGTCCAACTATAGATGTCCAAACAGACCGGGCTTGTCGGGCGGCCCGAAACCCGGCACGGGTTTGACCCGGCACGAACCCGGCACGACACGGAGTGAACCGGGCCCGTACCGGCCCGGTCAACGGGCCGTGCCTGGGCTGAATGCGTGGCACGACGGGCTAGGCCTGGCACGACCCGATTTTATTTTTTTCTATTTTTTCATATAAATACATATATTATACTTGAATATAGAGTATAAAACACAAGAAACATGTGTTTTTGTTGGTTATGTGGGTGTAAATAAATGTTTAGAGCTAATAAATATAGTTTAAACCCTAAAATGCATACTTTTAGGATATTTTTATCATTTAAACGTTATATATTGTTATGAGCCCGTTAGACCCGTCGGACCGTGGACCGGCCCGACACGATTATTAATCTAGTGGGCCGTGCTTGGGCCTTACTTGGGGCCCGTGGTCCGGCACGGTACGGCCCGCTAGCTACTCCGGACCGGGTCGACACGGTCCGCCCATTTGGACATCTATAGGTCCAACAATAAAGATATCAAATTTGCAGTTGATTTTTTTTCAATTAAGATCATTTAGGCACCCAGTTTTTTTCAAACTGTAACTCAACTCTCTGAAACACTTAAGCAGGGAAAGTGCTTCTAGAATCTGGAGTTTTATAGCATTGCTTCTGTGTAGAAATTCAGAGCAGAAGTAGTTTTGTTTCCTAGTGTGATTTTACTCTACCTTGCTTCTTGCATGTGATATACCGATACGTTACTGACACATTGTACCATAGATGTAACATGGTCCCACCATCATCAAGACATCAACCGTGAGATGTCCTCCTCAGGTGGCAGTGCTCCGAATTCGTGCACATGGCGAGTTCACTCGTCACTGACTGGAGCCGAGGTCTACATACCGCTCTATATATACACACATGTGTCGGCCCTAGAGATGAGTAGAGTTAGATGAAGATGAAGTTGAAAATTTGGAGGGTGAGCCAGGAAAAGGATGAAAGATTCTAAGAGCACTAGGAATAGGAACATGAAGGAAAGCATTATTGTGCATGGAGATTTAGGCCTGATGTTTTCCTGATGCCTCCTATTCCTAAGGCTCTTAGGTTCTCCTTCCCTTTCCTTATGGCTTGCGAAATCAATGTTAATCAGATCAAAAGAGATGGGGTCAGGGTACACTATGCTGGTTGCAAGCAAGCAAGAGAAAGAATGAGAGAGGGACTGAGAACAGTGGCTAGTGGGAAACTGGGAATGGGAACATGGAGGAAAGCTAAGTTAAATTTCTTCGTTTCTTCTCCAGTAATGGAGGGTTTAATCTGCTTTGGTCTTTCCCTGTGCCTCTCATTCCTATTACTCTCAACCACTCCTTCCTCGTCCTTTTTTTGCTTACAATGTTGTTTCAAACGCTAAAACAAAATAATGAACTCTTTCCCATGTGAGGATGATGGATGCATGGTCTTGACAGTGATTTAGTAAAAGCTAAGAAAGCATATATAAAAACGCTTACCATAACAGCAGTGGGCACCCCCTGCGCCTGCTGGTACACACTCCCGCACCTCCTTAATTTTGTTAGCTGTGGTTCCTAATGAATTATTTGCAAAGAACCTAGAAAAAATTAGTATTTGTTTGGGCAGTAGTATAGATAAGGTTGAGACGTCTATTTTATCCCTATTCCCTAATGTGCTATTCAGCATAGTGTGGACTTGGGGCAGCAATAGAAAACCGTCCCTTTGTTCTGGATCCAAATGATGCATACACGAACACATGTTGCAAAGAGAAGGAAATAAAGAACCTAAGAATAGTGTCCATGGAAAAATTGAGGAAAGCCTATGCAATCATCCTTTGTATACTAAGGGCTATTTTGGAAGCCACAAAACTGAAGTGTATTGGAGAGGCTAGAATCTTATTCTTATTCAAAATTGAATAAGAAGAGGATTCTAGCCCCTTCAATCCCCTCCGGTTTTAAGACTCTCAAACTAGCCCTAAAGGGTCAAGTCAAAAACTTCTTTCTGTGCTTTTTCAATAGGATTAACACAAACATTGTTGACAGTTAAAAAAAATATAATCAATACTCTGTTGGGTAGCATTATCTTGCCTTTGCGACTCACACAAGGCATTTCTTCTCTACCTATAGAAATTGGCCAACCTAATGCCAATTATTTTAAAAAACACAAGGTAGTGTCACGATTAATACGAGTGTGTCCGGCCCCCCGCGTCGCCCTTGCTTGGGCTACTTGGGCGGCGCCAACCTAATTGTCGTCTCCTACTCTCCCTCCCCTCTCTCTGCCTCGCCGCTGCCGGAGCTAGCCGGCCAGAAGCTCGCGCGACTCGTGGTGATGGTGGCGGGGGATTCGGTCGCCCCCGCGTCTCCGTCGCTAATTCCTCACCGACGAGGTGGTGACTAGCGGTGGTCATGCCTTCTCCCATGGCTGGCTCGCGGTGGCGGCGCCAGCGCGCTCGTGTGGCTGGTCCACGGCAGCACCCGCCCGCGCGACTGGCTTGTGATGGCGAGGGCCGCATGGACCTTGGCTGGCGACAGCTCTGCTGCTGCTAGTGGGAGGTTTGGGCAGGCAGAGTTAGAGATTGTGGGGTGGAGCTGCCCCGGGAGTGCGGCTCTCGGCGTTGCAGTTCTGGTCGGGGCTCCTCGTTTGGCTGGAGGCCGAATCTTGAGCCTCTCCAGCTAGATCCATATCTCCTCCTCACGTTCGTCTGGTGGGTAACTGGATCCGTGCGAGGGGACGTGTGGTGGGGGCAGTGGCGAATCTAGAATTTAAACTTAGAGTGGTCCAATCTTATGAAAATCAAAATAAATAGATGAGTTTACATTTTAAATCCTACAACATATAAGAATCAAAACAAGTAAATAAATAAATCAAAAAAAACTATATACTTTTGTAGGATCAAAATCAGAGGGTGGTCTGGGGCCCTCCCTGTCCACCCCTCTAGATACGCCACTGGTGGGTGGTGATAGTCGCCTAGAGGGGGAGGTGAATAGGGCGAAACTGAAATTTACAAATATAAACACAACTACAAGCCGGGTTAGCGTTAGAAATGTAAACGAGTCCGCGAGAGAGGGCGCAAAACAAATCGCAAGCAAATGAAGAGTGAGACACGCGGATTTGTTTTACCGAGGTTCAGTTCTCGCAAACCTACTCCCCGTTGAGGAGGCCACAAAGGCCGGGTCTCTTTCAACCCTTCCCTCTCTCAAACGGTCCCTCGGACCGAGTGAGCTTCTCTTCTCAAATCAAAGCCGGGAACAAAACTTCCCCGCAAGGGCCACCACACAATTGGTGCCTCTTGCCTTGATTACAATTGAGTGTTGATCACAAGAGCAAGTGAGAAAGAAAAGAAGCAATCCAAGCGCAAGAGCTCAAAAGAACACGGCAAATCTCTCTCGCTAATCACTAAAGCCTTTTGTGGAATTGGAGAGGATTTGATCTCTTTGGTGTGTCTAGAATTGAATGCCTAGCTCTTGTAAGTGGTTGAGAAGTGGAAAACTTGGATGCAATGAATGGTGGGGTGGTTGGGGTATTTATAGCCCCAACCACCAAAAGTGGCCGTTGGGAGGCTGTCTGTTCGATGGCGCACCGGACAGTCCGGTGCACACCGGACATGTCCGGTGCACACCGGACATGTCCGGTGCCCCCGCCATGTCATCACTGCCGTTGGATTCTGACCGTTGGAGTTCTGACTTCTGGGCCCGCCTGGATGTCCGGTGGCGCACCGGACATGCACTGTTCACTGTCCGGTGCGCCAGTATGGGCGACTCTGACTTCTGCGCGCGCATTAAATGTGCTGCAGGTAGCCGTTGGCGCCGAATAGCCGTTGCTCCGGGGTTGCACCGGACAGTCCGGTGCACACCGGACATGTCCGGTGAATTATAGTGGACTAGCCGTTGGAGATTCCCGAAGCTGGCGAGTTCCTGAGGCCGCTCTCCCTTGGAGCACCGGACACTGTCCGGTGTACACCAGACAGTCCGGTGAATTATAGCGGAGTTGCCTCTGGAAATTCCCGAAGGTGGTGAGTTTGCGTTGGAGTCCTCTGGTGCACCGGACATGTCCGGTGGTGCACCGGACACTGTCCGGTGGCACACCGGACAGTCCGGTGCGCCAGACCAGAGGTGCCTTCGGTTGACCCCTTTGCTCTTTTGTTGAATCCAACTCTTGGTCTTTTTATTGGCTAAGTGTGAACCTTTAACACCTGTATAACTTATACACTGGAGCAAACTAGTTAGTCCAATTATTTGTGTTGGGCAATTCAACCACCAAAATTAATTAGGGACTAGGTGTAAGCCTAATTCCCTTTCAATCTCCCCCTTTTTGGTGATTGATGCCAACACAAACCAAAGCGAATATGGAAGTGCATGATTGAACTAGTTTGCATGATGTAAGTGTAAAGGTTGCTTGGAATTGAGCCAATATAAATACTTACAAGATATGCATGGATTGTTTCTTCATATTTAACATTTTGGACCACGCTTGCACCACATGTTTTGTTTTTACAAAAATCTTTTGTAAAGCTTTTCAAAGTTCTTTTACAAATAGTCAAGGGTAAATGAATAAGAGTTTGCAAAGCATTTTCAAGTTTTGAAATTTTCTCCCCCTGTTCCAAATGCTTTTCCTTTGACTAAACAAAACTCCCCCTAAATGAAATCATCCTCTTAGTGTTCAAGAGGGTTTTGATGATTCAAATTGAAATACAATTTTCTCCCCCTTTTGAACTCAATAAGATACCAATTGAAAAATATTTTTGGAAAACACGAAGTTTTTGAAATTGGTGGTGGTGCGGTCCTTTTGCTTTGGGCTCAACTTTTCTCCCCCTTTGGCATGAATCGCCAAAAACGGAATCATTAGAGCCCTTGAAGTGCTATCTTCCCCTTTGATCATAAATAAATGAGTTAAGGATTATACCAAAGACGAAGTCCTTTTGGTCTCTCCCCCAAAGATGGAGAGTCTCTTGGAGCGACGGCGAAGGATGAGTTACGGAGTGGAAGCCTTTGTCTTCGCCGAAGTTATGACTCCAATTCCCTTTCAATACACTTATGACTTGGTTTGAAGTAGACTTGAAAAACACATTAGTCATAGCATATGAAAGAGACATGATCAAAGGTAAATTTATGAGCTATGTGTGCAAGTTAGCAAAAGAAATTTCTAGAATCAAGAATATTGAGCTCATGCCTAAGTTTGGTAAAAGTTTGTTCGTCAAGAGGCTTGGTAAAGATATCGGCTAATTGATCTTTAGTATTAATGTATGCAATCTCGATATCTCCCTTTTGTTGGTGATCCCTAAGAAAATGATACCGAATGGCTATGTGCTTAGTGCGGCTATGCTCGACGGGATTGTCGACCATTTTGATTGCACTCTCATTATCACATAGCAAAGGGACTTTGGTTAATTTGTAACCGTAGTCCCGCAGGGTTTGCCTCATCCAAAGCAATTGCGCGCAACAATGACCTGCGGCAATATACTCGGCTTCGGCGGTTGAAAGAGCGACCGAATTTTGCTTCTTTGAAGCCCAAGACACCAAGGATCTTCCCAAGAACTGGCAAGTCCCCGATGTGCTCTTTCTATTAATCTTACACCCCGCCCAATCGGCATCCGAAAAACCAATTAAATCAAAAGTGGATCCCCGAGGGTACCAAAGCCCAAACTTAGGAGTATAAGCCAAATATCTCAAGATTCGTTTTACGGCCGTAAGGTGGGATTCCTTAGGGTCGGATTGGAACCTTGCACACATGCAAACGGAAAGCATAATATCCGGTCGAGATGCACATAAATAGAGTAAAGAGCCTATCATCGACCGGTATACCTTTTGATCCACGGACTTACCTCCCGTGTCGAGGTCGAGATGCCCATTAGTTCCCATGGGTGTCTTGATGGGCTTGGCATCCTTCATTCCAAACTTGTTTAGAATATCTTGAGTATACTTTGTTTGGCTGATGAAGGAGCCCTCTTGGAGTTGCTTTACTTGAAATCCTAAGAAGTACTTCAACTCCCCCATCATAGACATCTCGAACTTTTGTGTCATGATCCTACTAAATTCTTCACATGTAGATTCGTTAGTAGACCCAAATATAATATCATCAACATAAATTTGGCATACGAACAAATCATTGTCAAGAGTTTTAGTGAACAAAGTAGGATCGGCCTTGCTGACTTTGAAACCATTAGCAATAAGGAAATCTCTAAGGCATTCATACCATGCTCTTGGGGCTTGCTTTAGCCCATAAAGCGCCTTAGAGAGCCTATAGACATGGTTAGGATACTCACTATCTTCAAAGTCGGGAGGTTGCTCAACATAGACCTCTTCCTTGATTGGTCCATTGAGGAAGGCACTCTTCACGTCCATTTGATAAAGCTTGAATCCATGGTAAGTAGCATAGGCCAATAATATATGAATTGACTCAAGCCTAGCTACGGGTGCATAGGTTTCACCAAGATCCAAACCTTCGACTTGGGAGTATCCCTTGGCCACAAGTCGAGCTTTGTTCCTTGTCACCACACCATGCTCATCTTGCTTGTTGCGGAAGACCCATTTGGTTCCTACAACATTTTGGTTAGGACGTGGAACTAAATGCCATACCTCATTTCTAGTGAAGTTGTTGAGCTCCTCTTGCATCGCCACCACCCAATCCGAATCTTGAAGTGCTTCCTCTACCCTGTGTGGCTCAATAGAGGAAACAAAAGAGTAATGTTCACAAAAATGTGCAACACGAGATCTAGTGGTTACCCCCTTATGAATGTCGCCGAGGATGGTGTCGACGGGGTGATCTCGTTGGATTGCTTGGTGGACTCTTGGGTGTGGCGGCCTTGGTTCTTGCTCATCCTCCTTTTCTTGATCATTTGCATCTCCCCCTTGATTATTGCCATCATCTTGAGGTGGCTCATTTGCTTGATCTTCTACTTCATCATTTTGAGCTTCAACCTCATTTTGAGTCGGTGGAGATGCTTGCGTGGAGGAGGATGGTTGATCTTGTGTATGTGGAGATTCTTCGGATTCCTTAGGACACACATCCCCAATGGACATGTTCCTTAGTGCTATGCATGGAGCCTGTTCTTCACCTATATCATCAAGATCAACTTGCTCTACTTGAGAGCCGTTAGTCTCATCAAACACAACGTCACAAGAAACTTCAACAAGTCCTGAGGACTTGTTAAAGACTCTATATGCCCTTGTGTTTGAGTCATATCCTAGTAAAAAACCTTCTACAGTTTTAGGAGCAAATTTTGATTTTCTACCTCTCTTAACAAGAATAAAGCATTTGCTACCAAAAACTCTAAAATATGAAATATTGGGCTTTTTACCGGTTAGGAGTTCATAGGATGTCTTCTTGAGGATTCGGTGAAGATATAACCGGTTGATGGCATAGCAAGCGGTGTTGACCGCCTCGGCCCAAAACCGATCCGAAGTCTTGTACTCATCAAGCATGGTCCTAGCCATGTCCAATAGAGTTCGATTCTTCCTCTCCACTACACCATTTTGTTGTGGCGTGTAGGGAGAAGAGAACTCATGCTTGATGCTCTCCTCCTCAAGGAAGCCTTCGATTTGAGAGTTCTTGAACTCCATCCCGTTGTCGCTTCTTATTTTCTTGATCCTTAAGCCGAACTCATTTTGAGCCCGTCTCAAGAATCCCTTTAAGGTCTCTTGGGTTTGAGATTTTTCCTGTAAAAAGAATACCCAAGTGAAGCGAGAATAATCATCCACAATAACTAGACAGTACTTACTCCCGCCGATGCTTATGTAAGCTATCGGGCCGAATAGATCCATGTGTAGGAGCTCCAGTGGCCTGTCGGTCGTCATGATGTTCTTGTGTGGATGATGAGCGCCAACTTGCTTCCCGGCTTGGCATGCGCTACAAATCCTGTCTTTCTCAAAATGAACATTTGTTAGTCCTAAAATGTGCTCTCCCTTTAGAAGCTTATGAAGATTCTTCATTCCAACATGGGCTAGTCGGCGGTGCCAGAGCCAACCCAAGTTAGTCTTAGCAACCAAGCAAGTGTCGAGTTCAGCTCTATCAAAATCTACCAAGTATAGCTGACCCTCTAACACTCCCTTGAATGCTATTGAATCATCACTTCTTCTAAAGACAGTAACACCTACATCAGTAAATAGACAGTTGTAGCCCATTTGACATAATTGGGATACAGAAAGCAAATTGTAATCTAAAGAATCTACAAGAAAAACATTGGAAATAGTATGGTCAGGTGATATAGCAATTTTACCCAATCCTTTGACCAAACCTTGGTTTCCATCCCCGAATGTGATAGCTCGTTGGGGATCTTGGTTTTTCTCATAAGAGGAGAACATCTTCTTCTCCCCTGTCATGTGGTTTGTGCACCCGCTGTCGAGTATCCAACTTGAGCCCCCGGATGCATAAACCTACAAAACAAGTTTAGTTCTTGACTTTAGGTACCCAAACGGTTTTGGGTCCTTTGGCATTAGATACAAGAACTTTGGGTACCCAAACACAAGTCTTTGACCCCTTGTGTTTGCCCCCAACAAACTTGGCAACTACCTTGCCCGATTTGTTAGTTAAAACATAAGATGCATCAAAAGTCTTAAATGAAATGCTATGATCATTTGATGCATTAGGAGTTTTCTTCTTAGGCAACTTGGCACGGGTTGGTTGCCTAGAGCTAGATGCCTCACCCTTATACATAAAAGCATGATTAGGGCCAGAGTGAGACTTCTTAGAATGAATTTTCTTAATTTTGCTCTCGGGATAACCAGCAGGGTACAAAATGTATCCCTCATTATCCTGAGGCATGGGAGCCTTGCCCTTAACAAAGTTAGACAAGTTTTTAGGAGGGGCATTAAGTTTGACATTGTCTCCCCTTTGGAAGCCAATGCCATCCTTAATGCCAGGGCGTCTCCCATTATAGAGCATACTTCTAGCAAATTTAAACTTTTCATTTTCTAAGTTATGCTCGGCAATTTTAGCATCTAATATTGCTATATGATCATTTTGTTGTTTAATTAAAGCCATGTGATCATGAATAGCATTGATATCAACATCTCTACATCTAGTACAAATAGAAGTGTGCTCGATGGTAGATGTAGAGGGTTTGCAAGATTTTAATTCTACAACCTTAGCATGAAGTATATTGTTCTCATTTCTAAGGTTAGAAATAGTACCATTGCAAACATCAAAATCTTTAGCCTTAGCAATTAATTTTTCATTTTCAATCCTAAGGCTATCAAGAGAGATGTTTAATTCTTCAATCTTAGCAAGCAAATCATCATTATTATTTCTAAGATTTGGAATTGAAACATCACAAACATGAGAATCAACCTTAGCAATTAAACTAGCATTTTCATTTCTAAGGTTAACAATGGTCTCATGGCAAGTGCTTAGCTCACTAGACAATTTTTCACATTTTTCAACTTGTAGAGCATAAGAATTTTTAACCTTAACATGCTTTTTATTTTTCTTGATTAGGAAGTCCTCTTGGGAGTCCAAGAGGTCATCCTTTTCATGGATGGCACTGATTAGCTCATTTAGTTTTTCCTTTTGTTCCATGTTAAGGTTGGCAAAAAGAATGCGCAAGTTATCCTCCTCATTGCTAGCATCATCCTCATCACTAGAGGTTTCATATTTAGTGGAGGATCTTGATTTTACCTTCTTCTTTTTGCCGTCCTTTGCCATGAGGCACTTGTGGCCGACGTTGGGGAAGAGGAGTCCCTTGGTGACGGCGATGTTGGCGGCGTCCTCGTCGGAGGAGGAGTCGGTGGAGCTCTCGTCGGAGTCCCACTCGCGGCACACGTGGGCATTGTCACACCCGGATTTTAGGGGTCCAAAACCCGGGCGCGAACATAATCACCAAGTGTGCTGGGACCAAGTCTCACACATATGATGAATCATGGCACAGGATCGAATGTCACATCTTTACTACATAACAGGAGTTTTATACAAAATAAATAATTACATTATAAGGAGACAACGGTCCAGCAACCCAAAGTTGACTGGGAGACGACGCCCTAGATCTCTCACGAACTCATCGCAGCATCCTCCATGCGCCTCATCCTGTGGTACCTGTTCTTGACCTGTGGGGGGGTGTGAGACAGCAAGAGTGAGCTCATATAAGTTCATCGCTCAACAAGTTGTGGGGAATAATGTGCATGAACTTGCCAAAGGTGGGAGCTCACGTGAAGTGTAAGGCTTACCGAAGGAGATGGTTAGAGCTGAGCATTGCTTTTAAAGTTGGTCAAAATTTTATTAGCAATTACTAAGTATAAGTAAATATCAGCCTAATTAAGTAGTAGAACAAAAGTAACAACCTCACCTGCGATGCAATGCATATGACAAATTGAGTTTAAGTTCCATAATTTAATCATGTGAGGGTCCGAGCTGCTCATGACCGTGAGCACGGCTAGTATACCAGTTTTACACTCTGCAGAGGTTGCGCATCTTTACCCACAAGTCATGTTACCCATCTGCCAAGGGATCGCGACTTCCCATACACCTCTACCGAGGAGGCGAGGCAGGGTAACACTACGAGGCCTTTACAAAGTTCCACTAGCTTCAGAAAACCCGCTACAGTTTATAGGAAGCTCCAATGCAGGAATCCCTTGCAGGACCGCCATCGCAGCAAAATCCTCCCGAGGGCCTCCCTACACTGACCACTCCCCTACTGCCCTTGCCCCTTTCGGGTAAGGTAGTCCTCCACTAGCTTTCCTAATTAATCAGCCAAGGGCATCCCATTAAACCCTTGTGGTAGCACTGTTTTCCCGGGTGGTCGCTCCATGTTCCAATTAACATAATGATCTTATCATGAACGATAAATAACAACAGATAACAAAAGTATAATCATGAGTAAAATGTATCTCCATACCCATAACCACATAAAGCAATAGCAGGTACTACCCAAAAAGTGTGGTGGTAATCAAGGTATAAAGATAATCAAACTGGGGTAACCTATTGGGTCCCATCAAAATTAACCTATGCAGATCATTATGATTAATCAGAACATGACTGGGTAAAAAGAAGTGATCAAGGGCACAACTTGCCTGGGACTTGAGATTCCAGGTACCAGGATGATCTTCAGGTGACACGTGTCCTCACTGCTAAACGTATCAATACAGACAAACATGGTATAGGCAAAAATTAACATTACACCAAACATAAGAATAAACTGAATAATAATATTCTACGTATCGCTACAAGATCGTAGGAACAAGAATCACTACATTTGGTTCTACGGTTATTAAATTATGAATTTCCAAAGTTATTGCGTACCTACAATAGCATAACTCATGTGAATAATTTTAGTTCATGTTTCATGGCCAAACAAATTTACTAAGTGGTAAACAATATTAAAACAAAATTAATGTCTCTGGAATGACTCAATTTGAAATTAAAATAGATTTAATATGAATTATACAAGTTTCTAGCATTTATTTCTACATTAATAATCCATTTCTTTATTTATTTTCTGATTTTTCTAATCTCCAAGATTGGGCGCATTATAATTAGGAAGCGCAGGGATCTCAATGCAAGAATTCCCAGACTCACCGCACAGATATCGCGGACCGCGGGTTGGTTTCTCAATAACGGAGGGGCTCTTTTGAAAGACGCGCTGGCCGAAGGGGTACGGGCGAGACTGAGCCGCCCGATTAGAAATGGAGGGCTCTGATTAGATCTAGGTTTCGCATGAAGCAGCTACCACCGGATCAGGAATCAGCGGCCGCAAATCGACCACGCTACCAGATTCTGCCTGCCATCGGATCGATAACATACGGCTCAGATTTAATCTCGCGAATGGTTACGCTCACTTCTAATCGCATCCATCCGAATTGGATCGGACGGTAACAGTGCCTTCTCCCTTCACTAGCCGGCCCGAGGCAGCGCCAGGAGCTCTCCATGGCGGAGACTCACCGGCGCACTGCCAAATTCGCCTGCCCCAGTGACATTGTTCCCATCGTGGTGCGCGAAAACGAAATTGAAGCATGGTCGATTACAAAGGGAGTGTCTCACCGGAGGGTTAAGCGATGGCCGAGCGGGTTCACGGTGGAAGGTTACTTGGCGCAGTTTCTCACCTCCGGCGAGCAATCCCCATGCGAGCGGACATACATCTCCCCATGGTGCTTTGAAACGACTTCTTCTTGCACACGGCGGGCAGCACCAGTTCCAAGGGATCCCGGGGATGGAGTCCGGATTATATAGGCCCCGGGTCCAACAGAAACGGCCCCGCCAGGCGCGGGTCATGGGGGTCCGATGAAGGCGACCATGCTCCGCCCACCGACGACACTGCAAGCTTTGAAGCCCGGCGTAGATCAACGAACCGAGGCCAACCATCACGCGCTCGTTGAAGGTCCGCACAGGGGTGCTCTTCATCTCCCTCCACCATGGCGCCCGGATTCTTGGATTGGTATCGCCAGCGCCGGATGCAGCTGGGAATTGTGGGGGATGAAAGGGAAATGTGCCCTTGGGCCATTTCTAAGTATTTTGGTGATTGAGTGTCAACACAAGTGCTTAAATGTGAATCAATGCCCATGGATGAACAAAGTGCAAACCTAGAGCAAAGGTATGTTTATAAGTCTTAGTACATTGGTTTTGTGTACTAATATACTTGTCTAAGTATCAGAAACAGGAAGAAGAAGAAAAGAGGAGAGTTGGCTGTGTACAGCCAAAAGACTGTTTCGGTCTGGGGCACCGGACTGTCCGGTGGTGCACCGGACAGTGTCCGGTGCGCTAGGCTGCCTCGGGCGAACTGGCCGCTCTCGGGAGTTGACTGACGACGTACGGCTAAAATTCACCGGACTGTCCGGTGTGCACCGGACTGTCCGGTGTGCACCGGACTGTCCGGTGAGCCAACGGTCGGCCGGGCCAACGGTCGGCCGCGCGATCTGCACGGGACACGTGGCCTAGCCAACGGTCGGAAGGGGGCACCGGACTGTCCGGTGTGCACCGGACATGTCCGGTGCGCCAACGGCTTCCAAATCTCCAACGGTCGACTGCGCTGTTTAAGGAAGGAAATCGGGCACCGGACAGTGTCCGGTGTGCACCGGACTGTCCGGTGCGCCCGACGACAGAAGGTAAGGATGGCCTTCTGGATTTGCTCTCAACGGCTCCTAGCTGCCTTGGGGCTATAAAAGGGACCCTAGGCGCATGGAGGAAAACACCAAGCATTCCTACAACATTCCTAAGCACCAAGACATCAATCTCACACATTCGTTTCATTGTGATAGCATCTAGAGCTCTTGTTGAGTTGCTAACTCTTGGAGTGGTGTTGTGAGCTCTTGTTGCGACTTGTGTGCGTGTTGTTGTTCTGATCTTTTGAAGTCTTGTGTGCGTTGCTCATTCCCCCTTGCTCTGTGCTTCTTTGTGAACTTCAATTGTAAGGGCGAGAGGCTCCAAATTATGGAGATTCCTCGCAAACGGGATTGAGAAAAAGCAAGCAAAACACCGTGGTATTCAAGTGGGTCTTTGGACCGCTTGAGAGGGGTTGATTGCAACCCTCGTCCGTTGGGACGCCACAACGTGGAGTAGGCAAGCGTTGGTCTTGGCCGAACCACGGGATAAACCACTGTGTCATCTCTGTGATTGATCTCTTGTGGTATTGTGTTGTTGAGACTCCTTTCTAGCCACTTGGCATTTATTGTGCTAACACTTAACAAGTTTTTGTGGCTATAAGCTTAAGTTTTACAGGATCACCTATTCACCCCCCCTCTAGGTGCTCTCAATTGGTATCGGAGCCGTTCTCTTCAAGAAAGGGACTAACTGCCCGAAGAGATGGATCCTAAGGGGAAGGGAATCGTGATCAACGACAAGGAAAAGGAGTCCTTCGTCAACGAGCCAAAAGATGACAAATCCAACGACTCTGGCTCGGGCCACAGACGTAAAGATGGGAAGAAGAAGAAGACAAGACGTATCAAGGAGATCGTCTACTACGACAGCGACGAGTCTACTTCTTCCCACAAGGAAGACGACTACGACAAACAAAAGACGGTTAACTCAAACTTTTCTTTTGATTATTCGCGCATTCCGCACAGCTCAAATGCTCATTTGCTCCCCATTCCACTTGGCAAGCCTCCTCACTTTGATGGAGAGGACTACGGATTTTGGAGTCACAAAATGCGTACACACCTATTTTCTCTCCATCCAAGCATTTGGGAGATTGTGGAAAGTGGAATGAAATTTGATAGCTCGGATAGTCCTTCGTTTATTAATGAACAGATCCATAAAAATGCACAAGCTACTACTGTGTTGCTAGCCTCTTTGTGCAGGGACGAGTATCACAAGGTGAGCGGCTTGGACAATGCCAAGCAGATTTGGGACACCCTCAAGATCTCTCATGAGGGGAATGATGTCACCTTACTCACCAAGATGGAGTTGGTGGAGGGCGAGCTCGGACGATTCGCGATGATAAGGGGCGAGGAGCCGACGCAAACATACAACCGGCTCAAGATCCTTATCAACAAAATAAGGAGCTACGGGAGCACGCGATGGACGGATCACGACGTCGTCCGCCTAATGCTAAGGTCATTTACCGTTCTTGATCCTCATCTCGTGAACAATATTCGTGAGAATCCCAGGTACACGAAGATGACGCCCGAGGAGGTACTCGGAAAATTCGTAAGCGGGCAGATGATGATCAAGGAGGCAAGATACGTGGACGACACCTTGAATGGACCGATCAACGAGCCTCAACCCCTTGCTCTCAAGGCAACAAGAAACAAGGAGGCGCTACCTAGCAGGGTGGCACAAATTGAGGCGGCCGGACTTAATGATGAAGAGATGGCCCTCATCATCAAAAGATTCAAGACGGCGCTTAAAGGTCGCAAGGGACAGCCAAGCAAGACCAAAGCCAAGGGGAAGCGTTCGTGCTTCAAATGCGGTAAGCTTGGTCATTTTATTGCTAACTGTCCCGACAATGATAGTGATCAGGACCAAGGGAACAAGAGGGAGAAGAAGAAGAATTATAAGAAGGCAAAGGGCGAGGCTCATCTTGGCAAGGAGTGGGATTCGGACTGCTCCTCGTCTGACTCCGACAATGAGGGACTCGCCGCCACTGCATTCAACAAGTCATCCCTCTTCCCCAACGAGCGTCACACTTGCCTCATGGCAAGAGAGAAGAAGGTAATCACTCGTAATGATGTCACTTATGATTCTTCTAGTGACGATGAGTCTAGTGATGATGAAATAGATTACTCTAGTTTGTTCAAGGGTTTGGATAGAAATAAAATTGATAAAATCAATGAATTGATTGATGCCTTGAATGAAAAGGATAGGCTTTTAGAAAAGCAAGAGGATTTGTTGTATGATGAACATGATAAGTTTGTAGAGGCACAAAAATCCTATGCTTTAGAAGTTAAAAGAAATGAAGTGCTTTCTAGTGAATTATCTTCTTGTCATGAAAACATTGCTACTTTAAAGAGTGTTAATGATGACTTAAATGCTAAACTAGAAGTAGCTAGTAAATCAACATCTTGTGTAGAAATTGTTGAAACGTGCACTAGGTGTAAAGATCTTAATGTTGATGCTAGTAGTAAACATCTAGTTTCAATTTCTAAATTGAATGATGAAGTGGCTAGTCTTAATGCTCAACTTAAGGCTAGCAAAAGCGAATTTGATAAACTGAAATTTGCAAGGGATGCCTACACGATTGGTAGACATCCCTCAATTAAGGATGGACTTGGCTTCAAAAGGGAAGCCAAGAACTTAACAAGCCATAAGGCTCCCATTCCCGCTAAGGAGAAAGGGAAGGCCCCTATGGCTACTAGTGCTAAAAGGAACCATGCCTTTTTGTATCATGATAGGAAAAATTCTAGAAATGCTTTTAGAAGTTATGATGCTTTTGATTCACATGCTTATGATTCTTGTACTATGACTGCTTCTAGTTCTCATGTTATGCATGATAGAAAGGTTGGTAGAAGAAATGTTATTCACAATATGCCTAGGAGAAATGTTGTTAATGCTCATAGGAAAGTTCATGAACCTTCTACAATTTATCATGCCCTAAATGCTTCCTTTGCTATTTGTAGAAAGGATAGGAAGATAGTTGCTAGGAAGTTAGGGGCAAAATGCAAGGGAGACAAAACTTGCATTTGGGTCCCTAAGGATATTTGCACTAACCTTGTAGGACCCAACAAGAGTTGGGTACCTAAGTCCCAAGCCTAAATCTACCTTGCAGGTTTATGCATCCGGGGGTTCAAGCTGGATTATTGATAGCGGATGCACAAACCATATGACGGGGGAGAAGAAGATGTTCACCTCCTACGTCAAGAATAAAGATTCCCAAGATTCAATTATATTCGGTGATGGGAATCAAGGCAAGGTAAAAGGGTTAGGTAAAATTGCAATTTCTAATGAGCACTCTATCTCTAATGTGTTTTTAGTAGAGTCTCTTGGATATAATTTGCTATCTGTTAGTCAATTATGCTACATGGGGTATAACTGTCTATTTACAAATGTAGATGTGTCTGTCTTTAGAAGAAGTGATGGTTCACTAGCATTTAAGGGTGTATTAGACGGCAAACTTTATTTAGTTGATTTTGCAAAAGAGGAGGCCGGTCTAGATGCATGCTTAATAGCTAAGACTAGCATGGGCTGGCTGTGGCATCGCCGCTTAGCACATGTGGGGATGAAGAACCTTCACAAGCTTCTAAAGGGAGAACACGTGATAGGTTTGACTAACGTACAATTCGAAAAAGATAGACCTTGTGCAGCTTGTCAAGCAGGTAAACAAGTGGGAGGAGCACATCACAGCAAGAATGTGATGACCACATCAAGACCCCTGGAGCTGCTACACATGGACCTCTTCGGACCCGTCGCCTATCTGAGCATAGGAGGAAGTAAGTATGGTCTAGTTATTGTTGATGACTTTTCCCGCTTCACTTGGGTGTTCTTTTTGCAGGATAAGTCTGAAACCCAAGGGACCCTCAAGCGCTTCCTCAGGAGAGCTCAAAATGAGTTTGAGCTCAAGGTGAAGAAGATAAGGAGCGACAACGGGTCGGAATTCAAGAACCTTCAAGTGGAGGAGTTCCTTGAGGAGGAAGGGATCAAGCACGAGTTCTCCGCTCCCTACACACCATAGCAAAATGGTGTGGTAGAGAGGAAGAACAGGACGCTAATCGACATGGCGAGGACTATGCTTGGAGAATTCAAGACTCCCGAGCGTTTTTGGTCGGAAGCCATGAACACGGCTTGCCACGCCATCAACAGGGTCTACCTTCACCGCCTCCTCAAGAAGACGTCATATGAGCTTCTAACCGGTAACAAACCCAATGTATCATACTTTCGTGTATTTGGGAGCAAGTGCTACATTCTAGTGAAGAAGGGTAGAAATTCTAAATTTGCTCCCAAAGCAGTAGAAGGGTTTTTGTTAGGTTATGACTCAAATACAAAGGCGTATAGAGTCTTCAACAAATCATCGGGTTTGGTTGAAGTCTCTAGCGACGTTGTATTTGATGAGACTAATGGCTCTCCAGGAGAGCAAGTTGTTGATCTTGATGATGTAGATGAAGAAGACGTTCCAACGGCCGCTATGCGCACCATGGCGATTGGTGACGTGCGACCACATGAACAATTGGAGCAAGATCAACCTTCTTCCTCAACTATGGTGCAACCCCCAACTCAAGACGATGAACAGGTTCATCAACAGGAGGCGTGTGATCAAGGGGGAGCACAAGATGATCATGTGATGGAGGAAGATGCGCAACCGGCACCTCCAACCCAAGTTCGAGCGATGATTCAAAGGGATCATCCCGTCGACCAAATTCTGGGTGACATTAGCAAGGGAGTAACTACTCAATCTCGATTAGTTAATTTTTGTGAGCATTACTCCTTTGTCTCTTCTATTGAGCCTTTCAGGGTAGAGGAGGCCTTGCTAGATCCGGACTGGGTGTTGGCCATGCAGGAGGAGCTCAACAACTTCAAGCGCAATGAAGTTTGGACACTGGTGCCTCGTCCAAAGCAAAATGTTGTGGGAACCAAGTGGGTATTCCGCAACAAACAGGACGAGCACGGGGTGGTGACGAGGAACAAGGCTCGACTTGTGGCAAAAGGTTATGCCCAAGTCGCAGGTTTAGACTTTGAGGAGACGTTTGCTCCTGTGGCTAGGCTAGAATCAATTCGTATCTTGCTAGCATATGCCGCTCACCATTCTTTCAGGTTGTTCCAAATGGATGTGAAGAGCGCTTTCCTCAACGGGCCAATCAAGGAGGAGGTGTACGTGGAGCAACCCCCTGGCTTCGAGGATGAACGGTACCCCGACCACGTGTGTAAGCTCTCTAAGGCGCTCTATGGACTTAAGCAAGCCCCAAGAGCATGGTATGAATGCCTTAGAGACTTTTTACTTGCTAATGCTTTCAAGGTTGGGAAAGCCGATCCAACTCTATTTACTAAGACATGTGATGGTGATTTGTTTGTGTGCCAAATTTATGTCGATGACATAATATTTGGTTCTACTAACCAAAAGTCTTGTGAAGAGTTTAGCAGGGTGATGACGCAGAAATTCGAGATGTCGATGATGGGCGAGTTGAACTACTTCCTTGGGTTCCAAGTGAAGCAACTCAAGGACGGCACCTTCATCTCCCAAACGAAGTACATGCAAGATCTGCTAAAGCGGTTTGGGATGAAGGACGCCAAGCCCGCAAAGACTCCGATGGGGACTGACGGACACACCGACCTCAACAAAGGAGGTAAGTCCGTTGATCAAAAAGCATACCGGTCAATGATAGGTTCTTTGCTTTACTTATGTGCTAGTAGACCGGATATTATGCTTAGCGTATGCATGTGTGCTAGATTTCAATCCGATCCTAAGGAGTGTCACTTAGTGGCGGTGAAGCGAATTCTTAGATATTTGGTTGCTACGCCTTGCTTCGGGCTCTGGTATCCAAAGGGGTCTACCTTTGACTTAGTTGGATACTCAGACTCCGACTATGCTGGATGTAAGGTCGATAGGAAGAGTACATCGGGGACGTGCCAATTCTTAGGAAGGTCCCTGGTGTCATGGAACTCTAAGAAACAAACTTCCGTTGCCCTATCCACCGCTGAGGCCGAGTACGTTGCCGCAGGACAGTGTTGCGCGCAACTACTTTGGATGAGGCAAACCCTCCGGGACTTTGGCTACAATCTGAGCAAAGTCCCACTCCTATGTGATAATGAGAGTGCTATCCGCATGGCGGAGAATCCTGTTGAACACAGCCGCACAAAGCACATAGACATCCAGCATCACTTTTTGAGAGACCACCAGCAAAAGGGAGATATCGAAGTGTTTCATGTTAGCACCGAGAACCAGCTAGCCGATATCTTCACTAAGCCTCTAGATGAGAAGACCTTTTGCAGGTTGCGTAGTGAGCTAAATGTCTTAGATTCGCGGAACCTGGATTGAATTGTAGCATACTTGTATTTATGCTTTTGATCATGTTCCTTTTTGCATTCTGTTGCTTATTATGATGCTCAAGTTGTACAAACACTCCCTGGACCTCACAAGTCCGTTGCAAAGTGATGCACATGTTTAGGGGGAGATGTGTTACAACCTGACCCTTTGAGACTAACCATGTGCTTGAGTTTGATGATTTAGTCTCAAAAGAAGGATTGAAAGGGAAAAGGTGGACTTGGACCATGAAAGACTTCCACTGCACTCCGATGAGAGGGTAACTTATTCCAAGTTCATCTCATGAACTCTTATTGCCATTTGATCTTAATTGAAGACTTTGGTGAGGCAATGGGGTTAAAGGGCCAAGATTGATCCCGTTTTGGTGCTTGATGCCAAAGGGGGAGAAAATAAAGGCCAAAGCGATAAATGGATCAGCTACCACTTGAGAGATTTTGAAAATAGTAGAATAGAGCGTTTTGTTTTGACAAAACTCTTTTATTGTTTCTCTTGTCAAAAGTTGGCCTCTTGTGGGGAGAAGTGTTGATTATGGGGAATAGGGGGAGTTTTTGAAATCTTTGATCAATCTCTTTTGGAATGACTCTCTTTATGCTTCAACATGTGTGTTTGACTTAGAGATAGAGATTTGAGTTATATTTGCAAAAGCAAACCAAGTGGTGGCAAAGGATGATCCATATATGCCAAAATTGAATCAAAATAAACTTAAGTTTTATTTGAAGTGATATTGCACTTGTTCTAGTTGCTTTATGTTGTGTTGGCATAAATCACCAAAAAGGGGGAGATTGAAAGGGAAATGTGCCCTTGGGCCATTTCTAAGTATTTTGGTGATTGAGTGTCAACACAAGTGCTTAAATGTGAATCAATGCCCATGGATGAACAAAGTGCAAACCTAGAGCAAAGGTATGTTTCTAAGTCTTAGTACATTGGTTTTGTGTACTAATATACTTGTCTAAGTATCAGAAACAGGAAGAAGAAGAAAAGAGGAGAGTTGGCTGTGTACAGCCAAAAGACTGTTTCGGTCTGGGGCACCGGACTGTCCGGTGGTGCACCGGACAGTGTCCGGTGCGCCAGGCTGCCTCGGGCGAACTGGCCGCTCTCGGGAGTTGACTGACGACGTACGGCTAAAATTCACCGGACTGTCCGGTGTGCACCGGACTGTCCGGTGAGCCAACGGTCGGCCGGGCCAACGGTCGGCCGCGCGATCTGCACGGGACACGTGGCCTAGCCAACGGTCGGAAGGGTGCACCGGACATGTCCGGTGTGCACCGGACATGTCCGGTGCGCCAACGGCTTCCAAATCTCCAACGGTCGACTGCGCTGTTTAAGGAAGGAAATCGGGCACCGGACAGTGTCCGGTGTGCACCGGACTGTCCGGTGCGCCCGACGACAGAAGGCAAGGATGGCCTTCTGGATTTGCTCTCAACGGCTCCTAGCTGCCTTGGGGCTATAAAAGGGACCCCTAGGCGCATGGAGGAAAACACCAAGCATTCCTACAACATTCCTAAGCACCAAGACATCAATCTCACGCATTCGTTTCATTGTGATAGCATCTAGAGGTCTTGTTGAGTTGCTAACTCTTGGAGTTGTGTTGCGAGCTCTTGTTGCGACTTGTGTGCGTGTTGTTGTTCTGATCTTTTGAAGTCTTGTGTGCGTTGCTCATTCCCCCTTGCTCTGTGCTTCTTTGTGAACTTCAATTGTAAGGGCGAGAGGCTCCAAATTGTGGAGATTCCTCGCAAACGGGATTGAGAAAAAGCAAGCAAAACACCGTGGTATTCAAGTGGGTCTTTGGACCGCTTGAGAGGGGTTGATTGCAACCCTCGTCCGTTGGGACGCCACAACGTGGAGTAGGCAAGCGTTGGTCTTGGCCGAACCACGGGATAAACCACTGTGTCATCTCTGTGATTGATCTCTTGTGGTATTGTGTTGTTGAGACTCCTTTCTAGCCACTTGGCATTTATTGTGCTAACACTTAACAAGTTTTTGTGGCTATAAGCTTAAGTTTTACAGGATCACCTATTCACCCCCCCTCTAGGTGCTCTCAGGGGAGCGGCGGGCTTTCAGGTCTGCCGCCGAGCTCGGCTGGATGGAGGAGGGTGAGGCCCCAGGTTTTATCCTCCCCCATCGCCAGAGATCTCGGTCGATTTAGTTGCAACAGCTCGATCCGAGCCCCACGGACCCGAGCGCTTGCGGTTCTGTTGCGATTTCCACGGTGAGCAAAGGACGAGGATGACCAAGGGGACCCGCCAGACAGTGAGACAAGCTGTGCCAACAGGAAACGCGGGCACGGGCGGAATCAAGCCCAAGGCCGACCGATGGGTCCCACCCCGCCAGTGACACACGCGCGGATTGGGCTGGCTGAAGGAGGAAAGGGAGTGGGCCGCCAGGGAGGTTTCAGCCCAAGTGCTTTTGTTCTCTTTTTTTTATTTCCTGTTTTGTTTCCTAATCAAAAATTCAAACTAAATTCGAATTCTAGTTTTAATCTCTAGGTTTCAAACATCCAAAACAAATTCTCAAATAAAGTTCTAGTAGGAAGAATTATAGGTACTCATATATATTTTTCCTTGTATATTCTTTTTTCTTATTTCTCTTTCTATTCTCAAGTTCTATTTTCAAACTTAAACTTGTTTTCACACTTTTGAGTACAAAACAAGAACCTCAGTGTTAGATGCCTATTTCCGTATTTATTTATTTGTTATTTGATCACCTTAATTCCTATTAATTGAATATGCACAAAGAAGAAAACCTAATAAATCTCCGAAGGCTCCACAATTCCAAATCACTTTTATATCAATATATGCATTTTTTACATTATACCAATTTTTAGGGCTTTACAGGCATCGCCGCCCCTCTTCTTGTGGTACCTCTTCTTTTCTTTCCTCTTTCCCTTCTTGTCGTTATCCCTGTCACTGTCACTTGATAATGGACATTTAGCGATAAAGTGACCGGGCTTACCACACTTGTAGCAAACCTTCTTGGAACGGGATTTGTAATCCTTCCCCTTCCGTTGCTTGAGGATTTGGCGAAAGCTTTTGATGATTAAAGCCATCTCCTCATTGTCGAGCTTGGAGGCGTCAATTGGTTGTCTACTTGGTGTAGACTCCTCCTTCTTCTCCTCCGTCGCCTTAAATGCCACCGGTTGTGCTTCGGACGTGGAGGTTTCATCAAGCTCGTTGATCTTCTTGGAGCCCTTGATCATACATTTAAAGCTCACAAAATTCCCGATAACTTCCTCGGGGGTCATTTGAGTATATCTAGGATTACCACGAATTAATTGAACTTGAGTGGGGTTAAGAAAAATGAGTGATCTAAGAATAACCTTAACCACCTCGTGGTCATCCCACTTCTTGCTCCCGAGATTGCGCACTTGGTTCACCAAAGTCTTGAGCCGGTTGTACATGTCTTGTGGCTCTTCCCCTTGGCGAAGTCGAAAGCGACCGAGCTCCCCCTCGATCGTTTCCCGCTTGGTGATCTTTGTTAGTTCATCACCCTCGTGCGCGGTCTTGAGGAGGTCCCAAATTTCCTTTGCATTCTTCAACCCTTGCACCTTGTTGTACTCCTCTCTATTTAGAGAGGCCAAGAGTATGGTTGTGGCTTGGGAGTTGAAGTGCTCGATTTGGGCCACCTCGTCCTCATCATAATCCTCATCCCCTATTGATGGTACCTGTGCTCCAAACTCAACAACATTCCATATACTTTTGTGGAGTGAAGTTAGATGAAATTTCATTAAATCACTCCACCTAGCATAATCTTCACCGTCAAAGGTTGGCGGTTTGCCTAATGGAACGGAAAGTAATGGAGTATGTCTAGATGTACGAGGATAGTGTAAGGGGATCTTACTAAACTTCTTACGCTCTTGGCGTTTAGAAGTTACGGAGGGCGCATCGGAGTCGGAGGTCGATGTAGATGAAGTGTCGGTCTCGTAGTAGACCACTTTCCTCATCCTCTTGTGCTTGTCGCCTTTCCGATGCGACTTGTGAGAAGAAGATTTTTCCTTCTTCTCTTTGTGGTGAGAAGAGGAAGATCTTTTCTCCTTCCGTTTGGAGGAGTCCTTCTTCTTCTCCTTCCTCTTGGTGCGGGACTCTTCCGATGAAGTGCTCCCGTGGCTTGTAGTGGGCTTTTCGCCGGTCTCCATCTCCTTCTTGGCGTGATCTCCCGACATCACTTCGAGCGGTTAGGCTCTAATGAAGCACCGGGCTCCGATACCAATTGATAGTCGCCTAGAGGGGGGGTGAATAGGGCGAAACTGAAATTTACAAATATAAACACAACTACAAGCCGGGTTAGCGTTAGAAATGTAAACGAGTCCGCGAGAGAGGGCGCAAAACAAATCGCAAGCAAATGAAGAGTGAGACACGCGGATTTGTTTTACCGAGGTTCGGTTCTCGCAAACCTACTCCCCGTTGAGGAGGCCACAAAGGCCGGGTCTCTTTCAACCCTTCCCTCTCTCAAACGGTCCCTCGGACCGAGTGAGCTTCTCTTCTCAAATCAAAGCCGGGAACAAAACTTCCCCGCAAGGGCCACCACACAATTGGTGCCTCTTGCCTTGATTACAATTGAGTGTTGATCACAAGAGCAAGTGAGAAAGAAAAGAAGCAATCCAAGCGCAAGAGCTCAAAAGAACACGGCAAATATCTCTCGCTAATCACTAAAGCCTTTTGTGGAATTGGAGAGGATTTGATCTCTTTGGTGTGTCTAGAATTGAATGCCTAGCTCTTGTAAGTGGTTGAGAAGTGGAAAACTTGGATGCAATGAATGGTGGGGTGGTTGGGGTATTTATAGCCCCAACCACCAAAAGTGGCCGTTGGGAGGCTGTCTGTTCGATGGCGCACCGGACAGTCCGGTGCACACCGGACATGTCCGGTGCCCCCGCCACGTCATCACTGCCGTTGGATTCTGACCGTTGGAGTTCTGACTTCTGGGCCCGCCTGGATGTCCGGTGGCGCACCGGACATGCACTGTTCACTGTCCGGTGCGCCATTATGGGCGACTCTGACTTCTGCGCGCGCTGCGCGCGCATTAAATGTGCTGCAGGTAGCCGTTGGCGCCGAATAGCCGTTGCTCCGGGGTTGCACCGGACAGTCCGGTGCACACCGGACATGTCCGGTGAATTATAGTGGACTAGCCGTTGGAGATTCCCGAAGCTGGCGAGTTCCTGAGGCCGCTCTCCCTTGGAGCACCGGACACTGTCCGGTGTACACCAGACAGTCCGGTGAATTATAGCGGAGTTGCCTCTGGAAATTCCCGAAGGTGGTGAGTTTGCGTTGGAGTCCTCTGGTGCACCGGACAGTCCGGTGCGCCAGACCAGAGGTGCCTTCGGTTGACCCCTTTGCTCTTTTGTTGAATCCAACTCTTGGTCTTTTTATTGGCTAAGTGTGAACCTTTAACACCTGTATAACTTATACACTGGAGCAAACTAGTTAGTCCAATTATTTGTGTTGGGCAATTCAACCACCAAAATTAATTAGGGACTAGGTGTAAGCCTAATTCCCTTTCAGGTGGTCCCCTGGCGAAAGCCATGCTCGCTTGCGAGCAGACGACGGTGACGCCTGCGGGTGCCGCTCCTACCCTTTTGAGGGTGTCATCCATAGAATCTCCCCCCATCCGTGTGGATGTCCTTGCCTCGGCCGCCTTTGGGTTTCACCGTGTGGATGTCTATTGCCTGCTGGGTTTGTGCATCAGTGGACAACAAAAGGTGGCGCTTCGCGGGATGACATCGGTGGTGATTGCCCCTACAGCCCCCTCTATGTGGGTCTTATTCGGTCTATTCTAAATTATAAGATATTTTGTAATATATAGCATTTCGTTAGATACGTGTTAAAACAATACATTAAGAAAAATATCTTTATAATTTAAAATAATAAAGGGAGTAACAGATTACATCCAAAGATATTATCCAGATAACAAACATGTCCATAGACACCACACACGATGCTCAAAGCCATTGGGTGATGAGTATGTGTGCAGTGCCTTTTAGAAGACACCACACTATCACGCACGCATGTGGTGAACGAACTAGGCATAGGGATTCTTTCCTGTCCCTTGATGGCGATGGTATCATCTCCCTAGAGCAAGCTTGTATTTTATTTTATATATTAAAAGAGAGAGCAAAAATAAATACGTTGCGTGCATGCGTGATGCTCTCCAACATAAATTTGCACCGACCAACAAAAACCCAACAGAGTGGTACCGTCATGAAATGGTCAGGATTTGAGGACGACTTAGCACCTGCCACCTCCAACAGCCATTTTTTCTCTGTGACAGCGAAGTAAACAAACATTCTTAGAAACAAGAGGGACGGGGACAAATCTTGCTCCTTTGACCAGCTCCCAGCTTTGCCGGCTGGGATGAGATTCACATCATCCTATGCGACTATCTCGCTAGACTGAAATATTACAGCTTCTAACCAAAGTTGTGAGTGCTCCTATTCGAGCAAGTGGGAAATGGAGAAAGCCACCGCCTGAGTTCGTGAAAGTAAAGCTGTGAGCCTGTGATGGAGGGTTCAGGCTATGGGGTGCAAGCTGGGTCCGGGTACTGTCCCTGTGTTCGACAGTATTCCAAACTGTGTATCCATGCTGCTAGCCAAGGGTTTGGCCCCGCTTTATTTTGCGTAATGGAGATTTCTTCCATGTTTTTTAAAAAATATAACAACCTTGACAATTTGGATGCATTCGGCACACAGGCGTTTCTGGATGAGTACTATTTCTCTATCTTACAAACAACTTCACACATCTGTTGAAGTACCCGGTCATGCTTCTTTCAACAATGAAATTTTCACGTATCCTTTTGGAGAACAATGAGACGGTTAAACATTCAAGTCAGAACACACTTTAATGACTTTATCCATATGGAAGAAATTTATGTGTGCGTGCAAGTGCGCCATGTTCTAGATTTCTAGACAGAGTTTGACTGTTTGAGGATGGGAATGCGCTGATTCCTATATGAAACTACCGTTAGATTACTAATTTCTTCGTTCTAATCTTTTTCTTCGACTTGAATTCTACTGTACTTCACGTGATTGTAGCCTATGCATTATATATTATAGTTCTATCTTTGGAGAGGAAAAAAGTATTATTTTACAGCGTGTTTGGTTTGATGGTTTAGCTCATACATCGTGACCTGGCTCCGGACGGAGCGGTCTTGCACTTTCTTGCGGAGTGAGCTGATCCCACGTGTTAGTATATTATTAGAACAACGCAGTGACGGACGACATCGTTCCGCGATTCAAACCAAATGATAATGTAGGTTCGGACGTAGGTTCGAATAACTCTAGAAGCAGTCCAACCTGCAAACCAAACACGTCGTTAGAGTTTGGCGCTGGGCCATGGATTTTGTCGGTTCGGCCATGTTAGATTTATATGGCCTGGTTACAACACAAGTCATGTTAATGTAATAATCTTAATGGCCACTCGTTTTTTTTATTACTAAAAGATATTAAAAACAAGACAACATAAGTTAGGGATTGAAACTTTTTTCCTTTAATTATCTTTTCTCCGAAGCAATAGTATAAGAGAGGTGTAAATAAAGAATACAGATGAAGTAAGGATGAATAAAAGTGTGATGAAGAACGGAGCAGGTTACTCATCTTATATGTCTTGTCATCCTTTTATTTTATCATTCTTATGATTAAATATACAAACATACATTCGACTTTATATGAAAGATAGCTCGAAGTCGCTTTGAAGGCTAAGAGAGACGAGACTCGAGGCCCTAAAAAAGTGCCCTTATGCATATATAGCGTTGTTCACTACCGGAATCCGAGGCTTTGCCGAGTGTTGAAATCTTTACCGAGTGCCTTTTGTCGGGCACTCGGCAAAGAAGGCTTTGCCGAGTGCTGCACTCGGTAAAACCAGACGCTCGGCAACGAGGCTCTTTACCGAATGCTGGACACTCGGCACAGAAAGACACTCGGCAAAGACTGATTTGCCGAGTGTCAAACACTCGGCACAGGGGGCTCTCGGCAAAGGGCCGTCAACGACCGTCCCAAAGCTGACGGCCGTCAGTCTTTGCCGAGAGCCAGCGGCTGGCACTCGGCACACATCTAGCACTCGGTAAAGAACTCTTTGCCGAGTGTCACCACTAGACACTCGGCAAAGTATATTTTTATTTTTTTGATTTTGTCTCCCAAACTTTTTGTGGTATGTTCCTACACTATGTAGACCTACATGTAGCATTTGTGGACAATTATAACAGAGATTCAATCGTTAGTAGATTTAGTTCGTTTATTTGAATTTCTTCGGAAAATTCAAATTTGAACTGCAGGTCACTCGAAACTTGGAAAACCGTGCATGAAAAAATGATATTCATGATACTTAGCATAAGTTACGACCGATTTTAGAAGTGTACCGGAAACTTCGAGCAGCGTGCTCACTAAACATGGCCGTGAACTTGGCATCCACGTGTTTAAAAATTGTATAAAACACAAATAAAGTCAGAAAATCATGAAACTTGTCCCCGTGTCATGATATCACATGTATAGGCTGTGATAAAAATTTTAGAGTATTTGGAGAAAGTTGTGAGACACTATGTGTAGAAACCTAAGAGGACTACACATGAAATCATAGAGTTTTAATGTGGATCTCTTAGGTTTCTACACATAGTGTCTCACAACTTTCTCCAAATACTCTAAAATTTTTATCACAGCCTATACATGTGATATCATGACACGGGGACAAGTTTCATGATTTTCTGACTTTATTTGTGTTTTATACAATTTTTAAACACGTGGATGCCAAGTTCACGGCCATGTTTAGTGAGCACGTTGCTCGAAGTTTCCGGTACACTTCTAAAATCGGTCGTAACTTATGCTAAGTATCATGAATATCATTTTTTCATGCACGGTTTTCCAAGTTTCGAGTGACCTGCAGTTCAAATTTGAATTTTCCGAAGAAATTCAAATAAACGAACTAAATCTACTAAATATTGCAAACACTACTATAATTGTCCCAAAATGATACATGTAGGTCTATATAGTTTAGAAACATACCACAAAAAGTTTGATGCTGAAAACAAGAAAAAATTCAAATGTACTTTGCCGAGTGTCGAGTGGTAGACACTCGGCAAAGTAGGCTTTGCCGAGTGTCCTCGGGTGGCACTCGGCAAAGAATAGGAAAGTAGTCTTTGCCGAGTGCCCCGGATGGCACTCGGCAAAGAAGGCCTCGGGTGGCACTCGGCAAAGAATAGGAAAGTAGTCTTTGCCGAGTGCCCCGGATGGCACTCGGCAAAGAAGGCGTCTTTGCCGAGTGCCGCCGATCTGGCACTCGGCAAATCCTTTTTTAAAAATAAAAAAAAATCTTTGCCGAGTGCCGCATCGCGGGCACTCGGCAAAGAACATGAACTTAGCCGATCCAACGGCTTCTCCCTGTTCTCTCTCTCACTCACGCTCACACTCGCTGCACGCCCGCGCCGCCCGCTCGCCGCCGGTCTGCGCGCCCGTGCCCGCTCGCCGCCACCCGCCGCCGGCCACCTCGCCGCCGGCCTGCGCGCCCGTGCGCGCCTGTGCGCCCGCGCCGCCCGCGCGCCCAAGCGCCCGCGCCGCCCGCGCGCCCAAGCGCCCGCGCCGCCCGCTCGCCGCGCGCCCGCGCCGCCCGCTCGCCGCGCGCCCGCGCGCCGCCCACGACCACCGACGAACCCGCGCCGACGACCTCCACGCCGTCAACCGCTCACGACCTCCACGCCGTCACGCCCGTTCGCCGTCGTGCACCGTCCACGCCGAGCAAATAGGTATAAACTAATTTTTACATTTTAGTTGCTAACTATTATCAAATAAATGTATATGTGTGGTTGTGTATTGTGATTGTGTATTGTGAAATAGAATTAGGTTTTTTGTGTGTGATTGTGTATTGTGAAATAGAGTTAGGTTTTTAGTCCTCACTTTGCATGCATTAGGTAAGTCTTCTAATTGTTTATATGGTTATTTAGGCATTAATATATATGTGTGGATATGTATATGTGTGGATGTCAGCCATCGTGCTGCTACTTATATTTACAGGCTTTGAAAACCTCCCCGTGCAGGGGAGGTGCTGCCGGATTTTTTTGTTGATAGGCTTTGGTTAAATATGTTATAGGATGGAGCAACGTGAGTGGATGTACACGGGGCGTAGAGGAAGAAACGATGTCACTACTGAATGGATTAGAAAGACCGATGATTTCGTTGAACGGGCATATGGCGAAGCTGCTAAAGGAGCGAGTCTAGTCCCATGCCCGTGCAGCAAATGTGACAACCGGAAAAGAAAACCAAAGAAGACCATGGTAGAACATATTTGGAAGAATGGATTTACGCCGGGCTATACTCGGTGGATATTTCATGGTGAAGCACATCGTACGAGAGAGGAGGTGCTGAGACAACGTGTCGAGGATTATGACGCGGATGCGGGGGTAGCAGATATGTTGAACGACTATCAGGAGGCACAGTACACGGGAGGATGTATGGATGACGAGCCAGAGCCGACTGCAAAAGCGTTCTACGACATGTTCGACGCGGCACAGAAGCCCCTTCACGGCCAGACAAAGGTTTCTCAACTGGATGCCATTGGGCGTGTAATGGCGTTCAAGTCGCAGTATAGCATGAGTAGAGACGCATTCGATGGCTTGTTGACGGTTATTGGGAGTCTGCTTCCGGATGATCACGTTCTGCCAAAGAGCATGTACGAGGCACAGAAACTACTTCGTGCACTCAAGATGACGTATGAGCAGATTCATGCTTGTCCGAAGGGCTGCGTGCTATTTAGGAAAGAATACGCGGAGGCAAAGTACTGTCCCAAGTGTAATTCGTCTAGGTTTATGGAGGTAGACTCTGGTGATGGACAAAAGAGGCAGCTCGACATCCCCTTGACAATCCTACGACACCTTCCGTTCGTACCGAGGATCCAGCGTCTGTACATGACAGAGGAATCCGCGAAACAGATGACTTGGCACAAAAATGGAAAACGATACAATCCTGACAAGATGGTGCACGCATCAGATGGTGAAGCATGGAAACACTTTGATGACATTCACCGTGAGAAAGCCGAAGAGGCTCGTAATGTACGTGTTGCGTTGGCCACAGATGGGTTCAATCCCTATGGAATGAGCGCTGCCCCGTACACATGTTGGCCCGTGTTTGTTATCCCAATCAATCTCCCCCCTGGTGTGTGCTTTCAAAGGCAGAATATATTCGTGTCGTTGATAATTCCCGGACACCCGGGGAACAAAATGGGCGTGTACATGGAGCCTTTGATCGATGAATTGGTACGTGCCTGGGAGGAAGGGGTATGGACGTTTGACCGAGCTACCAAGACAAACTTCAGAATGCATGTTTGGTACCAGTACTCCATGCATGACTTACCGGCCTATGGGCTATTTTGTGCCTGGTGTGTTCACGGTAAGTTCTCATGCCCAGTTTGCAAGGAAGCTCTCAGGTTCATTTGGTTGAAAAAGGGTGGCAAATATTCGTCCTTCGATAAACATCGACAATTTCTTCCTGCTGACCATCCATTCCGCCTAGACATCAAGAACTTTACGAAAGGTGTCATAGTTACAGACCGCCCACCTGCAGCGATGACTGGTGCCGAAATTCGTCAACAGATAGATGGGCTCGTGGCCAATACAGAAGGTGGTTTTGTGGGATATGGTGAGCAGCATATGTGGACACATAAGTCTGGCTTGACTCGGCTCCCCTATTATGACGACCTGCTCCTTCCACACAACATTGACGTGATGCACACTGAAAAGAATGTTGCCGAGGCACTGTGGGCAACAATTATGGACATTCCTGATAAGTCAAAGGATAATGTGAAGGCAATAGTGGATCTGGCAGCGTTATGTGATAGACCAAAACTAGAGATGAAGCCGCCAAGTGGCGGAAAGACATGGAGAAGGCCTAAGGCCGATTTCGCCCTAAGCAGGGCCCAGAGGAAGGAAGTACTTCAGTGGATCAAGATGTTGATGTTCCCTGATGGTTATGCATCTAACCTGAGTAGGGGGGTGAACTTATCTACTATGCGAGTCTTAGGGATGAAGAGTCATGACTTCCACATATGGATTGAACGGATTCTTCCTGCGATGGTTCGAGGCTATGTCCCTGAGCATGTCTGGCTAGCGCTTTCAGAGTTGAGCTATTTCTTCCATCAGCTTTGTGCAAAAGAGTTGTCTCGGACCGTTGTTGCAGACTTGGAAAGATTGGCCCTCGTGTTACTGTGTAAGCTTGAGAAGATATTTCCACCCGGCTTTTTCAATCCAATGCAGCATTTGATTCTTCATCTCCCCTATGAGGCACGAATGGGGGGCCCCGTGCAGGGACGTTGGTGCTATCCAATCGAGAGATGTCTAAAGACTATTCGAAAGAAATGTAGAAATAAATGCAAAATCGAGGCTTCCATTGCAGAGGCATACATTCTAGAGGAGGTCTCAAACTTCACAACAACTTATTATGGTGACAAACTGCCGAGCGTGCATAATCCACCCCCTCGTTACAATGATGGCGACAATGAATCGAACCTTAGCATATTTCGAGGCCAACTCGGAAGCGCAAGTGGCTCGACCACCAAGACCCTGAATCATGACGAGTGGCGACATATCATGCTATACGTATTGACCAACCTTGAAGAGGTGACGCCATACATGGAACAATTTCTTCATGAATTCTGGCGTCGATCAAGGGACCCCACTCCACAGGAATATGACGCTCTTCTTAGAAAGGGTGCGCGAAATGGGTTGCCCGATTTCATTTCCTGGTTCAAACGTAAGGTACGTGCTTAGTTTGTAAAAGAGATACGTCTTTGAACTCAATTTAGCATCTTTTAACTTGCGAATACTTGCAGGGCCAAAGAGATCCGTCTATGAGTGCCGAGTTGAGACAAGTAGCCAACGGCTTTGCTTATAGGGTCAAGAAATATTCTGGGTATGACGTCAATGGATACCGTTTTCGCACAATACACTACGACCAAAGTCGGCCCAATCGGAAAACAACGTGTTCTGGAGTCTTTACGCCGGGGCTTGACAATGTCGATTATTTTGGACGAATTGAAGAAATATATGAGCTCAATTTTTATGGTTCCAAACCTCTTACTCCAGTGATATTCAAATGTCATTGGTTTGACCCTCAAGTGACGAGACGGACACATTCTAATCTTGGGATAGTCGAAATTCGACAAGATTCCACCTTAGCAGGAGACGATGTCTATATCGTGGCCCAACAGGCCACACAAGTGTATTATCTCCCATATGCGTGTCAAACGAAAGAACATCTTAAGGGTTGGGATGTTGTGTATAAGGTATCGCCGCATGGGAGGTTACCTGTTCCTAACGATGAAGATTACAACTTAGACCCGGACACATATGATGGAGAGTTCTTCCAAGAAGATGGGCTAGAAGGGCGATTTGAGATAGACTTAACAGAAGCTATCGGAATGGACGTAGATATTGAAATGGTTGTTGATGAGGAGGATGATGAGGTGCAAAATGATAATGACTTAGTAATCCTTGAAGGCAATGATGAGGTTGCGTCTTCCGATGGTGTTGAGATTGAAATGCTTGATAGTGATGATGAGAGTTTTGATCCGGCTAACCCCGACACATATGAAGATTATTTTTAATCGATGTAATGCTATATGACTTTTTATTTCGCACCTGTTTTTAAATACATCTTTTTATATGTGCTTATTTGTTTACTCTTAATTGCAGGTTGTTGGACAAATATGGTGGGCGGTTTCCTGAGGAGGAGGAGGGGGAGGAGGAGTAGGACGGCGGACGATGCAGAGCAGGCAGCGCAGCAGCACGAGGCAGAGCAGGCAGCGCAGCAGCAGCCGGCGCCTCAGGACGACGACGACCAGCAGGACGACGACGACCAGCAGCAGGACGCCTCAGGTTCAGGCGGCTCTAGTTCGAGGAGCATCTACCTGCGAGGCCCCGCGAGTCTCCCGCCGCGTCCCATACTTCGGGACAGACGGCCGTTGATTCGGCCGGAAGGGGAGAGGTATGTAACTTTATGTTCTTCATTCTTGTTCATATTATGTGTTCAAAATCATAATATAAACTAATACTTTTTATTTATCACTTGGACAGGTCTTGGACGGTTTTGGATTATGCTGGGGGTCATCGTCGCCCCCCCAACAACATCCTCGGCCTGCTGTGCAGGGAACACTTCCCTGGACTTGTGGAGTACGCCGGAGTGACGGGCCCAGCCTTCACCTTCGACCACTACGCCGTCGCCCCCGATGCAGTAGACCGGGACGGCAGGGAATTCAATAACAAGGCGGAGCGGGTGAAGCAAGAGCTGTGGGTAAGTCTTAGTATAATATAAAATATGTCGCATTCGTTGCAAATTCTTGAAATAATGTATGGATACATCGTTTTTGTATGCAGGATTTCTTCAGATGCGATGCTGGATACGAGGCTAGGGCGGATGTGGTGGCCACCACGTGCTGTAAGAAGCTCGTCGTGGACATGCACTATGAGGCCCGCATCCAGGCCATCATCACCTACCACGGCTCCGTCCTTGGGGAGAAGGTGACCAAACCTCAAGCCCGAACCATGTCGTTGACCAGGGAGCAGTACCTGCAGGTAAAGTCATGCATGTTTGGTACCAGTACTCCATGCATGAATTTTATTTTATCTTCTGATATGCACTTTATGTGTTTACTTTGCAGGTGATTCCACATTGGTGCGCCGCACATCCTCTCTGCTGGGAGCAGATGGTGGATAGGTGGTGTTCGGCTGAGTGGGACGAGGTGCACACAGCTAGCCGGGAACGGCGTTTGCAGATGCAAGGGCCCTCGCACCACCAAGGCAGCCGGAGCCTGGGCCAATATGCCGAAGCATGGGTACGCCACCTTTTTATTTCGATATATAGCACTAAGTTAGATATTATTTCTAACTATCTCGTTGGTTTTCGTTGCAGTCGGCGTCACATGGTGGCAGGCCTTGTTCCACCTTCTCGGCCTATGCTATGGCCCATAAGGGTAAGGCGACGTCTGACGTCACCTACAACCCGGATGACGGGCCCGAGGCCTACACCAACCCCGCCGTCTACAGCCGCCTCCATGACTACACTGCCATGGCGCAGGAGGTCCATGGCCCAGACTATGATCCGAGCACCGAGCCTATCGACCCCGATGTGCTCATGAGGGTCGAAGGAGGCAAGAGACATGGGCGGTACTGGATTGCCGACGGGGCAATCGACTCGTCCTCCACTCCCACTCTGTCTCAGGTGAGAGCAAGGAGCACTGGCTCGAGCCCAGCCATTCGACCTCGGCACGACAGCTCACAGCATCGCATTTCACAACTCGAGGTTAGTGCTTCTGTAACTCGTCCTTCCTTTAGTTATATACCTAGTCTTTGAGTTACTATAACGTTGGCTTGTAATATTACAGACCCAACTAGAAGAGATGGAGGCGAGGATAATGGCGGAGCGGGCGGCGGCTGATCAGAGGATGGCGGAGATGTTCCAGTACATGCAGAGCCTTGGCGCCGCACAGGGCATCGCTCCGCCACCTCCATTGTTCCCCCCAGTTGACCCTACTCTCTTCCACACTCCTGTGAGTACCAAAATTGTAGTTAGATGTTTGTAATGCATCTGGTATAACACATGCTATCTCTTCTTTGTGCAGGGCCAATCTGGGGCGGCATCCAACAACCCTCCGGAAGGGTTCAGCCCAACGCAACCCCGGCCAAACCGCCCACCTCCATGAGTCGTTGTTTTAGACTTCACAACTTATGTATAATACTTATGTTTCTGTTTGATACTTATGTGAGAGCTTGCGACGTTTGAGACTTATGTTTGTGTTTAATACTTGTGTTGAACACTTATGTTTGTGATGGATATTTATGTTTGTGGTCACGGTTTTATGTTTGTGTTGGCTATTTATGTCTGTGATGATATATGTGATGTATATATGTGATATATATGTGATATCTTCTGTTTGTGTGGATGGAAAACAAAAATCAAATAAAAAAGGTACATACTGGTCACTTTGCCGAGTGTAACACTCGGCAAAGAGGCTCTTTGCCGAGTGTCTGGGTCAAAACACTCGGCAAAGAGCACAGACCTGGGCACCGGCTTAGGTTCTTTGCCGAGTGTTATGTCGCTGGCACTCGGCAAAGAGGTCGTCTTTGCCGAGTGCCAATTGGGACACTCGGCAAAGAGCCTGACATGGGGACCCTCCCTGGCGGGCTCTTTGCCGAGTGTCCCAAATGGCACTCGGCAAAGAAGGCGGCTTTGCCGAGTGCTGCCAGGAGGACACTCGGCAAAGATATCTTCGTTGCCGAGTGTCAACGGTGACACTCGGCAAAGCCGCCGTCTCCGTCAACCGGCGCCGTAACGGTC
Organism: Zea mays; assembly: GCF_902167145.1. Taxonomy (NCBI): domain Eukaryota; kingdom Viridiplantae; phylum Streptophyta; class Magnoliopsida; order Poales; family Poaceae; genus Zea; species Zea mays. The sequence continues at coordinate 51,355,720 of NC_050097.1, forward strand.
GCTTTTCTTTGCCGAGTGCTCCCTGACACTCGGCAAAGATCTTCGCCGAGTGCCCGAGAAAAAGTACTCGGCAAAGAAGTCTTTGCCGATGCACTGTTTGCCGAGCCTTCTTTGCCGAGTGTTACACTCGGCAAAGCCTTTGCCGAGTGTTTTTTGGGCTTCGCCGAGTGCTTCCGACACTCGGCGAAGCTATTGATTCCGGTAGTGGTTCACCTATTTATAGACGAGGAGTATAACTTCGTATAAAATTACAAACACATCCACAGAGTTTATAATTATGATTTACAAATATTATGGGACATCAATGTCTTTTCTCTTTCTTTCTTGTTACACAAAAGTCTTCAACATTTTCTCCTTCATTGCTTCTGCACATGAAGCTCTTTCTATGCCGAGACCGGCTTGCACCTCCGCGGCTTGTACCTTCACCGTACGTGCATACAGCCGAAGCTTCTTTGTATGTTGCTTCGGCCGAAATTCATCTTCGTATATCCTTTGCTTATATGCTTGAAACACATTCGCTTACACCGAGGGTAAGTCGTTTTGAGGACTTTCTGCCAAGTAGCCCCCCAACAAACCTCGTACATTTTAATGATAATCACAAGATTTAAAGTGTTGGTATATGAAGATTCTATTTTAGTCCTGGTTCGGTTGATTGAGGATGGAAGATGATTAAATTTCTTTCTATTTAATTTTGATTAGCAAGGGATTTAATTTATTTTTATCCCCTCGTAACAAGACAAGAACACATAATGATGTGCCTAGTCACTAGAACTCCCATCGTACAGCTTACTGTAACGTTGTCTAATCACTCTAGCATGTCCATATACCACAATGAGTTACAAAATATCAATTATAATAACGAGAGAAACAATTCACTCCTAATTCCATGAAAACATGAATGGATCCTGAAGTTGCTATGAATAGGCAATTAGGCATGTTCTCACTTGTTCCTTATTTTCCATCTAACCGTAGATTAGGGTCTCGTTTGATTAGAGGGACTAATCTTTAGTCTCTGCTTTTTAGTCCCGTTTAATCCCAATTTTACTAAACAGAAGAACTAAAGTATGGACTAATTGACTTTAGTCTCTCTCATATGTGTGCTAAAAAGGGACTAAAGAACAATATTTACTCCAACTGTGTCATTTCCTAGAAAACCGGTGCCATACACAAGAAACAAGAAAAGAGGTATTTCGGTCTTTATGTGTTGCATTTAATGTATTTATAATCTGTTTAGATCTGTTTAGTTCCTATAACCAAAACAAGATACATGACTAAATCCTAGATTAAACTTAGTCCTAGGACTAATGGAACCAAACGGTAAACGGGGCCTGCTTCAAATTTTTTGTTTAGGTTTATAGAGTGTTTGGTTTCTAGAGACTAATTTTTAGTCACTCTTTCACTACTGTATATCCTATATAACGACATATGATTTTATTTCAGGACACGAGGTATTACAAAATTTCAAGGAGTAATACTGTCACTGCCCGACGCTTTACACAAGATATTACAAATGCAATAATGTCAGGCAAGGAATTAAGATCACAACATTTTCTGCCTGCGTCACAAATAATGTTACCAATATGTGAAGATGAAGTTCATTATCTAAACTGAAATTACTTGTAGCCTGACATCACTGATAAAGGTACAATAGTACTAGACAAAAGGAAAGTGCAACCATTTGATTCGCACTCTTTTTACAAACAAACAAATACTTGCAACTGTATTTTCAAGGAAAAGAGATTCCAAAAATAAGAAAAAGTGTCATACCTCTGCCATAAAAATATCAGTTATACAGAATAAAAAAGAATGGAGTACTTTCTTGTTGGGTACCATAATTAGGGGTACTCTCAATACTCCTTAACATGACTGGAAAACATCTTCAGAACAAACCGCAAAGACTGATAAGCACGGTTCAAGTCAATGCCTCGTCTACCAAGGGACGCGATCTCGCATCGCCCGAGCCCGGCCTCGGGCGGGAACAGTAGTCCCGGACGGATTCACGCCTCGCTTGAGGGCCTCCTCAGGCAGTGGACGCACCCTCGGCTCGCCCGAAGCCCAGCTCGGGCAAACTTTGTCGTGCAGCAACCTCGGCCAAATCGCCTTACCAACCGACCGTATCGTATGCGCATTTAATGCGGGGATCGCCTGACACCTTATCCTGACACGCGCGCCTCAGTCGGCAAGGTCGAAGTGACCGCAGTCACTTCACCCCTTTACTGATCGTTCGGACAGGAAAACAGCACTGTTCGCCCCGCTCCGGCTACTGTGCCAACCACCAGGGTAAGACTAACAACAGTAAGTCACGGCCTCTCCCGAGTTCAGCCTCGGGCGCAATAGGGAGCTCTGCCTCGCCCGACCCCAGGCCTCGGTCTCAGCCTCGGCCTCGGGGGAAAATCTCCGCCTCGCCCGACCTCGGCCTCGGGAGGAGTCACATCCGCGCCCGACCTCAGCCTCGGCCTCGGGAGGAGTCGCCGCCTCGCCCGACCTCGGCCTCGGACCAACCGCGCCACAGGGGATACATCATTACCCTACCCCTAGCTAGCTGCCTCAGGCTACGAAGGGACAAGACCGGTGTCCCATCTAGATTACTCCGGTAACAGGTAATGATGGTTCCCCGCATGCGTCCATGACGTCGGCGAAGAAACGTCAGCAGGACCCCGGGCCGCACCGTCAGCTACGCTTATACATGGCTCAGGCACTTCTCCGCCGGCCACGTTAGCACATAGCTACACCCCCATTGTACAGCTGGACCATCTCCTTGTATCTATAAAAGGGGATATCCAGGACCTTCCTAGAGACACACGCAAGCAGAGAAGGCAGAGTGGGAGAGACGCGGAGGAGGCTAACTCAGACAACTCAAGGCCGAACTCTCTCTCTCTCGTGACGCTTGTAACCCCTACTACGAGCACCCCGGTGCAAGATAACATAAGCCTCATCCTCCCTCTTGTGTTCCATCTTGCATCAACCCATCTGGGCAGGGACACGCAACATCAAATTCACTGGTCGGTTGAGGGTCCTCGCGGGTCCGAAACACCGACAGTTGGCGCGCCAGGTAGGGGCTCGCTGCGTGTTGACAAATACTTTCCCGTTGAATTCCAGATGGGTAGTCTTCAGCAGCCTCTTCAGCCCGGGACGGTGCTCTGCTTCGGGAGTCTCGAGTTCATGTCCCACGACGGGGGCTACGACATGGTACTCCTCCCCTCGCAGCATGACAACAACGACGGTCGTTGGCTCACCCGGCGGAGGCGAACTCGACGATGACTTCCCCCCGTGGCGGAAGAGGAACACCCGGGTTTGCCCTGCCACCCTCCTCACCGGAGGAAGAGGAGACGGGGCAACCGTGGCCAGGCAGGAGGCGGCACCTCGTCGGCTATCAGACTAGAGCGAGTCGACGACACCGGCACCCCTGCGGGGGACATGTCGGGTGTTGTCCTCACACCTGAGACAACGACGGGTGTCGCTTCCTAGCAACGTGCCAACCCCAAGCGGACTGATGACGCCAGCACCCTCACGAAGGACTTATTGGGTGTTAGCCTCATACCTGAGATAACGGTGCATTCCGTCCCCGATGTGACTTCACCACCGTCCATCAACCAAGAGGTACCATCCGTTTTCCACCCTGTTCTCTTTAGATTCAGCTTCGATCCACCAAGCAACCCCGCTTCGGTGAGCGCTTTCGCAAGGGCATATCCTGACCTTCTAGGGTATCATATGTGGTCAACTTGGGACCGACTGACGACCGTCTCAACTTCCGGACCCACGGGTTCCGAGGAAGAGGACGACCCCGACTTCGGTTGGGATTTCTCCGGACTCCGTGATCCCAGTGCCATGCGAGACTTCATGCTTGCATGTGACCGCTGCCTCTCTGGCTGCTCCGACGATGACCACAGCCTTAACGACGAGGGTTATGGCCCAAGTTGCGAGTGTTTCCACATCGATTAGGGGGATCACGACGAAGACAACCACCTCGGCATGCCAGAAGATGACGACGCCCATGTGCCTGCGTCTCACGTTGAGATCCCGCGGGAGCTAGCTGTGGTTCAAGTCCCTACGGGGGGTCAGGACACATAGCTCGAGCAACTCCGCGAGATGCAGGCCAAGCTCGACGAAGAAGCGAGGCGGCTTGTGCAGCTCCGACAAAACATCGAGCAGGAGTGGGCAGGCCGAGCACTCGCCGGAGGAGCGCGTCATCGGGCTCGAGACGTCCAACGCCGTATCATCGACGATGCCAGGGTAGGGCTGCCCCCGGGCTTCAGCGAGGCCGGCCAGAACCTAGCAGCAGCAGCAATGTTACTTCGGACAATGATGGAGCCATCCACCACCGAGGGGCGACGTATCCAGCGCGAGCTCAAGGGCCTCCTGGAAGACGCCGCTGTCCGATAAGCCGAGAGCTCTGCCTCTCGGAGGCGAAGAGACCCCTTGGAGCATCGCGCAGCGTCCTCCCGACGCATGTGCGAGGCCTTGGTCCGCACCGAGCACGCAGGAGATAGGACACCCGCCGCCCGAGATCGCCTCGGCGTCGAGCAACACCGCCGCGACCGCCGAGCCCGCCTCGAGGAGAAGGTGCGCCGAGGCTACCACCCCAGACGTGGGGGACGCTGCGACAATGAGGAGTAGGGGTGGAAACGAGCCGAGCCGAGCTCGGCTCGCTGCGGCTCGCTCACGTAACGAGCCGAGCTCGGCTCGGCTCGCCCATCTAGCGAGCTCGGAAAACCGGCTCGGCTCGGCTCGCTCCGGGCTCGCGAGTCGGCTCGCCGAGCCAACGAGCCTAGCCATAAATGTAAATCTGCTCTCTAAATTATAATATAAATTCTTAAAAATATTTTAAATAACATATTTTAAATTAGTAAAATAGATATATCACTAATATAATATAGAAAATAGATTATTTTTGTATAGTAATCTCAAATAACATAAATTATTGTCTACTCGGTACTAATATTATATGCTAACTAAGATTTTATGTAACAAATTGTTGTTGGGTCGAGCCACGAGCCAGCTCGCGAGCTGCACCGAGCCGAGCCGAGCTGGCTTGCTCTTTTCATGAGCCACAAAAACAGGCTCGGCTCGGGCTCGTTCTGAGTGTCGAGCCGGTCCGAGCCGAGCCTAGCTGCTACGAGCCCGAGCCAGCTCGTCGAGCTCGAGCTTTTTTCCAGCCCTAGTGAGGAGGATCGGAGTCCCTCGCCCGAGCCACCAGGTCCACGAGTCTTTAGCCGGGCCATACGACGGGCGTCGTTCCTAGCCCGGTTCCGTGCCCCGACTACCATTACCAAATACTCAGGGGAGACGAGGCCGGAGTTGTGGCTCGCGGATTACCGGCTGGCATGCCAGTTGGGAGGAACGGACGACGACAACCTCATCATCCGCAACCTTCCCCTCTTCCTCTCCGACGCTGCCCAGGCCTGGCTGGAGCATCTGCCTCCTGCGCAGATCTTCGGCTGGGACGACCTAGCCAAGGTACGTATGTACGCCCTAGGAACTCATGGGATCTCCGAAGCTGCCGCCAGCAGCCCGGGGAATCCCTGCGAGAGTACATCCGGCGGTTTTCGAAGCAGCGCACCGAGTTGCCCAACATCATCGACTCGGACGTCATCGGGGCATTCCTCGCCGGCACCACTTGCCGGGTGAAAGTCGCCTAGAGGGGGGTGCATAGGGCGAATCTGAAATTTATAAACTTAAGCACAACTACAAGTCGGGTTAGCGTTAGAAATATAAACGAGTCCGAGAGAGAGGGCAAAAACGAATCGCAAGCAAATAAGAAGTGTGACATAAGGATTTGTTTTACCGAAGTTCGGTTCTTGCAAACCTACTCCTCGTTGAGGTGGTCACGAAGACTGGGTCTCTTTCAACCCTTTCCCTCTCTCAAACGGTCACTTAGACCGAGTGAGCTTTTCTTCTCAATCAAACGGAACACAAAGTTCCCGCAAGGACCACCACACAATTGGTGTCTCTTGCCTTGGTTACAATTGAGTTTGATCACAAGAAAGAATGAGAAAGAAAAGAAGCAATACAAGCGCAAGAGCTCAAATGAACACAAATATCGCTCTCTCTAGTCACTATTTGATTTAGAGTGATTTCGGACTTGGGAGAGGATTTGATCTATTTGGTTGTGTCTAGAATTGAATGCTATAGCTCTTTAATGTGTTGAAGGTGGAAAACTTGGATGCCATTGAATGTGGGGTGGTTGGGGTATTTATAGCCCCAACCACCAAAATGTGGCCGTCGGAAGTTTGCTGTCGCATGGCGCACCGGACAGTCCGGTGCGCCACCGGACACTATCCGGTGCGCCAGCCACGTCAGCAGGCCGTTGGGGTTCGACCGTTGGAGCTCTGACGGGTGGGGCCTCTGGGCTGTCCGGTGGTGCACCGGACAGGTCCTGTAGGCTGTCCGGTGCGCCAACTGCGCGTGCTCTGTCCTCTGTGCGCGTAGGCGCGCATTAAATGTGTTGCAGTCGACCGTTGCGCGTGAAGTAGTCGTTGCTCCGCTGGCACACCGGACAGTCCGGTGCTTCACCGGACAGTACGGTGAATTATAGCGGAGCGGCCTCCCATTTTCCTGAAGGTGGTGAGTTCAGCGTCGAGTGCCCTGGTGCACTAGACACTGTCCGGTGGTGCACCGGACAGTCCGGTGCGCTAGACCAGGGTGCCTTTTGGGATGTCTTTAACTCTCTTTATTTGAACCCATCTTTGGTCTTTTTATTGGCTTGTTGTGAACCTTTGGCACCTGTAAAACTTATAGACTAGAACAAACTAGTTAGTCCAATTATTTGTGTTGGGCAATTCAACCACCAAAATCAATTAGGAAAAAGGTGTAAACCTAATTCCCTTTCAATCTCCCCCTTTTTGGTGATTGATGCCAACACAAACCAAAGCAATTATAGAAGTGCATAATTGAACTAGTTTGCATAATGTAAGTGCAAAGGTTACTTAGAATTAACCAATAAATATTTTCATAAGATATGCATGGATTGTTTCTTTATTTTTAATATTTTGGACCACGCTTGCACCACATGTTTTGTTTTTGCAAATTCTTTTGTAAATTCTTTTCAAAGTTCTTTTGCAAATAGTCAAAGGTAAATGAATAAGATTTTGAGAAGCATTTTCAAGATTTTGAATTTTCTCCCCCTGTTTCAAATGCTTTTCCTTTGACTAAACAAAACTCCCCCTAAGTGGAATCCTCCTCTTAGTGTTCAAGAGGGTTTTACAATTTTTCGAAGATACTACTTTCTCCCCCTTTTGAACATAATAAGATATCAATTTGAAAACATCATTTTTAAAATTAGGTGGTGGTGCGGTCCTTTTGCTTTGGGCTAATACTTTCTCCCCCTTTGGCATGAATCGCCAAAAACGGATACTTGAGTGAAATATAAGCCCTTTTAACTACTTTCTCTCCCTTTGGCGAAAGATATATGATTGAAGATTATACCAAAGTTGGAGAGTGGCGCGGAGTGACGGCGAAGGATGAATAAGTTCGATGGAGTGGAGTGGAAGCCTTTGTCTTCGCCGAAGACTCTGTTTCCCTTTCAATCTATGACTTGGTTTGAAATATACTTGAAAACACATTAGTCATAGCATATAAAAGAGATATGATCAAAGGTATATTAATGAGCTATGTGTGCAAAACATCAAAAGAAATTCCGAGAATCAAGAATATTTAGCTCATGCCTAAGTTTGTTAAAAGTTTGTTCATCTAGTGGCTTGGTAAAGATATCGGTTAATTGTTCCTTGGTGTTAATATATGCAATCTCGATATCTCCCGTTTGTTGGTGATCCCTTAGAAAATGATACCGAATGGCTATGTGTTTAGTGCGGTTATGTTCAACGGGATTATCCGCCATGCGGATTGCACTCTCATTATCACATAGAAGAGGTACTTTGGTTAATTTGTAACCATAATCCCTAAGGGTTTGCCTCATCCAAAGCAATTGCGCGCAACAATGGCCTGCGGCAATGTACTCGGCTTCGGCAGTAGAAAGAGCGACGGAATTTTGCTTCTTTGAAGCCCAAGACACCAAGGATCTTCCCAAGAACTGGCAAGTCCCCGATGTGCTCTTTCTATTAATTTTACACCCCGCCCAATCGGCATCCGAATAACCAATTAAATCAAATGTGGATCCCCGAGGGTACCAAAGCCCAAACTTAGGAGTATAAACTAAATATCTCAAGATTCGTTTTACGGCCGTAAGGTGAGCTTCCTTAGGGTCGGCTTGGAATCTTGCACACATGCATACGGAAAGCATAATGTCCGGTCGTGAAGCACATAAATAGAGTAAAGATCCTATCATTGACCGGTATACCTTTTGATCTACGGATTTACCTCCCGTGTCGAGGTCGAGATGCCCATTGGTTCCCATGGGTGTCTTGATGGGCTTGGCATCCTTCATCCCAAACTTGTTTAGAATGTCTTGAATATACTTCGTTTGGCTAATGAAGGTGCCTTCCTGGAGTTGCTTCACTTGAAATCCCAAGAAGTACTTCAACTCCCCCATCATAGACATCTCGTATTTCTGTGTCATGATCCTACTAAATTCCTCACATGTAGATTCGTTAGGAGACCCAAATATAATGTCATCAACATAAATTTGGCATACAAACAAATCATTCTCAAGAGTTTTAGTAAATAAAGTAGGATCGGCCTTTCCGACTTTGAAATCATTAGTGATAAGAAAATCTCTTAGGCATTCATACCTTGCTCTTGGGGCTTGCTTAAGCCCGTAAAGCGCCTTAGAGAGTTTATACACATGATTAGGATACTCACTATCTTCAAAGCCGGGAGGTTGCTCAACATAGACCTCTTCCTTGATTGGTCCGTTGAGGAAGGCACTTTTCACGTCCATTTGATAAAGCTTGAAGCCATGGTAAGTAGCATAGGCAAGTAAAATGTGAATTGATTCTAGCCTAACTACGGGTGCATAGGTTTCACCGAAATCCAAACCTTCGACTTGTGAATATCCCTTGGCCACAAGTCGGGCTTTGTTCCTTGTCACCACACCATGCTCATCTTGCTTGTTGCGGAAGACCCACTTGGTTCCTACAACATTTTGGTTAGGACGTGGAACTAATGTTGAGCTCCTCTTGCATCGCCACTACCCAATCTGAATCTTGTAGTGCTTCCTCTACCCTGTGTGGCTCAATAGAGGAAACAAAAGAGTAATGTTCACAAAAATGAGCAACACAAGATCGAGTAGTTACCCCCTTTGAATATCGCCGAGGATGGTGTTCACGGGGTGATCTCGTTGGATTGCTTGGTGGACTCTTGGGTGTGGTGGTCTTGGAACTTGTTCATCTTCTTCATCTTGATCATGGGCATCTCCCCCTTGATCAATGCTTTCCTCTTGAGGTGGCTCAACTTCTTCATCTTCTCCTTCATCATTTTGAGCCTCATCCTCATCTTGAGTTGGTGGAGATGCTTGCATGGAGGAGGATGGTTGATCTTGTGCTTGTGGAAGCTCTTCGGATTCCTTAGGACACACATCCCTAATGGACATGTTCCTTAGCGCGACGCACGGAGCCTCTTCATCATCTAGTTCATCAAGATCAACTTGTTCTACTTGAGAGCCATTAGTCTCATCAAACACAATGTCACAAGAAACTTCAACTAGTCCAGAGGACTTGTTAAAGACTCTATATGCCCTTGTGTTTGAATCATATCCTAGTAAAAAGCCTTCTACAGTCTTAGGAGCAAATTTAGATTTTCTACCTCTTTTAACAAGAATAAAACATTTGCTACCAAAGACTCTAAAATATGAAACATTGGGCTTTTTACCGGTGAGGAGTTCATATGATGTCTTCTTGAGGATTCGATGTAGATACAACCGGTTGATGGCGTAGCATGCGGTGTTGACCGCCTCCGCCCAAAACCGATCTGAAGTCTTGTACTCATCAAGCATGGTTCTTGCCATGTCCAATAGAGTTCGATTCTTCCTCTCCACTACACCATTTTGTTGTGGCGTGTAGGGAGAAGAGAACTCATGCTTGATGCCCTCCTCCTCGAGGAAGCCTTCAATTTGAGAGTTCTTAAACTCCGTCCCGTTGTCGCTTCTAATTTTCTTGATCCTTAACCCGAACTCGTTTTGAGCCCGTCTCAAGAATCCCTTTAAGGTCTTTTGGGTATGAGATTTTTCCTGCAAAAAGAACACCCAAGTGAAGCGAGAATAGTCATCCACAATAACTAGACAGTACTTACTCTCGCCGATGCTTATGTAAGCAATCGGGCCGAATAGGTCAATGTGTAGGAGCTCGAGTGGCCCGTCAGTCGTCATGATGTTCTTGTGTGGATGATGAACACCAACTTGCTTCCCTGCCTGACATGCGCTACAAATCCTGTCTTTCTCAAAATGAACATTTGTTAGTCCCAAAATGTGTTCTCCCTTTAGAAGTTTGTGAAGATTCTTCATCCCAACATGTGCTAGTCGGCGATGCCAGAGCCATCCTATGTTAGTCTTAGCAATTAAGCAAGTGTCGAGTTCAGCTCTATCAAAATCTACTAAGTATAGCTAACCCTCTAACACTCCCTTAAATGCTATTGAATCATCACTTCTTCTAAAGACAGTTACACCTACATCCCTGAAAAGACAGTTGTAACCCATTTTACATAATTGCGAAACTGAAAGCAAGTTGTAATCTAAAGAATCTACAAGAAAAACATTGGAAATAGAATGGTCATGTGATATAGCAATTTTACCCAATCCTTTGACCAAACCTTGATTTCCATCCCCGAATGTGATAACTCGTTGGGGATCTTGGTTTTTCTCGTAGGAGGAGAACATCTTCTTCTCCCCTGTCATATGGTTTGTGCACCCGCTATCGATGATCCAACTTGAGCCCCTGGATGCATAAACCTACAAAACAAGTTTAGTTCTTGATTTTAGGTACCCAAACAGTTTCGGGTCCTTTGACATTAGATACAAGAACTTTGGGTACCCAAACACAAGTCTTGGAGCCCTTGTGTTTGTCCCCAACATATTTGGCAACTACCTTGCAGGATTTGTTAGTTAAAACATAGGATGCATCAAAAGTTTTAAATGAAATATTATGATCATTTGATGCAATATGAGTTTTCTTTCTAGGCAATTCAGCATGGGTTGATTGCCTAGAGCTAGATGTCTCACCCTTATACATAAAAGCATGATTAGGGCCAGAGTGGGACTTCCTAGACTGAATTCTCCTAAATTTGCTCTCGGGATAACCGGCAGGGTACAAAATGTAACCCTCGTTATCCTGAGGCATGGGAGCCTTGCCCTTTACAAAGTTAGACAATCTTTTAGGAGGGGCACTAAGTTTGACATTGTCCCCCTTTTGGAAGCCAATGCCATCCTTGATGCCAGGGCGTTTCCCACTATAGAGCATGCTTCTAGCAAATTTAAATTTTTCATTTTCCAAGTCATGCTCATTAATTTTTGCATTAAGTTGAGCTATGCGATCATTTTGTTTCTTAATTAAAGCTAGGTGATCATAAATAGCATCAACATTAATGTCTCTACATCTAGTACAAATGGAAACATGATCAACGGTAGATGTAGAGGGTTTGCAAGATTTTAGTTCAACAATCTTAGCATGTAAAATGTCATTTTCACTTCTAAGATTGGAAATTGTAACATTGCAAACATCTAATTCTTTAGCCTTAGCAATTAATTTTTCATTGTCATTTCTAAGGCTAGCAAGAGAGACATTCAATTCTTCAATCCTAGCAAGTAAATTAACATTATCATTTCTAAGATTGGGAATTCAAATATCACAAACATTTGAATCAACCTTAGCAATTAAACTAGCATTGTCATTTCTAAGGTTGGCAATAATGTCATGGCAAGTGCTTAGCTCACTAGATAGTTTTTCACATTTTCTACTTCTAGAGCGTAAGCATTTTTAACCTTAACATGCTTCTTGTTTTCCTTAATTAGGAAGTCCTCTTGGGAATCCAAGAGTTCATCCTTCTCATGAATAGCACTAATTAATTCATTTAATTTCTCCTTTTGTTGCATGTTTAGGTTGGCAAAAAGGGTACGCAAATTATCCTCCTCATCACTAGCATTATCTCCATCACTAGAGGTTTCATACTTAGTGGAGGATTTTGATTTTACCTTCTTCCTTTTGCCGTCCTTGGCCATGAGGCACTTGTGGCCGACGTTGGGGAAGAGGAGTCCCTTGGTGACGGCGATGTTAGCGGCGTCCTCGTCGGAGGAGGAGTCGGAGGAGCTCTCGTCGGAGTCCCACTCGCGGCACACATGGGCATCGCCGCCCTTCTTCTTGTAGTACCTCTTCTTTTCTCTCCTCTTGCCTTTCTTGTCGTTATCCCTGTCACTGTAACTAGATAGTGGACATTTTGCAATAAAGTGATCAGGCTTACCACACTTGTAGCAAACTTTCTTGGAGCGGGGCTTGTAATCTTTCCGCCTCCTTTGCTTGAGGACTTGGCGGAAGCTCTTGATGATGAGCGCCATCTCGTCATTGTCGAGCTTAGAGGCGTCGATGGGTTGTTTACTTGATGTAGACTCCTCCTTCTTCTCCTCCTTCGCCTTGAATGCGACCGGATGTGCTTCGGGCGTGGAGGGGCCATCTAGCTCGATGATTTTCTTTGAGCCTTTGATCATCAACTCAAAGCTCACAAAATTTCCTATTACTTCCTCGGGAGTCGTTAGTGTATATCTAGGATTACCACGAATTAATTGAACTTGCGTAGGGTTAAGAAAAACAAGTGACCTAAGAATAACCTTAACCATTTCATGGTCATCCCATTTTGTGCTCCCGAGGTTGCGCACTTGGTTCACCAAGGTCTTCAAGCGGTTGTACATGGCTTGAGGGTCCTCGCCTTGGTTGAGTCGGAACCGACCGAGCTCCCCCTCGATCGTCTCCCGCTTGGTGATTTTGGTCACCTCATCTCCTTCGTGCGCGGTCTTGAGTACGTCCCAAATCTCCTTGGCGCTCTTTAACCCTTGCACCTTGTTATACTCCTCTCGACTTAGAGAGGCGAGGAGTATAGTGGTGGCTTGAGAGTTGAAGTGTCGGATTTGGGCGACCTCGTCCGAATCATAGTCTTCATCCCCTGGTGATGGTACCTGTACTCCAATCTCAACAACATCCCAAATGCTAGTGTGGAGTGAGGTTAGATGATGCCTCATTTTATCACTCCACATATTATAATCTTCACCATCAAACGTAGGTGGTTTGCCTAATGGGACGGAAAGCAATGGAGTACGTTTGGAAATGCGAGGATAGCGTAGGGGAATCTTACTAAACTTCTTGCGCTCATGGCGCTTAGAAGTTACGGATGGCGTGTCGGAGCCGGAGGTGGATGGCGACGAGGAGTCGGTCTCGTAGTAGACCACCTTCCTCATCTTCTTCTTCTTGTCACCGCTCTACCCCGACTTGTTGTGTGAAGGGGATCCCTTCACCTTGTTGGTGGACTCCCCAGATGGAGCCTTCCCATGGCTTGTAGCGGGCTTCTCGCCGGTCCCGAACTTCCTCTTGGCGGATGCCCCCGACATCACTTCGAGCGGTTAGGCTCTAATAAAGCACCGGGCTTTGATACCAATTGAAAGTCGCCTAGAGGGGGGGTGAATAGGGCGAATCTGAAATTTATAAACTTAAGCACAACTACAAGCCGGGTTAGAGTTAGAAATATAAACGAGTCCGAGAGAGAGGGCAAAAACGAATCACAAGCAAATAAGAAGTGTGACACAAGGATTTGTTTTACCGAGGTTCGGTTCTTGCAAACCTACTCCTCGTTGAGGTGGTCACGAAGACCGGGTCTCTTTCAACCCTTTCCCTCTCTCAAACGGTCACTTAGACCGAGTGAGCTTTTCTTCTCAATCAAACGGAACACAAAGTTCCCGCAAGGACCACCACACAATTGGTGTCTCTTGCCTTGGTTACAATTGAGTTTGATCACAAGAAAGAATGAGAAAGAAAAGAAGCAATCCAAGCGCAAGAGCTCAAATGAACACAAATGTCGCTCTCTCTAGTCACTATTTGATTTGGAGTGATTTCGGACTTGGGAGAGGATTTGATCTCTTTGGTTGTGTCTAGAATTGAATGCTATAGCTCTTGTAATGTGTTGAAGGTGGAAAACTTGGATGCCATTGAATGTGGGGTGGTTGGGGTATTTATAGCCCCAACCACCAAAATGTGGTCGTTGGAAGTTTGCTGTCGCATGGCACACCGGACAGTCCGGTGCGCCAGCCACGTCAGCAGGCCGTTGGGGTTCGCCGTTGGAGCTCTGACAGGTGGGGCCTCTGGGCTGTCCGGTGGTGCACCGGACAGGTCCTGTAGACTGTTCGGTGCGCCAACTATGCGTGCTCTATCCTCTGCGCGCGCAGGCGCGCATTAAATGCGTTGCAGTCGACCGTTGCGCGCGAAGTAGCCGTTGCTCCGCTGGCACACCGGACAGTCCGGTGTGACACCGGACACTGTCCGGTGTTTCACCGGACAGTACGGTGAATTATAGCGGAGCGGCCTCCCATTTTCCCGAAGGTGGCGAGTTCAGCGTCGAGTGCCCTGGTGCACCGGACACTGTCCGGTGGCACACCGGACAGTTCGGTGCGCCAGACCAGGGTGCCTTTTGGGATGTCTTTAGCTCTCTTTATTTGAACCCATCTTTGGTCTTTTTATTGGCTTGTTGTGAACCTTTGGCACCTGTAAAACTTATAGACTAGAGCAAACTAGTTAGTCCAATTATTTGTGTTGGGCAATTCAACCACCAAAATCAATTAGGAAAAAGGTGTAAGCCTAATTCCCTTTCACCGGGACCTGGTGAGCAAACTGGGGCGCAAGACTCCCACCAAGGCGAGCGAATTGATGAACATAGCCACCAAGTTCGCCTCTGGTCAGGAGGCGGTCGAAGCCATCTTCCGAAAGGACAAGCAGCCTCAAGAAAGGCAGAAGGAAAACGTCCCCGAGGCGTCCACCCAGCGTGGCACGAAGAAGAAAACCAGGAAGAAGGCGCAAGCATAACGCGACGTCGTTGACACGGATCTCGTCGCTGCTGCCGAGCACAGGAATCCTCGAAAGCCTCCCGGAGGGGCCAACATGTTCGACAAGATGCTCAAGAAGTCGTGCCCCTATCACAGGGGTCCCGTCAAACACACCCTTGAAGAGTGCGACATGCTCCCGCGCTACTTCAATAAGGCAGGACCCTCGACAGAAGGTGGCAGGGACCAAGGCAACAACAAGAAGGGGGCGACAAAGAAGAGGAGTTCCCGAAGGTCCACAGCTGCTTCATGATCTACGGCGGACAAGTGGCGAATGCCTCGGCTCGGCACCGCAAGCAAGAGCGCCGGGAGGTCTGCTCGGTGAAGGTAGCGGCACCAGTCTACCTAGACTGGTTCGACAAGCCCATTACCTTCGACCAAGGCGACCACTCCGACAGCGTACCGAGCCTAGGAAGGTACCCGCTCGTCGTCGACCCTGTCATCGGCAATGCTAGGCTCTCCAAGGTCCTCATGGACGGGTGAAAGGGAAATGTGCCTTTGGGCCATTTCTAAGTATTTTGGTGATTGGATGCCAACACAAGTGTTTAAATGTGAATCTATGCCCATGGGTGAACAAAGTGCAAATCAAGAGCAAAGGTATGTTTCTAAGTCTTAGTACATTGGTTTTGTGTACTAATATATTTGTCTAAGTGTTAGAAACAGGAAGAAGAAGAAAAGAAGAGGGTTGGCTGTGTACAACCAAGAAGCTGTTTCGGTCTGGGGCACCGGACTGTCCGGTGGTGCACCGGACAGTGTCCGGTGCGCCAGGCTGCCTCGGCCGAAGAGGCCGCTCTCGGGAATTCGCTGACGGCGTACGGCTAAAATTCACCGGACTGTCCGGTGTGCACCGGACTGTCCGATGAGCCAACGGTCGGCCAGGCCAATGGTCGGCCGCGCGATCTGCGCGGGACACGTGGCCGAGCCAACGGTCGGAAGGGGGCACCGGACTGTCCGGTGTGCACCGGACATGTCCGGTGCGCCAACGGCTCCCGCATCTGCAACGGTCGACTGCGATGTTTAAGGAAAGGAATCGGGCACCGGACACTGTCCGGTGTGCACCGGACTGTCCGGTGCGCCCGACGACAGAAGGCAAAGATGGCCTTCCAGATTTGTTCTCAACGGCTCCTAGCTGCCTTGGGGCTATAAAAGAGACCCCTAGGCGCATGGAGGGAGACACCAAGCAACCTTAGAGCATTCTTGATCATCCACACTCAGTCTTTGCGCATCCGATTGTCATTCTAAGTGATTCGAGCTCCGTTCTTGTGAGAACTTTGAGATAGTCTTTGAGCTCGATTCTTGGCCGTGTGTGTGCGCATTTCGCTGTGGATTTGTGTGTGTTGCTTCCCTCCCTTACTCCGTGCTTCTTTGTGAATCTTAAGTGTAAGGGCGAGAGACTCCAATTTGTGGAGATTCCTCGCGAGTGGGATAAAGATAAGCAAGGCAAAACACCGTGGTATTCAAGTGGGTCTTTGGACCGCTTGAGAGGGGTTGATTGCAACCCTCGTCCGTTGGGACGCCACAACGTGGAGTAGGCAAGCGTTGGTCTTGGCCGAACCACGGGATAAACCACTGTGTCATCTCTGTGATTAATCTCTTGTGGTATTGTGTTTTGTTGAGACTCCTTTCTAGCCACTTGGCAATAATTGTGCTAACACTTATCAAGTTTTGTGGCTATAAGTTTAAGTTTTCACAGGATCACCTATTCACCCCCCCCCCCCCCCTCTAGGTGCTCTCAATTGGTATCGGAGCCGTTCTCTTCAAGAAAGGGACTAACCGCCCGAAGAGATGGATCCTAAGGGGAAGGGAATCGTGATCAATGACAAGGAAAAGGAGTTCTTCGTCAACGAGCCAAAAGATGACAAATCCAACGACTCTGGCTCGGGACACAAACGTAAAGATGGGAAGAAGAAAAAGACAAGACGAATCAAGGAGATCGTCTACTACGACAGCGACGAGTCTACTTCTTCCCACAAGGACGACGACTACGACAAACAAAAGACGGTTAACTCAAACTTCTCTTTTGATTATTCGCGCATTCCGCACAGCTCAAATGCTCATTTGCTCCCCATTCCACTTGGCAAGCCTCCTCACTTTGATGGAGAGGACTACGGATTTTGGAGTCACAAAATGCGTACACACCTATTTTCTCTCCATCCAAGCATTTGGGAGATTGTGGAAAGTGGAATGAAATTTGATAGCTCGGATAGTCCTTCATTTATTAATGAACAGATCCATAAAAATGCACAAGCTACTACTGTGTTGCTAGCCTCTTTGTGCAGGGACGAGTATCACAAGGTGAGCGGCTTGGACAATGCCAAGCAGATTTGGGACACCCTCAAGATCTCTCATGAGGGGAATGACGTCACCTTACTCACCAAGATGGAGTTGGTGGAGGGCGAGCTCGGACGATTCGCGATGATAAGGGGCGAGGAGCCGACGCAAACATACAACCGGCTCAAGATCCTTATCAACAAAATAAGGAGCTACGGAAGCACGCGATGGACGGATCACGACGTCGTCCGCCTAATGCTAAGGTCATTTACCGTTCTTGATCCTCATCTCGTGAACAATATCCGTGAGAATCCCAGGTACACGAAGATGACGCCCGAGGAGGTACTCGGAAAATTCGTAAGCGGGCGGATGATGATCAAGGAGGCAAGATACGTCGACGACGCCTTGAATGGTCCGATCAACGAGCCTCAACCCATTGCTCTCAAGGCAACAAGGAGCAAGGAGACGCTACCCAGCAAGGTGGCACAAATTGAGGCTGCCGGTCTTAATGATGAAGAGATGGCCCTCATCATTAAAAGATTCAAGACGGCGCTAAAAGGTCGAAAGGGACAGCCAAGCAAGGCTAAGACCAAGGGAAAGCGATCATGCTTCAAATGCGGTAAGCTTGGTCATTTTATTGCTAACTGTCCCGACAATGATAGTGATCAGGATCAAGGGAACAAGAGGGAAAAGAAGAAGAACTATAAGAAGGCAAAGGGCGAGGCGCATCTAGGCAAGGAGTGGGATTCGGACTGCTCCTCTTCTGACTCCGACAATGAAGGACTCGCCGCCACAGCCTTCAACAAGTCATCCCTCTTCCCCAACGAGCGTCACACTTGCCTCATGGCAAGAGAGAAGAAGGTAATCACTCGTAATGATGTCACTTATGATTCTTCTAGTGACGATGAGTCTAGTGATGATGAAATAGATTATTCTAGTTTGTTCAAGGGATTGGATAGAAATAAAATTGATAAAATCAATGAATTGATTGATGCCTTGAATGAAAAGGATAGGCTTTTAGAAAAGCAAGAGGATTTGTTGTATGATGAGCATGATAAATTTGTAGAGGCACAAAAATCCTATGCTTTAGAAGTTAAAAGAAATGAAGTACTTTCTAGTGAATTATCTTCTTGTCATGAAAACATCGCTACTTTAAAGAGTGTTAATGATGACTTAAATGCTAAGCTAGAAAAATCTAGTAAATCAACATCTTGTGTAGAACATGTTGTGATTTGCACTAGGTGTAAAGATTTTGACATTGATGCGTGTAGTGAACATCTAGTTTCAATTTCTAAATTGAATGATGAAGTGTCTAGTCTTAATGCCCAACTTAAGACTAGCAAAAGCGAATTTGATAAATTGAAATTTGCAAAGGATGCCTATACGATTGGTAGACATCCCTCAATTAAGGATGGACTTGGCTACAAAAGGGAGGCCAAGAACTTAACAAGCCATAAGGCTCCCATTCCCGCTAAGGAGAAAGGGAAGGCCCCTATGGCTACTAGTGCTAAAAGGAACCATGCCTTTTTGTATCATGATAGGAAAAATTCTAGAAATGTTTTTAGAAGTTATGATGCCTTTGATTCACATGCTTATGATTCTTATGCTATGACTGCCTCTAGTTCTCATGTTGTGCATGATAGAAAGGTTTGTAGAAGAAATGTTGCTCATAGGAAAGTTCATGGACCTTCTACAATTTATCATGCCCTAAATGCTTCCTTTGCTATTTGTAGAAAGGATAGGAAAATAGTTGCTAGGAAGTTAGGGGCAAAATGCAAGGGAGACAAAACTTGCATTTGGGTCCCTAAGGAAATTTGCACTAACCTTGTAGGACCCAACAAGAGTTGGGTACCTAAGTCCCAAGCCTAAATTTGCCTTGCAGGTTTATGCATCCGGGGGTTCAAGCTGGATTATCGACAGCGGATGCACAAACCATATGACGGGGGAGAAGAAGATGTTCACTTCCTACGTCAAGAATAAGGATTCCCAAGATTCAATTATATTCGGTGATGGGAATCAAGGCAAGGTAAAAGGGTTAGGTAAAATTGCAATTTCTAATGAGCATTCTATCTCTAATGTATTTTTAGTAGAGAGTCTTGGATATAATTTGCTATCTGTTAGTCAATTATGCAACATGGGGTATAATTGTCTATTTACAAATGTAGATGTGCCTGTCTTTAGAAGAAGTGATGGTTCACTAGCTTTTAAGGGTGTATTAGACGGCAAACTTTATTTAGTTGATTTTGCAAAAGAAGAGGCCGGTCTAGATGCATGCTTAATAGCTAAGACTAGCATGGGCTGGCTGTGGCATCGCCGCTTAGCACATGTGGGGATGAAGAACCTTCACAAGCTTCTAAAGGGAGAACACGTGATAGGTTTGACTAACGTGCATTTCGAAAAAGATAGACCTTGTGCAGCTTGTCAAGCAGGTAAACAAGTGGGAGGAGCGCATCACAGCAAGAATGTGATGACCACTTCAAGACCCCTGGAGCTGCTTCATATGGACCTCTTCGGACCCGTCGCCTATCTGAGCATAGGAGGGAGTAAGTATGGTCTAGTTATTGTTGATGACTTTTCCCGCTTCACTTGGGTGTTCTTTTTGCAGGATAAGTCTGAAACCCAAGGGACCCTCAAGCGCTTCCTCAGGAGAGCTCAAAATGAATTTGAGCTCAAGGTGAAGAAGATAAGGAGCGACAATGGGTCCGAGTTCAAGAACCTTCAAGTGGAGGAGTTCCTTGAGGAGGAAGGGATCAAGCACGAGTTCTCTGCTCCCTACACACCACAGCAAAATGGTGTGGTAGAGAGGAAGAACAGGACGCTAATCGATATGGCGAGGACAATGCTTGGAGAATTCAAGACCCCCGAGTGTTTTTGGTCGGAAGCCGTGAACACGGCTTGCCACGCCATCAACAGGGTCTATCTTCATCGCCTCCTCAAGAAGACTTCGTATGAGCTACTAACCGGTAACAAACCCAATGTATCTTACTTTCGTGTATTTGGGAGCAAGTGCTACATTCTAGTGAAGAAGGGTAGAAATTCTAAGTTTGCTCCCAAAGCTGTAGAAGGGTTTTTGTTAGGTTATGACTCAAATACAAAGGCGTATAGAGTCTTCAACAAATCATCGGGTTTGGTTGAAGTCTCTAGCGACGTTGTATTTGATGAGACTAATGGCTCTCCAAGAGAGCAAGTTGTTGATTGTGATGATGTAGATGAAGAAGATGTTCCGACGGCCGCTATACGAACCATGGCGATTGGAGAAGTACGGCCACAGGAACAAGATGAACGAGATCAACCTTCTTCCTCAACTATGGTGCATCCCCCAACCGAAGATGACGAACAGGTACCTCAAGTGGAGGCGCTTGATCAAAGGGGAGCACAAGATGATCAAGTGATGGAGGAAGAAGCGCAACCAGCACCTCCAACCCAAGTTCGAGCGATGATTCAAAGGGATCATCCCGTCGACCAAATTCTGGGTGATATTAGCAAGGGAGTAACTACTCGATCTCGATTAGTTAATTTTTGTGAGCATTACTCCTTTGTCTCTTCTATTGAGCCTTTCAGGGTAGAGGAGGCCTTGCTAGATCTGGATTGGGTATTGGCCATGCAGGAGGAGCTCAACAACTTCAAGCGAAATGAAGTTTGGACACTGGTGCCTCGTCCGAAGCAAAATGTTGTGGGAACCAAGTGGGTGTTCCGCAACAAACAGGACGAGCACAGGGTGGTGACGAGGAACAAGGCTCGACTTGTGGCAAAAGGTTATGCCCAAGTCGCAGGTTTGGACTTTGAGGAGACTTTCGCTCCTGTGGCTAGGCTAGAGTCCATTCGCATCTTGCTAGCATATGCCGCTCACCATTCTTTCAGGTTGTACCAAATGGATGTGAAGAGCGCTTTCCTCAACGGGCCAATCAAGGAGGAGGTGTACGTGGAGCAACCCCCTGGCTTCGAGGATGAACGGTACCCCGACCACGTGTGTAAGCTCTCTAAGGCGCTCTATGGACTTAAGCAAGCCCCAAGAGCATGGTATGAATGCCTTAGAGACTTTTTAATTGCTAATGCTTTCAAGGTTGGGAAAGCCGATCCAACTCTTTTTACAAAGACATGTGATGGTGATTTGTTTGTGTGCCAAATTTATGTCGATGACATAATATTTGGTTCTACTAACCAAAAGTCTTGTGAAGAGTTTAGCAGGGTGATGACGCGGAAATTCGAGATGTCGATGATGGGCGAGTTGAACTACTTCCTTGGGTTCCAAGTGAAGCAACTCAAGGACGGCACCTTCATCTCCCAAACAAAGTACACGCAAGATCTGCTAAAGCGGTTTGGGATGAAGGACGCCAAGCCCGCAAAGACTCCGATGGGGACAGACGGACACACCGACCTCAACAAAGGAGGTAAGTCCGTTGATCAAAAAGCATACCGGTCAATGATAGGTTCTTTGCTTTACTTATGTGCTAGTAGACCGGATATTATGCTTAGCGTATGCATGTGTGCTAGATTTCAATCCGATCCTAAGAAGTGTCACTTAGTGGCGGTGAAGCGAATTCTTAGATATTTGGTTGCTACGCCTTGCTTCGGGCTCTGGTATCCAAAGGGGTCTACCTTTGACTTAGTTGGATACTCAGATTCCGACTATGCTGGATGTAAGGTCGATAGGAAGAGTACATCAGGGACGTGCCAATTCTTAGGAAGGTCCCTGGTGTCGTGGAACTCTAAGAAACAAACTTCCGTTGCCCTATCCACCGCTGAGGCCGAGTATGTTGCCGCAGGACAGTGTTGCGCGCAACTACTTTGGATGAGGCAAACCCTCCGGGACTTTGACTACAATCTGAGCAAAGTCCCACTCCTATGTGATAATGAGAGTGCTATCCGCATGGCGGAGAATCCTGTTGAGCACAGCCGCACAAAGCACATAGACATCCGGCATCACTTTTTGAGAGACCACCAGCAAAAGGGAGATATCGAAGTGTTTCATGTTAGCACCGAGAACCAGCTAGCCGATATCTTCACTAAGCCTCTAGATGAGAAGACCTTTTGCAGGTTGCGTAGTGAGCTAAATGTCTTAGATTCACGGAACCTGGATTGAATTGTAGCATACATGTATTTATGCTTTTGATCATGTTCCTTTTTGCATTTTGTTGCTTATTATGGTGCTCAAGTTGTACAAACACTCCCTGGACCTCACAAGTCCGTTGCAAAATGATGCACATGTTTAGGGGGAGATGTGTTACAACTTGACCCTTTGAGACTAACCATGTGTTTGAGTTTGATGATTTAGTCTCGAAGGAGGATTGAAAGGGAAAAGGTGGACTTGGATCATGAAAGACTTCCACTGCACTCCGATGAGAGGGTAACTTATTCCAAGTTCATCTTTAGACTCTTATTGCCTTTGTATTCTTATTGAAGATTTTGGTGAGGCAATGAGGTTAAGAGGCCAAGATTGATCCCGTTTTGGTGCTTGATGCCAAAGGGGGAGAGAATAAAGGCCAAAGCGATAAATGGATCAGCTACCACTTGAGAGATTTTGAAAATAGTAAAATAGAGTTTTTGTTTTGTTAAACTCTTTTATTGTCTCTTATTGTCTCTCTTGTCAAAAGTTGGCTTCTTGTGGGGAGAAGTGTTGATTATGGGAAATAGGGGGAGTTTTTGAAATCTTTGATCAATCTCTTTTGGAATGACTCTCTTTATGCTTCAACATGTGTGTTTGACTTAGAGATAGAGATTTGAGTTTGATTTGCAAAAAACAAACCAAGTGGTGGCAAAGGATGATCCATATATGCCAAAATTGAATCAAAATCAATTTGAGTTTTATTTGAAGTGATTTTGCACTTGTTCTAGTTGCTTTATGTTGTGTTGGCATAAATCACCAAAAAGGGGGAGATTGAAAGGGAAATGTGCCTTTGGGCCATTTCTAAGTATTTTGGTGATTGGATGCCAACACAAGTGTTTAAATGTGAATCTATGCCCATGGGTGAACAAAGTGCAAATCAAGAGCAAAGGTATGTTTCTAAGTCTTAGTACATTGGTTTTGTGTACTAATATATTTGTCTAAGTGTTAGAAACAGGAAGAAGAAGAAAAGAAGAGGGTTGGTTGTGTACAACCAAGAAGCTGTTTCGGTCTGGGGCACCGGACTGTCTGGTGGTGCACCGGACAGTGTCCGGTGCGCCAGGCTACCTCGGCCGAAGAGGCCGCTCTCGGGAATTTGCTGACGCCGTACGGCTAAAATTCACCGGACTGTCCGGTGTGCACCGGACTGTCCGGTGAGCCAACGGTCGGCCAGGCCAATGGTCGGCCGCGCGATCTGCGCGGGACACGTGGCCGAGCCAATGGTCGGAAGGGGGCACCGGACTGTCCGGTGTGCACCGGACATGTCCGGTGCGCCAACGGCTCCCGCATCTGCAACGGTCGACTGCGATGTTTAAGGAAAGGAATCGGGCACCGGACACTGTCTGGTGTGCACCGGACTGTTCGGTGCGCCCGACGACAGAAGGCAAAGATGGCCTTCCAGATTTGTTCTCAACGGCTCCTAGCTGCCTTGGGGCTATAAAAGAGACCCCTAGGCGCATGGAGGGAGACACCAAGCAACCTTAGAGCATTCTTGATCATCCACACTCAGTCTTTGCGCATCCGATTGTCATTCTAAGTGATTCGAGCTCCGTTCTTGTGAGAACTTTGAGATAGTCTTTGAGCTCGATTCTTGGCCGTGTGTGTGCGCATTTCGCTGTGGATTTGTGTGTGTTGCTTCCCTCCCTTACTCCGTGCTTCTTTGTGAATCTTAAGTGTAAGGGCGAGAGACTCCAATTTGTGGAGATTCCTCGCGAGTGGGATAAAGATAAGCAAGGCAAAACACCGTGGTATTCAAGTGGGTCTTTGGACCGCTTGAGAGGGGTTGATTGCAACCCTCGTCCGTTGGGACGCCACAACATGGAGTAGGCAAGCGTTGGTCTTGGCCGAACCACGGGATAAACCACTGTGTCATCTCTGTGATTAATCTCTTGTGGTATTGTGTTTTGTTGAGACTCCTTTCTAGCCACTTGGCAATAATTGTGCTAACACTTATCAAGTTTTGTGGCTATAAGTTTAAGTTTTCACAGGATCACCTATTCACCCCCCCCCCCCCCCTCTAGGTGCTCTCAACGGGGGCAGCAGCCTCAACATCATCTACGCTGAGACCCTAGGACTCTTGGGGATCGATCTGTCCGCAATCCGGGCCGGTGCAGCACCTTTCCACGGGATCGTCCCTGGTAAGCGCGTCCTGCCCCTTGGGCAACTTGATTTGCCCGTCTGCTTCGGAACTCCCTCCAATTTCCGAAAGGAAACCCTCACTTTCGAGGTGGTCGGGTTCCGAGGGACCTATCACGCGGTGTTGGGAAGACCGTGCTACGCCAAGTTCATGGTCGTCCCCAACTACACGTACCTCAAGCTCAAGATGCCAGGCCCCAACGGAACCATCACCGTCGGATCCTCATACCACCACGCTTACGAGTGCGACGTGGAATGCGTGGAGTACGCCGAGGCCCTCGCCGAGTCCGAAGCCCTCATCCCCGACCTGGATTGCCTCTCCAAGGAGGCACCCGACGCGAAGCGGCGCGCCGGCAACTTCGAACCAGCCGAGGCGGTTAAGTCCGTCTCCCTCGACCCCAGCAACGACGCCGGCAAGAAAGTCAGGATCGGCTCCGAGCTCGACCCCAAATAGGAAGCAGTGCTCGTCGACTTTCTCCACGCAAACGCCAAAATTTTTGCGTGGAGTCCCTCGGACATGCCCGGCATATCGAGGGATGTCGCCAAGCACTCACTAGACATCCGAGCCGGTGCCCGACCCGTGAAGCAGCCCCTACGCCGCTTTGATGAAGAAAAGCACAGGGCCATAGGTGAGGAGGTCCACAAGCTAATGGCTGCAGGGTTCATCAAAGAGGTATTCCACCCAGAATGGTTAGCTAACCCTGTGCTTGTAAAGAAAAAAGGTGGGAAATGGAGGATGTGCGTAGACTACACTAGGTTAAACAAAGCATGTCCAAAGGTTCCCTACACTCTGCCTCGCATCGATCAAATTGTGGACTCCACTGTTGGGTGCGAAACCCTGTCTTTCCTCGACGCCTATTTAGGCTATCACCAAATCAAGATGAAAGAATCCGACCAGCTCGCGACTTCTTTCATCACACCCTTTGGCATGTATTGTTATACTACTATGCCATTTGGCTTGAGGAATGCAGGTGCAACATACCAATGGTGCATGAACCACGTGTTCGGAGAGCACATCGGCAGAACGATCGAGGCTTACGTCGATGACATCGTTGTCAAAACAAGGAAAGCCTCCGACCTCATCTCTGACCTTGAAGTAACATTCAGGTGTCTAAGAGCGAAGGGCGTAAAACTCAATCCCGAGAAGTGTGCCTTCGGAGTCCCCCGAGGCATGCTCCTAGGGTTCATCGTCTCTGAATGAGGCATCGAGGCCAACCCGGAGAAAATCGCGGCCATCGCCAACATGGGGCCAATCAAAGATTTGAAAGGAGTACAAAGGGTCATGGGATGCCTTGCGGCTCTGAGCCGCTTCATCTTGCGCCTCGGCGAGAAAGGATTGCCCTTGTACCGCCTCTTAAGGAAGGCCGAGCGCTTCACTTGGACTCCCGAGGCCGAGGAAGCCCTCGGAAACTTAAAGGCGCTTCTTACTAATGCGCCCATCTTGGTGCCCCCCGCTGCGGGAGAAGCTCTGTTGATTTATGTAGCCGCAACCACTCAGGTGGTCAGCGCCGCGGTCGTAGTCGAGAGACAAGAAGAAGGGCATACACTGCTCGTCCAAAGGCCAGTCTACTTCATCAGCGAGGTGCTTTCCGAAACCAAGATCCGCTACCCACAAATCCAAAAGCTACTGTACGCAGTAATTCTAACACGGCGAAAGTTGCGACACTACTTCGAGTCTCATCCGATGACTGTGGTGTCATCCTTCCCCCTAGGAGAGATCATCCAGTGCCGAGAGGCCTCAGGTAGGATAGCAAAATGGGCAGTGGAACTCATGGGCGAAACACTTTCATTCGCTCCTCGGAAGGCTATAAAATCTCAAGTCTTGGCAGACTTCCTGGCTGAATGGGTCGACACCCAATTGCCGACAGCTCCAATCCAGCCCGAACTTTGGACCATGTACTTCGATGGGTCGCTTATGAAAACTGGAGCAGGTGTTGGCCTGCTTTTCATCTCAACCCTCAGGAAACATGTGTGCTACGTATTGCGCCTTCATTTTCCGGTGTCAAACAACATGGTCGAGTACGAGGCCTTGGTTAATGGACTGTGCATCACCGTCAAGCTAGGGGTTCGGCGCCTCGACGCTCGTGGCAACTCGTAGCTCGTTATTGACCAAGTCATGAAGAACTCTCACTGCCGCGGTCGGAAAATGGAGGCCTACCGCAACGAAGTTCGGTGCTTGGAAGATAAGTTCTATGGGCTGGAGCTCAACCATGTTGCTCGACGGTACAATGAGACCGCGGATGAGCTGGCGAAAATTGCCTCGGGGCGAACGACGGTTCCCCCGAATGTCTTCTCTAGGGATATATATCAGCCATCCGTCAAAATCGACGACGTGCCCGAACCTGAGGAGACCTCGGCCTAGCCCGAGGTACCCTCGGCCGCCGAGGGTGAGGCCCTGTGCATCGAGGGAGAGCAGGATGGGGTTATGCCAAATCCGAACTAGCAGACCCCGTACCTGGAATATCTCCTCCGAGGAGAGCTGCCCCTCGACAAGGTCGAAGCTCGGCGACTGGCTCGGCGCGCCAAGTCGTTCGTTTTACTGGGTGATGAAAAAGAGTTGTACCACCGCAGCCCCTCAGGCATTTTTCAACGATGCATATCCGTCGCCCAAGGACAAGAGCTGTTACAAGAAATACACTCGGGGGCTTGTGGTCACCATGCAGCGCCTCGGGCCCTCGTGGGAAACGCTTTCCGACAAGGTTTCTACTGGCCGACCGCAGTGGCCGATGTGGGGGACAGATATCCCTCGGGTCCACTAGAAGGATAAAAGACCTCACGAAAGGCCCAAGGGCCCAATAAATCGTAAGGTCATCCCTTCGTGGGCCTGGGGAGGAACGACCAATGAAGCAGATTGACGTAAGGCCGGATTGGTGCGAGCCCAGACGACCCAATGACTTTGAGCAAGTAATCACAACAGTGACCCGACCTTCCCGCGCTGGAACCCCGTACAATGGAACCAAGCGAGGATGGGTCAGCGGAACTATAGGAAGATAGACTCAATTGGTTCACTATCATTTAGGCGCATACTGTTATCATACCCGCATGTAATGCCCCATGGTTGAGTATATAAGGCCTAGGGGGTAGACATCATCCCCGACGACAGGAAGACATGTGTGGAGTATCTGCACTTATTCCACGCCTCAGGGCCATTCAATGGCCTCCTAACTTCAAGGTATCCAATGTCGACAAATATGAACCTAAGCAGGATCCAGGAGGCTGGCTGGCCGTCTACACCACTGCTACTCGAGCTGCCGGGGTGACCGAGGACGTAATGATCGCATACTTACCCATTGTCCTCGTGCAAGATGCGCTGCAATGGCTGCGACATCTACCCCGACACTGCATCGACGACTGGAGCGACTTCAGTCGGCGCTTCACCGCCAACTTTCAGTCCCTCTCCAACAAACCGGCGCAACCATGGGACCTCAAATCCATCAAGTGCAGGGGGGACGAAACTCTCCGGTCGTACCTCAAAAGGTTCCAGACCATGAGAAATCGTATCCCCGAGGTCACGGAGGCAGCAATGATCGAGGACTTCTACAGAGGATCCAACGACTCGGCCTTCGTCCGCACCATATTACAGAAGGCGCCGACTACCTCCGAGCAACTGTTCCAGGAAGCCGACCTCTACATCACCGTCGACGAGCGAGCTCAGGACCTCATCAGAGGAACGAAGCCTGCACCAACAGCACCACGACTCGATACGAACCAACAGCCCGACAAACGCTGGGAGAAGAGGCCTCGCGAAGAAGTTCACGCCGCCGGACCACCCGCCTCTCGCGCCCGGGGAGGACCTCGAGGAGGCGAACGCACGCTAGACGACATCCTCGACGCACAGTGCCCGTACCACAAAGACATGCGCCACACCCTTCGGAACTGTAGAGACTTCAAGCACTCCGTCGGGCACGGCCGACCCTTCCAACCTATACCTCCTCCGCCGCGGGGAGGACCAGGAGAACCGTGACAACCCCAGCAACAGGAGGAGGGAGGAGGTGGAGCCTTCCCGCGCGTTGACAGAGAGGTCAACGTCATCTTCGGCGGACATGGGTCGCAGGAGAACAAAAGACAACAAAAGCTCAACGATCGCCAAATACTGGTGGCGACCACCGGTCCTCCCGCTCCGTACCGATGGTCGGAGCACCCGATCACCTTCACTCGGGCAGATCAGTGGCTCAACTTCGACCACCCAGGCAAATACCCGCTCCTCGTCGATCCGGTGATCCGAGAGAGCAGGGTGAAGAAGGTATTAGTGGACGGGGGGAGCAGCATCAACGTCACCTTCCCCCGGACACTCCAAGGCTTGGGAGTTCACCACAAAGAGCTCCACGAGTCAGATACTCCTTTCTTCGGCATCGTGCCGACTGAAGGAGAATACCCGCTGGGCCACATCTACATGTCGGTCACCTTCGGAACTTCGGAGAACTACAGAACCGAGTTCCTAAGGTTCGAAGTGGCAAACTTCGACTGTGGGTACAACACCATCATCGGGAGACCTGGATTGGCGAAATTCATGGCCATTCCACATTACACATACATGATATTGAAGATGCCAGGGCCGCAAGGGATCATAACTGTGCGCGCTGACTTCCAAGGCGCCGCAGAATGTTTCTGAGTGGCCATCCAGGCGGCCCTCACCACCAAACCATCGGCGACTTCTTCTGTGCAGGCAAAGTCTAAGCCTGAGGAAGACCTTGCAGTGCCTGTGAATGAAGCTCAAGCCGCGACCTCTATGCGGCCAACTGAAGAAACTAAAAGGATCAACCTCGGGTTCGCTGATGAACGCAAGACCGCCATCATCAGCTCCAGCCTGGACGACAAATAGGAAAGCGTGCTCGTCTAGTTTCTGCAAGATAACCAAGACGTATTCGCATGGAAACCTGCGGATATGCCGGGAGTCCTGAGAGAACTGGCCGAGCACAAACTGAAGGTCTACCCCCAGGCAAGGCCTATTCGGCAAAAGTTACGTTGTTTCACGCCTGACAAAAGAGAGGTCATTCGCGCTGAGCTGGCTCGCTTGGTCGTGGCTGGATTTATTAGAGAGGTGTTACATCCCGAGTGATTAGTCAATCCTGTTCTTGTACTCAAAAAGAATAAAGTGGATTGGCGCATGTGCGTCGACTATACGGATCTCACCAAACACTGTCCAAAGGATCCCTTCGGGCTCCCTAGGATAGATCAGGTGGTAGATTCCACCGCTGGATGTTCTTTGCTGTCCTTCTTGGATTGCTACTTTGGGTATCACCAGATTAGCCTGGCGAAAAAGATGAGGAAAAAACAGCGTTCATCACTCCATTCGGTGCTTTCTGCTATACCTCCATGTCGTTCGGCCTCAAAAACACTGGAGCGACTTATCAAAGAGCTATTCAAACATGCTTAGCCGATCACTGGGGCAAGCGTGTGGAAGCTTACGTGGATGATGTGGTAATCAAAACAGAAAATTCGGAAAATTTCATAGAAGATTTACAGCTGGTTTTCAACAGTCTACGGTGATATCGATGGAAGCTTAATCCCGAAATGTGTCTTCGGGGTATCAGTAGGAAAGTTACTCGGGTTTATTGTCAGCCATCGGGGGATTGAAGCCAATCCAAAAAAGATCGAAGCTATCATGAAGATGGAGGCACCGCGATCACAAAAGAAAGTTCAAAGACTTACCGGATGTATGGCAGCCCTGAGCAGATTCATATCTAGGCTGGGAGAAAAAGGCTTACCATTTTATAAGTTACTCAAGAAGGTGGACAAGTTTCAGTGGACTTCAGAAGCACAGGAAGCCCTAGACGCATTGAAAAAGTTCTTGACAACACCACCAGTGCTGAAACCGCCACGACGGGCCACGTCGACTCAACCAGCTGAAGATTTGTTGTTGTATATCTCTTGCACGACTCACGTGGTGAGCACCGCGTTGGTAGTCGAGCGAGCAGAAGAAGGACATGCCTACCCAGTGCAACATCCTGTTTATTTCATAAGTGAAGTTCTGGGTCCCTCGAAGAAAAAATATCCTCAAGTTCAGAAGCTATTATATGCAGTACTTCTAACTACACGCAAACTACGTCACTACTTCGACGACCACAAAGTCATAGTAGTCACTGGTTTTCCGATAGGGGATATTCTTCACAACAAAGAAGCCATTGGCAGAATAGCCAAGTGAGCTTGCGAGCTGGGGTCTCATGACATTGAATTTCGACCTCGCACTGCCATCAAAACTCAAGCACTGGTTTGTTTCGTATCAGAATGTACTGAACAACAAGTACTAGATAACCCAGAAACCGCAGAAGTATGGCGAATGTATTTTGATGGCTCGTTAAAGCTACAGGGAGTAGGCGTGGGGATCCTCTTTACCGCACCTGGAGGCGAGCACCTCAGATATGCCCTTCAGTTGTTATTTCCAGCCTCTAACAATGCAGCTGAATATGAAGCTCTGATTCATGGACTGAACATTGCTATATCACTGGGCGTCAATAGACTGATGGTATACGGAGATTCTCTGGTAGTCATAAGCCAGATAAACAAAGAATGGGATTGTTCGAGCGATTCAATGGGAAAATACTGCACTGCCGTCCGGAAACTAGAAGATAAATTTGAAGGTCTGGAATTTCACCATGTAGAGAGAGATCGAAACACGGCAGCTGATGTATTGTCCAAGCTAGGATCCAGTCGAACTCAGGTCCCACCTGGAGTCTTTGTTCAAGAAATACCACACCCAAGCATCTCACCGGATCAGGCAGAAGAATGTATTACCTTGAGCCAGCTAGAGTCAGATTCCGATGACTGGAGGAAGCCGATCATCAGATATATAAAGAATGAAGAGGAACCAGATGACAAAAGTGCAGCCGAGCGCATTGCTAGACAGTCAGCTCACTACACGCTCATTGGGGAAACACTATACAGAAGGGGCGCATCGGGCGTCCTCATGAAATGCATTCTCTCATCTACTGGAAAGCAACTTCTGGATGAGGTCCATGATGGGCAATGTGGAATACACGCAGCATCCAGGACACTAGTCGGGAAAGTCTTCAGGTCGGGATTCTACTGGCCAACAGCAAAAAGTGATGCAGCCGAGTTAGTTCAGAGGTGCAAAGCCTGCCAGTACTTGTCAAAACAACAGCATCTACCAGCGCAGCAACTGCAGACCATACCAGTAACCTGGCCGTTCGCATGCTGGGGACTGGATATGATTGGACCTTTCAAGAAAGCTCAAGGAGGATACACTCATATACTGGTAGCAATCGACAAATTCACTAAATGGATAGAGTTCAAACCCATTGCTTCTTTAACTTCAGCTAAGGCCGTGGAATTCATACAAGACATAATATTCAGATTCGGAATACCAAATAGTATCATAACTGACCTGGGATCCAACTTCACAAGTTCAGAGTTCTTCGATTTCTGCGAACAAAAGAGCATTCAGATCAAATATGCTTCGGTGGCACACCCAAGAGCCAACGGGCAGGTTGAAAGAGTTAACGGGATGATATTGGAGGCACTCAGGAAAAAAGTCTTCGATAAAAATGAAAAGTTCGCAGGAAAGTGGATAAGGGAGTTGCCCTATGTCGTTTGGAGCCTAAGAACTCAACCCAGTCGAGCTCTGCACGGAAATACTCCTTTCTTCATGGTCTACGGTTCAGAGGCAGTTGAAAGGGAATTAGGCTTACACCTATTTCCTAATTGATTTTGGTGGTTGAATTGCCCAACACAAATAATTGGACTAACTACTTTGCTCTAGTCTATAAGTTCTGTTGGGACCATGCTTTGTCGCCGAAGGTCCTGCAGGAAGAGACAGCTTCGGCTGAAGCTGTCCGCATGTGATGACCGAAGGTTCCTCTCCATGAAGCTTCGGAATTACAAACCGACTTAAAAATAGAATGACCGTTTAGTCCATAAATGTTTGAGTCGTTGTTGTAAACTTTTATGAGGGGCATGATTGTAATTCCTCACAGGCTGTGTCCTGTGCCTATAAATAGTGAACAGTACTCCTTTACTGTTCACGCATTCCTGCAATTGCAATCGCGCCAGTTGGGAATTAATCTTTGTCAAGGCAGAGGTATAAATGTATTTAGTACTTGAATACATTAAATGGAGATAATATAAAAGTGATGTTGTTCATTTATAATTTATTTGTCTTTAATGTTTCATAGTTCGTATTATTTTATATAATCTACTAGAGTTCAATTACGAAGATTTAACCTTCGTAATTGTATCGTTTTTAACCTTCATCCGAAGTTCATTAATCCTTAAAGGAATAATGCTTCATTGGACGAAGGGCATTAACATTTAACATTTTATGTTGCCTTGTTCTTAATTCATAGCATTTGAGAACGAGTCTCCAACATTGGCGCCCACCTCCGGTGAACTCACTTCCACTTTTCTGAGCTGATGGCTTCGTTCAATATTCAAGCTAGAGCTGCTTCGGTTCCGAAGCTAGTACTCCCGATAATGGGCAGTTCATGTTCAGAACCAGCCAACAAGAAACAGAAGAAGGAAGCACAGAGAAGGGTACAACATGTCGGGGTGCAAGGACCCTTCGTCAAGTCAAGATGGTCTCACATTCCTATTACCTTTTCCCAAGAGGACCTTCAACTCAAGGATTACCCACACAATGATGCTATGGTTATCTCTTGTGTTATCAAAGGATTTCTGGTCCATAATGTTTTGGTTGATACAGGCAGTGCAGCTGATATCATATTTGCTAAGGCCTTCAGACAGATGCAAGAGTCCGAAGATAAAATTCTTGATGCCACACATCCCCTCTGCGACTTCGGAGGAAGGCAGATTATAGCACTTGGCAAAATCTCAATGTCAGTGGCCTTCGGATTCATCAACAACACAAGGACTGAGCAAGTTATGTTTGATATTGTTGACATGGAGTACCCTTACAATGCAATCATTGGTCGTGGTACTCTTAATGCCTTTGAAGCAATTCTGCATCCAGCTTATCTTTGCATGAAGATACCTTCGGACCAAGGGCCCATTGCTATTCATGGAAGTCAAGAAGCTGCCAGAAGGGTCGAAGGAAATTGGACAGACTCAAAAGCAATCCATAATATAGATGGAATTGAAGCTTGTGAGCAGTACAAGTTCAGAAGGGAAAAAGCGGCTTCGGCTGGCCAGCCGAAACCCATGCTCTTGTGTGAGGATATAGCAGAGCAGAAGGTGCTATTGGGATCTCAATTGTCCAAAGAGCAGGAGAAAACCTTGATAAGGTTTTTGTTCAACAATAAAGATGTTTTTGCTTGGTCAGCTAATGATCTTTGCGGAGTTAACAGGGATGTTATTGAGCACTCGCTCAATGTTGATCCATCCTTCAGACCCAGGAAGCAGAGGCTTCGGAAGATGTCTGATGATAAGGCCAAAGGTGCTCGGAATGAAGTGAAACGACTCCTCAGTGCCGGAGTTATTAGAGAGGTAAAATACCCAGAATGGTTGGCTAACACTGTTATGGTGAAGAAGGCCAATGGTAAATGGAGAATGTGCATCGATTTTACTGACCTCAATAAGGCCTGTCCGAAGGATGAATTCCCATTGCCAAGGATAGATTCTCTAGTCGATGCAGCAGCTTCATCAGAACTTATGAGTTTGCTGGATTGCTATTCAGGCTATCATCAAATCTGGATGAAGAAGGAGGATGAACCAAAAACCAGCTTCATAACCCCTAGTGGGACATACTGTTACCTTCGGATGCCTGAAGGGCTTAAGAATGCTGGAGGAAGCTTCAGCAGAATGACAGCAAAGGTTCTCCATTCTCAGATAGGCAGGAATGTACTAACTTATGTTGATGATATCATTGTAAAGAGCATGAAGCAGGATAACCACATTGCTGATTTACAAGAGACCTTTGCCAATTTTAGACAGGCTGGTCTAAAGCTGAATCCAGAAAAATGTGTCTTCGGAGTAAAGAAGGGGAAATTTCTTGGTTGCTTAGTTTCAACAAAGGGAATTGAGGCCAACCCAAGTAAAATCGAAGCTATACTTCGAATGGAGCCACCAAGTACAAAAAAGGGGGCTCAAAGATTGACAAGAAGGCTGGCATCTCTCAATAGATTCATATCCAGATCAGCAGAAAGAAACTTACCATTCTTCGAAGTGCTGAAGTCAGCCGAAGTCTTTCAATGGGGACCAATCCAGCAGAAGGCCTTTGAAGAGCTGAAACAGTATTTGATAGATCTGACAACACTAACTCCACCTACGCCAGGGGCTCCTTTGTTATTATATGTGGCAGCTTCGCACTCAGCGGTAAGTGCAGCACTTGTTCAGGAGAAGCTTGAAGGCCAAGTTAAGAGGCAGGCCCCAATATATTTTGTATCCGAGGTTCTTAGTTTGTCAAAGAAAAATTATACAGAGTTGGAGAAGGTACTGTATGCTGTCTTGATGGCCTCCAGGAAGCTTCGGCATTATTTTCAAGCTTACAACATAATTGTTCCTTCTTCACAACCTCTGAAGGATATTATGAGGAACCGAGAAGCTACTGGAAGGATTGGAAAATGGGCTGCAGAGCTCAATGAATTTTGTATTGAATATGTTCATAGATCTTCGATTCAGTCCCAGGCGTTAGCAGACTTCATTGCTGACTGGACGCCAGGGGCTCAGGAGGAAGAAACAAATAAAGACGCCGAAGCATGGACAGTGTTTTGCGATGGGTCTTGGGGAACCTTCGGAGCGGGAGCGGCTGCTGTGTTGGTTTCACCTTCCAAAGTTAAAACTTGTTATACGGCAAAACTTGATTTTAGTTGCACAAATAACATCGCCGAGTATGAAGCTCTGCTTTTGGGTCTTCGGAAATTAAAGGCAATGGGAATCAGAAGGGCCATCCTTAAAACTGATTCCCAAGTTATTTCTGGTCATATTGACAAAAGTTACAAAGCAAGAGACCCAAAGCTTGAAAAGTATCTAGATACAGTCCGAAGGATTGAGGCTTCCTTTGAAGGTTTCTCTATCAAAAATATTCCTCGTGGAGAAAATGAATACGCTGATCTATTGGCTAAGTCAGCAGCCTAGGGGCTGCCTGTACCTTCGGAAGTATTTTTTGAAACAATAAAAGCACCTTCGGTCGAGCTTCTTGAAAGAGCAATCCTTAACATATCCCCTGTTTATAGTGAAGATTGGAGAACTGAGATCATCTCTTTCCTTCAGGGTAATTTTCTTTCAGATGACGAAGCTTATAACAGGAGAATAGAAGCAAGAGCTCGACCATATGTTATAATAGAAGGGGAGTTATACAAGCGCGGGGTCTGTTCCCCATTGCTCAAGTGCTTATCCAGATCCGAAGGTATAGAATTAATGAAGGACATACATGCAGGTCTGTGTGGATCTCACATTGGATCTAGGCCTTTGCTTGGAAAGGTTTTTCGCCAAGGATTTTATTGGCCAAAGGCAGCTTCGGACGCAACGGATTTAGTCCAAAAGTGCGAAGGTTGTCAGAAATGTGCAAGAGATCAAAAACAACCTTCGTCTTTAACTCAGTTAATACAACCCACTTGGTCGTTGCAAAGGTGGGGTCTGGATTTGCTAGGTCCATTACCACCAGCACAGGGGAACTTAAGATACGTGGTGGTAGCAGTGGAATATTTTTCCAAATGGATTGAGGCGAAGCCCTTAGCCACAATAACTTCGTTTACTATTCAAAAGTTTTTCTGGCAAAACATTGTTTGTCGCTTCAGAGTGCCGAAGGCTATCACTGTGGATAATGGGACACAGTTTGATTCTGAAGCCTTCAGAGAATTTTGTAATCAAATCGGCACGAAGATCCATTTTGCATCAGTCCGACACCCAGAATCAAATGGACTTGTTGAAAGAGCCAATGGGATCATAATGACAGGAATAATGAAGTCAATCTTCAATCAGCCAAGGGGAAAGTGGCCAGACGAGTTAATCAAAGTGGTGTGGAGTCATAACACAGCCATCTCAAGATCAACAGGCTTTACACCCTTCAAACTGTTGTTTGGTGACGAAGCAATAACCCCAGAAGAGGCTAAAACAGGATCAATAAGGACAGTAGCTTCGGCAGAGGGCAAACACGAAGCTGATTGCTCCGTAGAAAAAGATGCTATTGAAGGGATCAGACTCCAAGCTGTGGAAAACATCAATAAATATCAAGCTGAAACAATAAAATGGCGTGATAGAAAGGTCAAGTTGAAGAACATTGAACCAGGACACCTGGTACTTCGAAGAGTAGCTAACCCTAAAACAGTAGGCAAATTACAGCTGAAGTGGGAAGGCCCCTTTTTGGTAGTATCTTCGTCAAGACCTGGTTCCTACAGGTTGAAGGACTTGGACGGCAATGACATTCCTAGATCGTGGAATGCGGATGAGCTTCGGAGATATTATGTTTAGTTTGATGTAATTTTTTATATTTTTTTTTGTGGCACCCTTTTCCTTTCCAAAGGGGGAGAAAGGTTTTTAATGGGGCCACAACATGTAATTTTTCTTTTCCTTATTTCAATTCTATAAGAGCGACATCCCCAAAAATGTAAATGTAAAAGCTGAGAACGCACCCTCGAGTGCAAAGAGAAAGAAAAGAAAACAGGGAGAAGCTCAAAAGTCGTTCCTAAGGGAATGCAGAGCTTACAGCGAAAAATAAACGCTGATTCCGCCGAAAGTAAAAGGCGAAGAAGCTTCTAAGGGAGGCTTACAGCAAAAAATAAACGCTGATTCCGCCGAAAGTAAAAGGCGAAGAAGCTCCTAAGGGAGGCTTACAGCGAAAAGTCAACGCTGATACACCGAAAAGTAAACGGTGAAGCCGAAAAGTAAACGGCAAAAAGATTTTTATCATTCTTGAGAGGACGAAGGACCGTGCTTATGGTTTTTTGAGCATGTGTCCTAATATTCATTTGCACATAACATATCATCATGTCATTTGCATTCATGAACATCCATTTAGACATATATAGAATCATCATCATGCTACACAAAAAAGATAGGTGCTTCAGGAAAAAAAAGAGAGGAGAAAAAGATTCGAAGGAAAAATTTTCTATGCTTCGTTGTGTACGAAAAGAAGGGAAGGTGTTTTTCGCCTTTGGCTCAAAAGAGAAGTTTCATCCATAGCAAAGCAGACTGGATGCGATTAAAGAAGACAGAATATATTACAAGGTATGTACAAATTTACATAAGTTACTCCATATCTATATTACAAAAGTTTCTCCAAGAATTTTTGCAGGAAAGCACATTATAAGAAATTTTAAGCTTCAGCTAAGGCTTCGTCTTCAGTTTTGTCAAACTTCAGCACTGTCAACCTTCAGCTTCGTCATCCTGTATATATCAAACAGCACAGTAAGAAAGGTACAAATTTCAAAGGAGAAGGTAAAAGTAACAAACATAAGTTTCTTACCGGCTTAAGATGGCTTCGAGCTTCGTCGCCTGCCATTTTCCGCCCGCCATTTACCCAGATCTGGGTCATGAATCTATTTCCGATGCTTCTGGCTAAGCTTGGGATATCTAACAAATCTGAAGCTGACAGGCTGAAGTTTGGTCTGTTCACAGTGTTTCCATGTGTGCAGCCAGCCTTCAAAAAAGCAGCAGCTGTGCCCCGAGAAGCTACCAGGGCGCAGAAGTCAGTGTGCCACCAATAACTTCGTCAAGGGCATCAACTTCGCCTTCAATATGTTCTAATGTTCTTGGCAAGTTTTCAGCTGAAGGTGTAAATTTCGAAGAGCTAGCTCCGACAGAGTGAAACACGTCCTTCAGCCGCTGCACACATCGGATGCCGAAGTTTAAGCATTTCTCCTGAAGTTCTGTAAAGGATTTCTGCAGATTTGAGTATTTATCCACTTCAGTCTTCAGGCTTGCTTCAAAATATTTCTTTTCTTGCTCGAATTTTTCTGATTGACGGAGCAATTCATTCTTTAATTTGTCATTTTCAGTTTGGACTTCAGCCAAAGAGCCCTCCATGGTCTGAATAATAAAATCCGTCTTTTCTAGTGCACCTTTGTGCTCTTTGACCATGATTTCAAGATCTTGAATTGCGAAGTCTTTCTTTTTCAGATTGGCTTCATGATTTTCAACTTTTTCAGTCAAATCTTGAATGACGGTTTTGTTTTTCTCTTCCTCCATATCTTGTTGCATCTTCAGAACCTTGCTTAGTAATATGCTCTCTCGAAATGATCTTCATCAGAACACGACACAAAAGTTAATAATAATAGTAATAAAATAACAAAAATATTTGTTACCTTGAAGTTAGCATAAAGCAAGCTTCCGGCGATGTGGTGTCGTTGATAACGACACAAGTCCACTTCCAGCTTCGGCAAGCCAATGCTTTTGGAAAGGGTTCTAACAACTTTGGCTTCGGTGCGGTTCCGAAGGCATCTTAATTTCCCTTTGTTGACCCCACCAAAAAGCATAGCCCCTGATTTGTATCCGCAAGATGTGGCACATTTTTTCAACTCCTCTTTTTCGGCGTCCGTTAATTCTTGTTCGAGCAAATCTTGAAAGTTAAAATCTTCTTCTTCTGAAATTTCATCAATTTGCTCTTTCCCCTTCTCAGTTGCCGTATTCACTGTAGCCACGGTAGCTTCCTCTTCAGCCATTTTCAGCAGTATGTTGTCAATAACCTCAAGTGTGGTTTCCAGGTTCGACTCTTCGGTGGCCCCAGCTTCGGCCCCGGTAGCTTCGGCTTCGCCGGATTCAGCTTCAGCAGTTTTCATTTCAGTAGCTTCGGCTTCGACAGCTTCAGCAAAAACAATTTTTGACACCGTTGCCGGTGGCGGCGTCTGATGGATCACATCTGTTACTTGAATAATTCTCCGCTTTTTTGGCTTCGCAGGACTTTCTACTGCCGAAGCTGCCTTGTCCTTCTGAAAAAACTTCGTCAGTTCCAGTGCCAGCGGACTTAGCCTGAAAGGCAAAGGTTCAGTCATTACCTTCATAATTTCTTCTACTTCAATAGCAGAAGGAGAAGCAGGAGTATCTTCTTCTTGGACCGGCGTTTCCGGCTCTGGGGATGCACTTTTTCTCTTTTTTGCCGTAGGCACCTTCGGCTCAGGATTTAACTCTTCAGCGCTAATGTTATCAGAATCTTTCTTTTTCTTTTTTGCTGCCTTGACGACTTCTTCGTCAGTAGTGCTAGCAATCCTTTTTCGCTTCGGGTCCCCAGCATCTCCGCCCAGACGACCGTAGTCAGCATATTCAAATCCTATGGCATCAAGTACTCTGTTCAGCCTTCGTTTCGGCCGAGTGCCGAAGGCCGCTGTCATCAGTTGGTCCTCTTTTTTAGAGTAATTCCCAAGAATTTCATTGCTCATTATTTCAATTGTATCAAGCCATTCTTGGCAGGGTACTTTAAAGTATTTCTTGAACTTATAATGGTAGGGCAGTCGGATGAGTTCCCCCTTTTTCTTTTCCCCTTTAAGCTT
Source organism: Zea mays (assembly GCF_902167145.1). Lineage (NCBI taxonomy): Eukaryota > Viridiplantae > Streptophyta > Magnoliopsida > Poales > Poaceae > Zea > Zea mays. Next base: position 51,395,534 of record NC_050097.1, read on the forward strand.
CGGCATTGTCCACTCTTTCATAGTTGGAAAAACCCTGAAGGCCAGGAATTCTTGCACTAAATCTCTAGTGCCAATATGTTCTGCAATAATTTTGAATTCGCCCAGTGCAGCCCAAGTTGGACCTTCTACTTCCATTCTGCATCGGGGTCTTGTTTCTCCGAAGGTTAGTTCAAGAGGGCTCTGAACCAGCTTTTCTTTGTCTTCGTCAACTTTGACATAAAACCATTCTGATTTCCAGGCTGCCGGCCATTTGCTTCGGTAGCTGATCACGGGAAACTTCGTGGTTTTCCGATAAGCAAAGTTATAGCAACCAAAATTTTCATGCAATCCATCTTTTCTGGCTTTTGTTTGGTAATGCAGCTCATGAACTCGACAGAAGTTGTCGGCAAATGGCTCCACCGCCTGGCTTCGGAGAGCCCAGATATAGACGCTGAGCCTGACAATCGCGTTGGGCGTCAGTTGGTGAAAATAGATGCCAAATCTTTGCAGCACGTCAGAGATCATCCTATTTAAGGGAAATCTTAACCCAGCCTTTAGGAAGCTCTTGAAAATGACTATTTCATCCTTTTTTGGCTTCGGGGTAGTTTCTTCCCCCCCGAAGCGAAGTAGCTTCTTCTCATTCTCACTGAAGTAACCCGACTTCACCATCTTGGAGAGATCAGCCTTAGAGACAGTCGACTTTCCGAAGTCCAAGTGGCTGGGCTTGCTTGGCACGGCAATATGGTAATCATCATCGGGATCAGCTTCCTCAATATTTCCTTCTTCTGCTTCGGCAGTAACTTGTTCTGTCTCGGCAACAGTCTGCTCTGTCTCGGCAGTACGAATTCCTTCCGAGGTCACCAGTCCGGATCGTTGCATCGCTTCGGAGATGGGAACAGTCTCCGATCCTTCAGCTTCGCCTCCCTCACGCTCAACCCTAGCGGTAGAGCGCACTCTAGCCATTTAATTCTGAATTTTTTGGGAATTAAAAACTTTTTCTTCCGAAGTTTTTTCTTCTGACGAAGTAGGCTTTAAACTGGAAGCTTCGTTTGATTGCAAGAGTCAAGCTTCGGCTATGGTTAAAAATTTTGGCAGCAAAACAGTGCAATAGCAATGAATGCTGTGGTAACTTCACATCTACCTGTCTGTTTATATAGTGCTGCAGGTAAGAAGGTGAATCGTCAGGATTTTTACACCAGGCGAACAGCTGCTTACACTCGCTGCGCGGTGGACCGCAGAGACCAAATAGTAACTCTGCAGGGTGGGACCGCTACGCGCTCGGAAACTGAATCGTTTCTCGACAACGAGCTCAGGGAAGGTGTTTTTCGGACCTTCGGCTCCCTGAAGCCTAAGAGACTTTTTCACGGATCAAGCTCGTTACGAAAAACGATCTAGCACCGCGAAGGGGCTACTGTTGGGACCATGCTTTGTCGCTGAAGGTCCTGCAGGAAGAGACAGCTTCGGCTGAAGTTGTCCGCATGTGATGACCGAAGGTTCCTCTCCATGAAGCTTCGGAATTACAAACCGACTTAAAAATAGAATGACCGTTTAGTCCATAAATGTTTGAGTCGTTGTTGTAAACTTTTATGAGGGGCATGATTGTAATTCCTCACAGGCTGTGTCCTGTGCCTATAAATAGTGAACAGTACTCCTTTACTGTTCACGCATTCCTGCAATTGCAATCGCGCCAGTTGGGAATTAATCTTTGTCAAGGCAGAGGTATAAATGTATTTAGTACTTGAATACATTAAATGGAGATAATATAAAAGTGATGTTGTTCATTTATAATTTATTTGTCTTTAATGCTTCATAGTTCGTATTATTTTATATAATCTACTAGAGTTCAATTACGAAGATTTAACCTTCGTAATTGTATCGTTTTTAACCTTCGTCCGAAGTTCATTAATCCTTAAAGGAATAATGCTTCATTGGACGAAGGGCATTAACATTTAACATTTTATGTTGCCTTGTTCTTAATTCATAGCATTTGAGAACGAGTCTCCAACAAGTTCTGCAGGTGCCAAAGGTTCACACTAAGCCAATAAAAAGACCAAGATAAGGGTTCAACAAAAAGAGCAAGGGATAACCGAAGTGTGCCCTGGTCTGGCGCACCGGACTGTCCGGTGTGCCACTGGACAGTGTCTGGTGCACCACCGGACAATGTCCGGTGCACCAGGGGACTCCAAGCTAAACTTCGCACCTTCGGGAATTCTCAGAGGCGCTCCGCTATAATTCACCGGACTGTTCGGTGCACCACCGGACAGTGTCCCGTGCCCCAGGGGAGAGCGACTCTGAACTCGCCAGCTTCGGGAATCCGCTCCGCTATAATTCACCAGACATGTCCGGTGCACACCGGACTGTCCGGTGAGCCAGCGGAGCAACGACTACTTCGCGCCAACGGTCGACTGCAACGCATTAAATGCGCGCCAGCGCGCAGAGGAGCAGGGCACGCGCGGGTGGCACACCGGACAGTCTACAGGACTTGTCCGGTGCACCACCGGACAGCCAGGCGGGCCCACACGTCAGAGCTCCAACGGTCGGAACCCAACGGTCTGGTGACGTGGCTGGCGCACCGGACAGTGTCCGGTGGCACATCGGACTGTCCGGTGCGCCATGCGACAGCAGCCTCCACCAAACGACTAGTTTGGTGGTTGGGGTTATAAATACCCCCAACCACCCCACATTCAAGTCATCCAAGTTTTCCACCTTCCAACTACTTACAAGAGCTCTAGCATTCAATTCTAGACACACTCAAGTGATCAAATCCTCTCCCAATTCCGCACAAAGCCTTAGTGACTAGTGAGAGAGATTTGTTGTGTTCTTTTGAGCTCTTGCGCTTGGATTGCTTCTTTTCTTTCTCATTCTTACTTGCGATCAAACTCACTTGTAATTGAGGCAAGAGACACCAATCGTGTGGTGGTCCTTGTGGGAACTTTGTGTTCCAAGTGATTGAGAAGAAAAGCTCACTCGGTCCGAGGGACCGTTTGAGAGAGGGAAAGGGTTGAAAGAGACCCGGTCTTTGTGACCACCTCAACGGGGAGTAGGTTTACAAGAACCGAACCTCGGTAAAACAAATCCGCGTGTCACACTCTTTATTTGCTTGCGATTTGTTTTGCACCCTCTCTCTCAGACTCGATTATATTTCTAACACTAACCCGGCTTGTAGTTGTGATTAATTTTGTAAATTTCTGTTTCGCCCTATTCACCCCCCCCCCTAGGCGACATTCAATTGGTATCAGAACCCGGTGCTTCATTAGAGCCTAACCGCTCGAAGTGATGTCGGGAGAACACGCCAAGAGGCAAATTGAGACCGACGACAAGCCCATCGGCGACAAGCCCACTACAAGCCACGGGAAGGCTTCATCGGAAGAGTCCCGCAACAAAAAGAAAGGGAAGGAAAAGAAATCCTCTTCCCACAAGTCGCATCGAAGTGGCGACAAGAAAAAGAAGATGAGGAAGGTGGTCTACTATGAGACTGACACTTTATCACCTTCCACCTCCGGCTCCGACGTGCCATCGATTACTTCTAAGTGCCATGAGCGCAAGAAGTTCAGTAAAATTCCCCTACGCTATCCTCGCATTCCTAAACATACGCCTTTACTTTCCGTCCCATTGGGCAAACCACCAACGTTTGATGGTGAAGATTATGCTAGGTGGAGTGATTTAATGCGATTTCATCTAACATCACTCCACAAAAGTATATGGGATGTCGTTGAGTTTGGTGTACAAGTACCATCCGTAGGGGATGAAGATTATGATGAGGACGAAGTGGCACAAATCGAGCACTTCAACTCCCAAGCCACAACTATACTCCTCGCCTCTCTAAGTCGAGAGGAGTATAACAAGGTGTAAGGATTAAAGAGCGCCAAGGAAGTTTGGGACGTGCTCAAGACCACGCACGAAGGAGATGAGCTAACTAAGATCACCAAGCGGGAGACGATCGAGGGGGAGCTCGGTCGCTTCCGTCTTCGCCAAGGGGAGGAGCCACAAGATATGTACAACCGGCTCAAAACCTTGGTTAATCAAGTGCGCAACCTCGGGAGCAAAAAGTGGGATGACCACGAGATGGTTAAGGTTATTCTTAGATCACTTATTTTCCTTAACCCTACTCAAGTTCAATTAATTTGTGGTAATCCAAGATATACACTAATGACTCCCGAGGAAGTAATCGGGAATTTTGTGAGCTTTGAGTATATGATCAAGGGCTCAAAGAAAATCAATGAGCTAGATGATCCCTCCACATCCAAAGCACAACCGGCTGCATTCAAGGCAATGGAGGAGAAGAAGGAGGAGTCTACATCAAGTAGACAACCAATCGACGCCTCAAAGCTCGACAATGAGGAAATGGCGCTCGTCATCAAGAGTTTCCGCCAAATCCTCAAGCAAAGGAGGGGGAAAGACTATAAACCCCGCTCCAAGAAAGTGTGCTACAAATGTGGTAAGCCCGGTCATTTTATCGCAAAATGTCCATTATCTAGTGATAGTGACAGGGGCGACGACAAGAAGGGGAGAAGAAAGGAGAAGAAGAGATACTACAAGAAGAAGGGCGGCGACGCCCATGTATGCCGCGAGTGGGACTCAGACGAGAGCTCCTCCGACTCCTCCGACGAGGACGCCGCCAACATCGCCATCAACAAATGCCTTCTCTTCCCCAACGTCGGCCACAAGTGCCTCATGGCAAAGGACGGCAAAAAGAAGAAGGTTAAATCCAAATCCTCCACTAGATATGAGTCCTCTAGTGATGATAATGCTAGTGATGAGGAAGATAATTTACGTACTCTTTTTGCCAACTTAAACATGCAACAAAAAGAGAAATTAAATGAATTGATTAGTGCTATCCATGAGAAGGATGATCTCTTGGACACCCAAGAGGACTTCCTTATTAAAGAAAACAAGAAGCATGTTAAAATTAAAAATGCTTACGCTCTAGAAGTAGAAAAATGTGAAAAACTATCTAGTGAGCTAAGCACTTGCCATGAGACTATAGACAACCTTAGAAATGAGAATGCTAATTTGTTAGCTAAGGTTGATTCAAATGTTTGTAATGTTTCAATTCCCAATCTTAGAAATGATAATGATGATTTGCTTGCTAATATTGAAGAATTGAACATATCTCTTGCTAGCCTTAGAAATGAAAATGAAAAATTAATTGCTAAGGCTAAAGATTTTGACGTTTGCAATGCTACCATTTCCGACCTTAGAAGTAAAAATGATATATTGCATGCTAAGGTAGTAGAATTAAAATCTTGCAAACCCTCTACATCTACCGTTGAACATACTTCTATTTGCACTAGATGTAGAGATGTTGATATCAATGCTATACATGATCACATGGCTTTAATTAAACAACAAAATGATCATATAGCTAAAGTAGATGCTAAAATTGTCGAGCATGAACTTGAAAACGAAAAATTTTAATTTGCTAGAAGCATGCTCTATAGAGGGAGACACCCTGGCATTAAGGATGGCATTGGCTTCCAACAAGGAGGCAATGTCAAACTTAATGCCCCTCCTAAGAAATTGTCCAACTTTGTTAAGGGCAAGGCTCCCATGCCTCAAGATAACGAGGGTTACATTTTGTACCCTGTCGGTTATCCTGAGAACAAAATTAGGAGAATTCATTCTAGGAAGTCTCACTCTGGCCCTAACCATGCTTTTATGTATAAGGGTGAGACATCTAGTTCTAGGCAACCAACCCGTGCTAAGTTGCCTAAGAAGAAAACTCCTAGTGCATCAAATGATCATGACATTTCATTTAAAACTTTTGACGCATCTTATGTTTTAACTAACAAATCCGGCAAGGTAGTTGCCAAGTATGTTGGGGGCAAACACAAGGGATCAAAAACTTGTGTTTGGGTACCCAAAGTTCTTGTGTCTAATGCCAAAGGACCCAAAACCATTTGGGTACCTAAAGTGAAGAACTAAACTTGTTTTGTAGGTTTATGCATCCGGGGGCTCAAGTTGGATTATCGACAGCGGGTGCACAAACCACATGACAGGGGAGAAGAAGATGTTCTCCTCCTACGAGAAAATCCAAGATCCCCAACGAGCTATCACATTCGGGGATGGAAATCAAGGTTTGGTCAAAGGATTGGGTAAAATTGCTATATCATCTGACCATTCTATTTCCAATGTTTTTCTTGTAGATTCATTAGATTACAATTTGCTTTCCGTTTCGCAACTATGTCAAATGGGCTACAACTGTCTATTCACTGATGTAGGTGTCATTGTCTTTAGAAGAAGTGATGATTCAATAGCATTTAAGGGAGTGTTAGAGGGTCAGCTATACTTAGTAGATTTTGATAGAGCTGAACTCGACACTTGCTTAATTGCTAAGACCAACATGGGTTGGCTCTGGCACCGCCGACTAGCCCATGTTGGGATGAAGAATCTTCATAAGCATCTAAAGGGAGAGCACATTTTAGGATTAACAAATGTTCATTTTGAGAAAGACAGGATTTGTAGCGCATGCCAAGCAGGGAAGCAAGTTGGTGCTCATCATCCACACAAGAACATCATGATGACTGACAGGCCACTGGAGCTCCTTCACATGGATCTATTTGGCCCAATAGCTTACATAAGCATCGGCGGGAGTAAGTACTGTCTAATTATTGTGGATGATTATTCTCGCTTCACTTGGGTGTTCTTTTTGTAGGAAAAATCTCATACCCAAGAGACCTTAAAGGGATTCTTGAGACGGGCTCAAAACGAGTTCGGCTTAAGGATCAAGAAAATTAGAAGCGACAATGGGATGGAGTTCAAGAACTCTCAAATTGAAGGCTTCCTTGAGGAGGAGGGCATCAAGCATGAGTTCTCTTCTCCCTACACGCCACAACAAAATGGTGTAGTGGAGAGGAAGAATAGAACCCTATTGGATATGGCAAGAACCATGCTTGATGAATACAAAACTTCGGATCGGTTTTGGGCCAAGGCGGTCAACACCGCTTGCTACGCCATCAACTGGTTATATCTACACCGAATCCTCAAGAAGACATCATACGAACTCCTAACCGGTAAAAAGCCCAACATTTCATATTTTAGAGTCTTTGGTAGCAAATGCTTTATTCTTGTCAAAAGAGGTAGAAAATCTAAATTTGCTCCTAAGACTGTAGAAGGCTTTTTACTAGGATATGATTCAAACACAAGGGCATATAGAGTCTTTAACAAGTCCTCTGGACAAGTTGAAGTTTCTTGTGACGTTGTGTTTGATGAGACTAACGGCTCTCAAGTAGAGCAAGTTGATCTTGATGAGATAGGTGTTGAACAGGCTCCATGCATCGCGCTAAGGAACATGTCCATTGGGGATGTGTGTCCTAAGGAATCCGAAGAGCCTCCAAATGCACAAGATCAACCATCCTCCTCCACGCAAGCATCTCCACCAACTCAAAATGAGGATGAGGCTCAAGTTGATGAAGTAGAAGATCAAGCAAATGAGCCACCTCAAGATGACGGCAATAATCAAGGGGAGATGCAAATGATCAAGACAAGGAGGATGAAGAACAAAGGCCGCCACACCCAAGAGTCCACCAAGCAATCCAACGAGATCACCCCGTCGACACCATCCTCGGCGACATTCATAAGGGGGTAACCACTAGATCTCGTGTTGCACATTTTTGTGAGCATTACTCTTTTGTTTCCTCTATTGAGCCACACAGGGTAGAGGAAGCACTTCAAGATTCGGATTGGGTGGTGGCGATGCAAGAGGAGCTCAACAACTTCACTAGGAACGAGGTATGGCATTTGGTTCCACGTCCTAATCAAAATGTTGTAGGAACCAAGTGGGTCTTCCGCAACAAGCAAGATGAGCATGGTGTGGTGACAAGGAACAAAGCCCGACTTGTGGCCAAAGGATACTCCCAAGTCGAAGGTTTGGATTTCGGTGAAACCTATGCACCTGTAGCTAGGCTTGAGTCAATTCGTATATTATTGGCCTATGCTACTTACCATGGCTTCAAGCTCTATCAAATGGACGTGAAGAATGCCTTCCTCAACGGACCAATCAAGGAAGAGGTCTATGTTGAGCAACCTCCCGGCTTTGAAGATAGTGAGTACCCTAACCATGTCTATAAACTCTCTAAGGCGCTTTATGGGCTCAAGCAAGCCCCAAGAGCATGGTATGAATGCCTTAGAGATTTCCTTATAGATAATGGCTTCAAAGTCGGAAAGGCCGATCCTACGTTATTCACTAAAACTCTTGAAAATGACTTGTTTGTATGCCAAATTTATGTTGATGATATCATATCTGGGTCTACTAACGAGTCCACATGTGAAGAATTTAGTAGGATCATGACACAAAAGTTCGAGATGTCTATGATGGGGGAGTTGAAGTATTTCTTGGGATTTCAAGTAAAGCAACTCCAGGAGGGCACCTTCATTAGCCAAACGAAGTATACTCAAGATATTCTAAACAAGTTTGGGATGAAGGATGCCAAGCCCATCAAGACACCCATGGGAACCAATGGGCATCTCGACCTCGACACGGAAGGTAAGTCCGTGGATCAAAAGGTATACCGGTCGATGATAGGTTCTTTACTATATTTATGTGCATCTCGACCGGACATTATGCTTTCCGTATGCATGTGTGCAAGATTCCAAGCCGACCCTAAGGAAGCCCACCTTACGGCCGTAAAACGAATCTTGAGATATTTAGTTTATACTCCTAAGTTTGGGCTTTGGTATCCTAGGGGATCCACATTTGATTTAATTGGTTATTCGGATGCCGATTGGGTGGGGTGTAAAATTAATAGAAAGAGCACATCGGGGACTTGCCAGTTCTTGGGAAGATCCTTGGTGTCTTGGGCTTCAAAGAAGCAAAATTCCGTCGCTCTTTCTACCACCGAAGCCGAGTACATTGCCGCAGGTCATTGTTGCGCGCAACTACTTTGGATGAGGCAAACCCTTAGGGACTATGGTTACAAATTAACCAAAGTTCCTCTTCTATGTGATAATGAGAGTGCAATCCGCATGGCAGATAATCCCGTTGAACATAGCCGCACTAAACACATAGTCATTCGGTATCATTTTCTAAGGGATCACCAACAAAAGGGAGATATCAAGATTGCTTATATTAACACTAAAAATCAATTAGCCGATATCTTTACCAAGCCACTAGATGAACAAACTTTTAACAAACTTAGGCATGAGCTAAATATTCTTGATTCTAGGAATTTCTTTTGATGTCTTGCATACATAGCTCATAAATATACCTTTAATCATATCTCTTTTATATACTATGACTAATGTGTTTTCAAGTGAATTTCAAACCAAGTCATAGGTGTATTGAAAGGGACTTGGAGTCTTCGGCGAAGACAAAGGCTTCCACTCCACTCCATAACTCATCCATCGTCGTCGCTCCGAGCAACTCTCCGTCTTTGGTATAATCTTCACTCATGTTTTATTTGCCAAAGGGGAGAAAGTAGTTTCAAAAAGGGCTCTAATGATTCCGTTTTTGGCGATTTATGCCAAAGGGGGAGAGAGCATGAGCCCAAAGCAAAAGGACCGCACCACCACCAATTTCAAAAATTTTAGTCTTTCAATTGGTTTTAAAGAAGGATTTTCAAATTGGTATCTTATTTGTGATGTAATTTCAAACTAGTATACCCTCTTCAAAATTAACATCAAAACCCTCTTGAACACTAAGAGGAGGAATTTATTGAGGGGGAGTTTTGTTTAGTCAAAGGAAAAGCATTTGAAACAAAGGGAGAAAATTTCAAATCTTGAAAATGCTTCGCAAAATCTTATTCATTTACCTTTGACTATTTGCAAAAGGACTTTGAAAAGAATTTACAAAAGGATTTGCAAAAACAAAACAAGTGGTGCAAGCGTGGTCCAAAATGTTAAAATTAAAGGAACAATCCATGTGTATCTTATAAGCATTTATATTGGCTCAATTCTAAGTAACCTTTGCACTCACATTATGCAAACTAGTTCAATTATGCACTTTTATACTTGCTTTGGTTTGTGTTGGCATCAATCACCAAAAAGGGGGAGATTGAAAGGGAATTAGGCTTACACCTATTTCCTAATTGATTTTGGTGGTTGAATTGCCCAACACAAATAATTGGACTAACTAGTTTGCTCTAGTCTATAAGTTCTATATGTGCCAAAGGTTCACACTAAGCCAGCTTCGGGAATCCACTCCGCTATAATTCACCGGACATGTCCGGTGAGCCAGTGGAGCAACGGCTACTTCGCGCCAACTGTCGACTACAACGCATTAAATGCGCGCCAGCGCGTGCAGAGGAGCAGGGCACGCGCGGGTGGCACACCGGACAGTCTACAGGACTTGTCCGGTGCACCACCAGACAGCCAGGCGGGCCCACACGTCAGAGCTCCAACGGTCGGAACCCAACGGCCTGGTGACGTGGCTGGCGCACCAGACAGTGTCCGGTGCGCCATGCGACAGCAGCCTCCACCAAACGGCTAGTTTGGTGGTTGGGGTTATAAATACCCCCAACCACCCCACATTCAAGTCATCCAAGTTTTCCACCTTCCAACTACTTACAAGAGCTCTAGCATTCAATTCTAGACACACTCAAGTGATCAAATCCTCTCCCAATTCCGCACAAAGCCTTAGTGACTAGTGAGAGAGATTTGTTGTGTTCTTTTGAGCTCTTGCGCTTGGATTGCTTCTTTTCTTTCTCATTCTTACTTGCGATCAAACTCACTTGTAATTGAGGCAAGAGACACCAATCGTGTGGTGGTCCTTGTGGGAACTTTGTGTTCCAAGTGACTGAGAAGAAAAGCTCACTCGGTCCGAGGTACCGTTTGAGAGAGGGAAAGGGTTGAAAGAGACTCGGTCTTTGTGACCACCTCAACGGGGAGTAGGTTTGCAAGAACCGAACCTCGGTAAAACAAATCCGCGTGTCACACTCTTTATTCGCTTGCGATTTGTTTTGCACCCTCTCTCTCGGACTCGATTATATTTCTAACACTAACCCGGCTTGTAGTTGTGATTAATTTTGTAAATTTCAGTTTCGCCCTATTCACCCCCCCCCCCCTCTAGTCGACTTTCAACAGTACTACCTGCTGATCTCAAATTTGGGGCGCCAAGGTTGATCTTTGAAAACATAGCAGAAGCCGAGGCTACTAGGCTAGAGGATGTTGATGTACTCGAAGAAGAACAGCTGAACACGGTAATTCAATCAGCACGGTACCAACAAACTCTGAAGCGCTATCACGATAAGACCATGTGACATCGATCCTTCGCAGTAGGAGATCTCGTCCTCCGCCGAATTCTAACGGGGGAGGGACGGCACAAGTTGTCACCTCTATGGGAAGGACCATTCATAGTAGCAGAAGTCACTTGGCCGGGATCATATCGCCTCACTCAGATGGATGGCACGAAAATTGGGAACTCATGGAACATAGAACACCTCAGGAAGTTTTACCCTTAGCTGTATTTCAAAAGCTATTGGGACGACAATGTACTCTGTAAACTGGGAAATATATCATCAATAGAAAGGCTTCAAGGGCGCTCAAATTATTCATTGTCGACCTGCATTCTTACTTAACTCAGGGTGACCACTATACCCTACTAACGGAGCAATCGGCTTAAGTCGGCGATGACTTAAGACGGTGCAACATGCTCGCACGTACTTAACTCAGGGTGACCACTATACCCTACTAACGGAGCAATCGGCTTAAGTCGGCGACGACTTAAGACGGTGCAACATGCTCACGCTTACTTAACTCGGGGTGACCACTATGCCCTGTCAACGGAGCAATCGGCTTCGGCGACGACTTAAGATGGTGCAACATGCTCATGCTTACTTAACTCGGGGTGACCACTATGCCCTGTCAACGGAGCAATCGGCTTAAGTCAGCGACGACTTAAGACGGTGCAACATGCTCACGCTTACTTAACTCGGGGTGACCACTATGCCCTGCTAACGGAGCAATCGGCTTAAGTCGGCGATGACTTAAGACGGTGCAACATGCTCGCGCTTGCTTAACTCGAGGTGGCCACTAAACCACACTAACTGAGCGATCGGTTTGAGTTAATACTAGCTTAAACTGGCGCAGCACACTCGGCGCGCATACAGTTACTCATCCAGGGGTGGCCTCTATGTCCCATGAAGAAGTCTCGAAACCATCACGCTGCATTTTACTTCTACAAATTTAGATACTGCTGAATTCTAAACAATAGGAGAATAATAGTAGCATTCAATACTAAGAAGGTGCCCTCTAACAAAATATCCGAGCGCGTTAACCGCGCTCTCAAAGCATGCAATGTTTTTCTATTTTGCAACATTCTTCTCAGGAGCAACCGACGAAGAAGGGCGACTTGAGGAGTCAGGAGCAGCGTTCACATCAGCCCTTATGTCGTCGGGGACAACCACACCAGGTCTCCTCATCAAGATCCACCCTGCGCGAATGGCTTTATCCATAGCTCTGTCGCGCTGGGCCCTCAGAGTAGCGGAAGTTTCTTCAGCAACCTTGACAGCCAACTGAGCGGTCTCTAGCTCCTGGGCGACGGATTTCTAGGAAGCACGCAGTTCCTTGATGACAGCATCTTTAGCCGATATCAACTGCCTAAGGCGAATCACGTCATCCAAGGATTCCTGCAGCTTATGACGATGATTGTCTAACTCTTCCCTAGTGAAGCGATGACTCCTCTCCAAGATGGTCAACGAGTTGCTGGAGTCACGGTATAGCCTGTCAAGATTGTCACGAGAAGTAACAAGGGCACGTTTTTCTTCCTGCAAACAAGATTCAGCTTCTTCAAACGTCAAGCAAGCAATAAGAAAATGGCAAAACAAAGCCCGGATTCACAGGTCACCTTTTCAGAATCGAGTTGAGTGCGGAGAGTAGAGTTCAGCATGTTAGCATCATTCAGAGAAGCAGAAACCTGGGCCAGCTCAGTCTGGCTTTGGGAATACTTTTCCTCAAGATCATAGCACCGCCGGACCAGTTCAACCTGACTTTGAGAATGTTTTTCTTCAAGAACAGAATACTGTCGAGCCATATCTGGCAAGAAACAGTCAAGCAAAAGGGTTAAAGTAAGAAGCAGTTTAATAAAGTAGCCAAAAAGAAGCAGAAGAGCTCTAACCACCATTCGCCGCCTCTAAGTCAGAAACACGCTGCTGAAGCAGCACCGGATTCCAACACGCCAGAGACAAAGCTCCTTCTGGAACAGAAGCACCCTGCAACTTCAGCTGACTAGCCATCCCGTCCACTAATGCCTGACATTAAGAATGGATGAGTATAATAACAACACTTTATCCGGTGTAAAAGTCAGACTAGGATAAACCACAATACCTGGAGGTTAGAGAAGAATGAGGGGACCCCCAAATCGCGAGAGATCAACTGATGGCTCGGCGAAGGATCACCACCCGGAGCAACTTGCAATGAATCAGCAGGAACCAATTCAGTGTCATCAGCAGAACCCAAAACTTTGTCATCGGGTACGCTGGCCTCTAAAGTGACTCCTTGACCAAAGGCTTGGGATACCACCATGCAACCAGAGTGTGGAGGAGAAGACCCTACGTGAACATCCATGGAAGTGCAAGAGGGAGAACCCGCTCGGACACCCTCGGGGGCTAGGCCATAGTTTGCGCTACCCATTCGAGCCGGATCGTCTCCGGCAACACCCTCGGGGGCTGGGTCACAGCTTGCACTACCCATCCGAGCCGAATCATCCCCGGCAACACCCTCGGGGCTGGGTGAGCGCCAACACCATCCTTGAGGGTCGAGTTCTCTGCAGCGGCCACCTCTTAGGCTGAAGTTCCCTCAGTCACTTCCATGGGAGCAGGGCAACCCAAGTCAGCTTCCTGACCCTCAAGACCGCGCTCCAAGGTCGATGAGGCATGGGACGCTACCCGGGATGACCCCAACCCGGCGTCGAGCACATCAGCACAAACATCCATCGCGTCACCATCTGCCGGTTCTGATAACAGATCCTCTAGAACCATATCTTCAAGAGTTTGATCAAAGTTCGCTAGAGATAATTCTTGTAGACCAATGAGGGCAGACAAAGCAGGAGAAGGAACACCACTATTTTCCCCACTGGCTATGTAGCGCCGACTGTTCTTCCGAATCAGAGGGATTTCATCTTCTTCTTCCTCCTCATCTTCATTAGCAACACGGACAGCACACCCATTGGGGTCAGCGTCAGATGGGTCACACCCATTGGGATCAACTTCAGTAAATTCAGGCATGGGCACTTCCTCAGCAGCAGGAGCCGAAGGACCAGCATCCCGATCCAAGCTAGACACTCGGCGAAGATGTCTCTTCTTCTTTTTCTGCCCATCAGCAGGAGAAGCAGGCTGATTGGCTCGGCAAGGGCATTTCGGGCGAACACTGACAGGCCTCTGAATATCCAAGGCTTTACTATCCAAGGCCTCTGAATTTCCGTGATTCTCAACGATAAACCACTCCAAGCGCCATCCTTTAATGCTGTCCTTGAGGGGGATGTCGAGATAATCAGTCTTCCTTCCGCGGCGCATCTCCAAGCTCGCGCCCCCCACCAGCTGATGTTGTCCTCCGGCCATCCCAAGGCGACAATGATACAGATATTTCCACAGTCCAAAGTGTGGCAGGATGCCAAGAAAAGCCTCACATAAATGAACAAAGATGTAGATTTGCAGAATAGAATTGGGGTTCAGATGGGTCAGATTCAAGTGATAGAAATCAAGAAGACCGCGGAAAAACGGGGAAATTGGAAGAGCAAGACCGCGGAGAAGAAAAGGAACATAAACAACGGATTCGTGGGTGTCCTCTGTTGGAACGGTGACCCCATGGCAAATCCGCCAAGAACAGAGCTCCTTCGGAGGAAGAACTCCGATGGACACGAGATGGAGAAGATCAGACTCAGAAACAACAGACATATGGTTACCTGCGAAAGGCAACTGGCAGTTGGGATCGATGGGGGGAATGACAGCAATGGATGAACTTGATGCTTTCCGCTTGGGCGCCATCTCAATCTTGCTGGCGAGCGGAGCGGAAGCAGTTTCACACGGGCGCAAAGAAGGCTTGGATGGAGAAAAGCAAGAACTAGGGCACGGAAATCAGAGGCGCACAATAATGCAGTGCATATGGGGTTTTCCCAGGCCAGATACCGTTTCCAGAAAGCGCTCAGTCATCACCCGGCGGTTATTTTTAAACGCTGGCGTGCCATGTCATCACTCAGCTGCTATTCCTAAAAAAGCTGGCGTGCCATGTCATCACTCGGCCGACGCTGCCCGTTCTAACTCGGCTGTTACCTCTAAAACGCCGATGTCACCATCAGTCACTCGGCTGTTACCTCTAAAACGCTGATGTCACAATCAGTCATTCGGTCGTTACCTCTAAAACGCCGATGTTGTCGTCAATCACTCGGTTGTTACCTCTAAAACGCCGACATTGCCATTAGTCACTCGGCTAATTACATCTAAAACACTGATGTCACATCCATCACTCGGCCGCTATCACTAAATCGGCAAGGTAGCTCCAAAGGATTCGGCCGTTACTTCTAAAACGCCGGTATCATCAGCAACCGTTCGGCCGTTATCTCTAAAACACCGACACGGCCCGCCATAACTCGGCCGTCATTCTTAAAGCAACGACGAGATTTTGGATGACTCGGCCGCAACCACCAAAGCGCCATCATTACAAATAAGGCAATCAGAAATGTGATTCGATGATCACAAATACTCCTCGTGCATTGATAAGATTGGCGAACAGCGAGAAAGCAACATAACGCACACAGAAGTGGAGCGAAATCACTTTTCATTATAAAGGGAAGCTACAAAACTTACAAATCAACTCGTTATGAGTTGATGACCTCCCTACTACTACATTACACTTCACTACTCTATACTACTAACTACTACTACATTATTTCATTATACTACTTCTAATCTATACTAACATTTAAAAAACCAGTGGCATCTAGCCACTGACCTTGTTGTTGCCCTTGCTGCTGCCCTTGCTGCCGCTGCCATTGCCGCCCTTGCTGCCGCCATCGCCGCCCCTGCCGCTGTCGCCGCCGCCACCACCGTCGCCTCCGTCGTCGTCGTTATCACCGCCATCGCCGCCGCTGCCCTCCTCGGACGAGTCCGAGGAGTCCTCCTCGTCCGAGGAGTACTCCGACTCATCCGAGCCCTCGAGCCCGGAGCGCTCGATGGCCCGGATGTAGGTCCAGACCTCCGCGGTAATCCCCTGGGAGTCGTCTGAATCATCAGACGACGCCGGGGGAGAGACGGGAGCAGGAGATCCCTCGGACTCGGAGGAGAACTCCTCCTCCGAGTACTCCGAGTCACCGAAGTCCTCCGAAGGAGGAGTCGGCTCACGTTTGCGCTTGTCACCAGAGCGAGGAGAAGAATCGCTACCTTTCTTACTCTTGCCTATGGTGGTAGTGGAGGGAAGAAGAGGAGAGTAAACAGCAGCAAGAGATGTGAAAAAACCGGAGAAGCAAAGGCACTATTTATAGAAGAAGAAGGCAACCGCTCACCTCCTACCACGGCCACTGAACAGTCGCAAAAATTCAATATGCACTTCAAACCGTCTGAAGACACGTCAGGCGGCTGACGCCGCTTCACGCAACACAACACCCATTGGGACTCCAGTCAACTGCGTGGGCGATATGATTACACCCGCGGTCACATCAAATTACTACTCAGAAGCAGTTTGCTAAAACACTCAGCGTACCAAGCCGTCCCTTACCTACACCCATTGGGGGGGACGCCCAGGAATTATCAGTATATTTTTCAAAACTATCACATCCGTGCAGTGCATGCAATGAATACCTCAAGACAAAAGTGAGATATCAGCAAGGATCAAAGGAAAGCCAAATATAGCCGGTGAGGTACAAGTCTGATCGACAGAAGCGACATGAAGACTAGCCAGGGGACGTCTATCGAACGTCCAATCAGTTGCAGATCAAATAAATTGCACTACCCAGCAAGATATGGGCAGATCATGAACTCGGCCTCAAAGACAAAATATATGCTGACCTCTAAAGCATAATATCAATAACATAATGCTGACCTCTAAGGCATTCGGCAAGAAGAGAGGGTGATTCTCAGAAAAAGGGCATGAAATGAAGACCTTCGAGTGGATTATTTTCAAAAATTCACTCGAAGCTTGGGGGCTACACCCATTGGGTGCACCTTTGGTGCACCCAATGAAGTTCGAAGTCCTACAATACGAAATGCTGACCTCCGAAGCGTGAGTCTGAGATAGCACCAATTTTCGAGTGATAAAAGCAGAAGGAGACAGTAAGAAATCGTTTTTACCGGATTACCCAGAAAGCACTTCCTGTTACAAACAAAGACCGCAAGCTAGACCTAGGATCTTTGGGCCGATTATTTCAAAATCAACCCAAAGATCGGGGGCTTGTGGGGGACAGATATCCCCCGGGTCCATTGGAAGGATAAAAGACCTCACGAAAGGCCCAAGGGCCCAATAAATCGTAAGGTTATCCCTTCGTGGGCCTGGGGAGGAACAACCAGTGAAGCAGATTGACGTAAGGCCGGATTGGTGCGAGCCTAGACGGCCCAATGACTTCGAGCAAGTAATCACAACAGTGACCCGACCTTCCCGCGCTGGAACCCCGTACAACGGAACCAAGCGAGGATGGGTCGGCGGAACTATAGGAAGATAGACTCAATTGGTTCACTATCATTTAGGCGCATACTGTTATCATATCCGCATGTAATGCCCCACGGTTGAGTATATAAGGCCTAGGGGGCACCCCTTCAGAACAATCGAACTCACTACTCAGCCATCCACCTCAACTCTCTACGTTTCCCGCACTAGAGAGCTCCCTTGTAACCAGTCACATAAAGCATTCTCGCCAGAACGTAGGGTATTACGCATCTCAAAGCGGCCTGAACCTGTAAACCATTGTTTACTATTTCTTGTGCATCCGGCACGAACCATTGAGCTACAGTCGGTAACACCGTCCTACTCCTAAAAAACACCTTGAGGAGCAACCCCGGGTGTAAGGTCGGACCCAAAACACCGACAGCCGACGCCACTAGGATTGTACGCTCCTGCCGAGGGTGTCAATTCTACGCAAGACAGACGCACCTGTCCGCTCATGCCCTCCAGCCGATACCTATCACTTGGTCGTTCGTCGTGTGGGGTCTAGACCTCGTCGGTCCCTTGCAGAAGGCACCCGAGGGCTTCACGCACCTGCTGGTCGCCATCGACAAATTCTCCAAGTGGATCAAAGTCCGACCCTTAACCAGCATCAGGTCCGAGCAGGCGGTAGCGTTCTTCACAAACATCATCCACCGCTTTGGGGTCCCAAACTCCATCATCACCGACAACGGCACGCAGTTAATTGGGAAAAAGTTCCTGGACTTCTGCGAAGACCACCACATCCGTGTGGACTGGGCTGTCGTAGCTCACCCAATGACAAATGAGCAGGTGGAGCGCGCCAACGGTATGATTTTGCAAGGACTAAAACCGAGGATCTACAACGACCTCAACAAGTTTGGCAAGCGGTGGATAAAAGAACTACCCTCGGTGGTTTGGAGTCTGAGGACGACGCCGAGCCGGGCCACGGGTTTCTCGCCGTTCTTTCTAGTCTATGGGGTCGAGGCCGTCCTACCCACGGACTTAGAATATGGTTCCCCGAGGACAAAGGCTTACGACGACCGAAGCAACCAGGCCAGCCGAGAAGATTCACTAGACCAGCTGGAAGAGGCTCGGGACGTAGCCTTACTACACTCGGCGCGGTATCAGCAGTCTCTGCGACGCTACCACGCCCGAAGGATTCGGCCCCGAGGCTTCTAAGTGGGAGATTTGGTGCTTCGGCTACGACAAGACGCCCGAGGGCGCCACAAGCTTACTCCTCCCTGGGAAGGGCCATTCATCATCGCCAAAGTTTTGAAGCCCGGGACATACAAGCTGGCCAACGATCAAGGCGAGGTCTACAGCAACGCTTGGAACATCGAACAGCTACGTCGCTTTTACCCTTAAAGTGTTTCAAGTCGTTCATGTACCTCGATCCCTTTTCATGCATAAATAAAAAGTCTAACCGTCAAGGGAGGATCGGCATTGCCTCAGCAAAAACCGAACCTCCCTCGGGGGCTAGAAGGGGGGGAACCCCCTCTGCGTCAAAATTTACCTCGGAAAAGTTTTCTACCAAAACGACTTTCGTGCTTTTCGACCACATCGATAACGGAATCCTAAAAACGACGAGAGGAACAATTAAACGGCAAGGCCGACCGAGCCGAGGGACTCCTACGCCTCCGGGATACAGATACCTCACTCATCACCTTCCGTGAAAAGTAACTCACGCTCGGATAAGCGATTCTGCTACCGAACAAGTCCTAACGCACGAAACAAGAGGAAAGAAAACACGGCTTTATAATCTAACGCTAAAAATGTTTAGGCCTCAGCGGCCGCAAAAAACATATGCATACTTAAAACAAACTGTTCCTGCAGGCTTAGACATCGGTAGGGGGAGGAGCAGCACCCTCGGCGTCGTTTCCACCCTCGGCAGAATCTGGCCCTGCCTCAGATGGCGACACGGGCGGAAGGACCTCCACCTCGAAGGAGGAAGCCAGCACCGCACTTGGGCCCTCGACAGCCACGTCAAGCCTCTGGACCTCGGCTAAGGTGGCCTCCTCTTCGTCGGGTAAGCAATACCCCTCGCTGACCCGCTCCAGATCCATGTCGTAGTGGGAAGCGAGGACGGCGAAGGCCCGCCTAACGCCGTGGTGCAGCGCTCCGCGGAGTCTGCTGCGCACATGGCCGCCCAAGGCCCGCAGGTGACTCTAGGGGGAGCTACTCAAGGGGACGTCGTCGAGGCCAAAGGCCCGGCAAAAGGCCAAGATAGCCTCGGACATGGCCACGCGCTCGGCCTCCTTCTGCTCAGCCGCCTGGGCAAGCGCCTTGCAGTTCTTGACGAACTCGTTAAGAGCCGTCTTGAACCCTGCAGATAGCCGAACAATGTTCTTCAAACAAGGAGAAGAATGAAGACAAAAACAAAGTCACAAAGCGGGCAAAACATACCTTCGGCCCGGGCACGCTGCTGCAAGGCCACGGCTTGGGCGGACTGGGCAGACCCGACGGCAACGGCCAGGCCCTCCGCAAAGGTCCCGACCCGAGCGGACGCCTCGGCTAGCCACCCATAGCCTCAGCCAGCTGACCCCTAAGGGCCTCAGCCCGGCTCACGGCCTCGGCAGCTTGGCTCCGAGATTGGTCCCGCTCGCCGATGACCTGGCCAAGCTCCAGCTGCCGCTGCCGCATCTCCTCGGCCTGGGAAGCCACCTGCTCCCAGGCCGACGAAGCCTCCGCTCGTGCCGACGCTGCCGCTGTCCGCGCCGCCGCTGCCTCCGACTTCAGCTCATCGCAGAGCAACCGAAGGCCCACCACCTCGGCGCTCTGTTGGGCAAAGCGCTCATTGGCCTCGGTAAGCGCGGCCCACTGGGACCACAACGAATCCCAGACGTCGCTCTCGCGGCGGATAAACAGCGACTTGGCGGTGCTCACGTCCCCAAGTTCCTGAGGAAGGGAAACATGATATTACAAAGAATGCCCTGGTCACGCAAGGTGTACATCTAAATCCTTACCTGGAAGACCCTGGGAACGTCCCTGGAAAGGATCTCCATGGTCGACCGAAGCGACCTCATCGCCGCCTCGGTATACTCACAAAAATTATCCCGGGACCTCTCCTCCAGCTCATCGTTGAGGGAGAGGAGGGACTCCAGGTCCAAGGTATCGCGGCTCCAAAATAGGAGCGGCTGCCCACACCACTCATTGGGGTTGAGCTGCGCGGGGATAAGGCCACTGCTCCCCAAGACGGGCCACGGTTCTACGCGCCCCTCCACCGAGGCATCGGGTCCCCCTGCAGTCGATGCATCGGGTACCGCCACCGTCGACGTACTGGGCCTCTTCTCGGCTAAGGTGGCAGGCCTCCGATCACCGACCTCGGCAACGATGGCCGCCCTCTCCTCATGGCCGAGAACGGGGAGGTCGGCGATGACCACGGGCGGCGGCGCCTCAATCATCCCGACGTCGGCGGCGACGGGCGGCTCCGCGGGCGAATCAACAACGGCCCCGACAGGAGTCGATGCCGGCGCCGGCAACAAGTCAGGTGGGCTCGGGGCCGCGGCCGCGCCAGCGGCCTCCCCCGGCATGATGGCCGCTCCAACAGGGGGGTTAGCCTGGGAGGCTTGCCCCATGGCAACTCGTGCCGCCTGGGCCCCCCGCCGGAGGGCGCCTTGTGCGGAGGCTAACCAACCGGCATGGCGCGTTGCGGCACCGGCTGCAGAGGCCGGCCCCGTCTTAAGGGCCTTCGTGGGGGCTAGACCAGCCGAGCCCTACATCCGCTTGCTGAAAGAAAGAGAGAGAGCAAGTTCAAGACACACAAAGAAAAAACCAAAACAGAGGTATCCTCAGATACTTACCCGCTCCAGGGCAAGGCCAATCGTGCCCGCGGGGAGGCCCCTCGGGCCTCGGTCCCCGCAGGCACTGCCGAGGGTTGCCCCGCTGCCGGCTTCGGGGCCGCTTCCACCTTGGGCGCTTGAGGCGCCGAAGGGGCGGCCCGCCCAGGCGTCATCCCGACGGTCGAGGGACCAACCTCCTGTACAGCCGGCACGGGCGCTTGCTCTTGGGGGACAGGTGGATCGGCCTGACCCCCTGGAGTCACCCCAATTATCTCGGCCAAGGGGTCAAGTACCCCCTCGGCCTGCCTCCGCTCCTCGGACCGGGACCTTGGTGTCCCGGCCCCAGGCACTGATGGTGCCAGCCCACTTGGGGGCTGGCTCGGCGACCCCTGGCCCAGCCTCGGGTCCAGGCTGAGGCCAAGTCGGGCCGCCATGTCATCGTCTTCGTCATCATCATCATCATCGTCGTCGTCATTGTCAGGCGTCTCCGGCGACGGCTCCAACGGGAGCCCATCCCTCGCCTGCCTCCGACGACGCTTCTCCAAGGCTTCCCGAGCTCGCATCCTCTCGCAAGCTCGGGCCTTTTCCGCGTCCTTCTTCTCCTTTTCCTTCTCTGCGGCGAGCCTACACGCGGCTCGGTCCGCCGCGTCCTCGGGGACCGGTGGCCAGGAGAGTTTAAAACCCCTCAACAACTGGGGACGAACAAAAATCCCAACAGTAAGAATCAAAGACGTAAAAAACTCGGCGCAAAACAGAAGGAGGATCGGACACTTACCAGGGACACATACCAATGGTCGGGGCGCATCAAGGGCTGGCTAAGGACGCCAGCATCCAGCCTCCCTACCGTACCCGCTACCCGCCTGAGGAGGTCGTCGGCGGAGAGGGAGGTCGAGGACATCCGTGAGCCCTCCAAATCGACACCCGGCTTCATCTCCGAGAGCCGCAACCGCCGCTCTGCCAAAGGGAGCACCCTCCGGCGATGGATAGCGGCGACGACCCCCACAGCGGTAAGGCCCTCATCTCGTAACTTCTGCAAGGCACACAGAATAGGCTGGAGCTTCTCCTGGTTCTCGTGTGTGGCCCCCCAGCGCCAGTTATTGCCGGCGGCGGTCACCACTAGTTGAGAAAACGGGGGAAGCATCCCATCGTTGTTACAGAGATAAAACCACCAGTTCTGTCACCCCCTGTTCGAAGATACAAGGGAGGCAGGGATGTACTGCTGCCCCCGCCCTAACCTTAGCTGGAGGGTGCAGCCACCGACCCGCACCGCCATGCAGACCTTCTTCACGTCCGTCGATGCGGCGAAGAACTCCGCGGAGAAGAGATGGGTCCACAAGTCCCAGTGAGGGTCAATCCTCAGAAAACCCTCGCAAACCGCCGCGAAGATGGCCGCTTGCGCAATGGAGTTGGGGTTGAAGTTATGCAGCTCCACCCCGTAGTAGTGCGGGAGTGCCCGCATGAAGCGGCTTGCTAGCATCCCAAACCCCTGCTCATGGAAGGGGATGAAACTGACCACGTACCCCGGCGGCGGAGTCGGATCGGCCTCGCTCCCAGGGGCCATCCACTCAGGCTGCGGCCCGCCGGAGAGAGGACGGAGCAAACCGTCGGAAACAAGGGCCTCCAACTCCTCCACGGTAACGGTGGAGAAAGGCCACGGGTCGCGCGGCGGAACGACGGTCGCCTTGTCAGTCATCGCCGAGCGGAAGCGGTGGAGGCGGAGGGGATGAGGTATGCGGTTTTCTCTTCTCTGGCTATTCTCTTAGGTTGCGGAAACCAAAGCACAAGGCAAGCGCAAATGGCAGGGTAAAGAACCACCGTCGGCCCCTCTTCCGAGTATATAAAGGCCCGGGCGAGATCCACCCAAAACTTCGCCCGAACCCATCGCGAAATTCAAACTCAAAGGTGAAACTGTTTTTCTGTTCCTCGAACGACTCGCGCACGCGCAACAGACGCCCCGCGAATCACCCGTCCCGTCGCATTAACTCCCTGGCAGGGCAAGCGACACCTCTGGCAGGCGAAGCGGGCGCCGTTTCACCTCCGTCATGATGACCGCGTCAAAAAAGGTGCGCCACATTATTTAAATTCATATCCTTTTTCTTTTCCTCTCTCTCTCTCTCTTGCCACAGGGATCGGGAAAGGGGATATTTCGAAAAAGGATCCTTCTCAGCGAAGGAAACGGGCCCCGAGCCCTCCTACTGATCAGGGGTTCGAAGGTTGCGTCCTGCGGGGTTCGGCAACCGCCCTAGAGCACTCGGGCTCCGAGCCCTTTACTGATCAGGGGTTCGAAGGATGGCCCCTCGGAAGGGTTCAACAGCCGCCCCAGAGCATGAAGAGTCAGGGATGACCCTGGGTACGTCCGTTACATGGCCGAGGCTCAGGCTACGCTCCCGAGGTACCCTTCCAAGACCAGCGGGAACGATTTGTAATGGAATCCCACCGGAGGGAGGCACCGAGCCCTCGGACCCTATCAAATGGGTCCGGGTCCAGCAAATCACCTGCATGTACTTTTGGAGCGCGCCTCTGGGCCACTAGCCGACCCTTATCGAACGGGGCTCGGGCGTCCACTCGGATCACCCGATAGCAACTCACTGGAAACACCGTGTTCGGTGCCCTCCGAGGGTAACATGGCGCTTCCCCCCCTTCCTCCTTGCGGAAAGGCGACGAAGGGGCGTACAATAAAAAGCCGAGATAGTCCTCGATCGTCCTCTTGCTCCGTGCAGAGGCTCGGAGGCTGCTCTCGCACCAGGCTACGGCCAAATTATCGACCATGTCGACAAACCAGCTTAAAAACTTGGAGCCTGACTGTGCACCCGAGCTGCGGCCAGGCCGCATGAGGGAATAACAAGGTCGACCGAGGCATCACAAAAAACCACTCCTCTAAGGCCTCGGGGGCTACACCCGACGGGTGTGCTCGCGCGCACCCATCGGAACAAAATATAACCGAGAAAGGCTGGTCCCCTTGCAAGAAATCCGGCAGAACCTCCAAGCGAGTACCTACACTCCCTTCGAGGCTCAGGGGCTACTACCGGGTACCGTAATTAGGGGTACCCCCAATACTCCTTAACATGGCTGGAAAACATCTTCAGAACAAACCGCAAAGACTGATAAGCATGGTTCAAGTCAAGGCCTCGTCTACCAAGGGACGCGATCTCGCCTCGCCCGAGCCCGGCCTCGGGCAGGAACAGTAGTCCTGGACGGATTCACGCCTCGCCCGAGGGCCTCCTCAGGCAGTGGGCGCACCCTCGGCTCGCCCGAAGCCCAGCTCGGGCAAACTTTGTCGTGCAGCGACCTCAGCCAAATCGCCTTACCAACCGACCGTATCGCATGCGCATTTAATGCGGGGATTGCCTGACACGCGCGCCTTAGTCGGCAAGGTCGAAGTGACCGCAGTCACTTCGCCCCTTTACTGATCATTCTGATAGGAAAACAGCACTGTTCGCCCCGCTCCGGCTACTATGCCAACCACCAGGGTAAGACTAACAACAGTAAGTCACGGCCTCTCCCGAGTTCAGCCTTGGGCGCAACAGGGAGCTCTGCCTCGCCCGACCCCAGGCCTCGGTCTCAGCCTCGGCCTCGGGGGAAAATCTCCGCCTCGCCCGACCTCGGCCTCGGGAGGAGTCACATCCGCGCCCGACCTCAGCCTCGGCCTTGGGAGGAGTCGCCGCCTCGCCCGACCTCGGCCTCAGACCGACCGCGCCACAGGGGATACATCATTACCCTACCCCTAGCTAGCTGCCTCAGGCTACAAAGGAACAAGACCGGTGTCCCATCTAGATTACTCCGGTAACAGGTAATGATGGTTCCCCGCGTGCGTCCATGACGTCGGCGAAGAAACGTCAGCAGGACCCCGTGCCGCACCGTCAGCTACGCTTATACAGGGCTCAGGCACTTCTCCGCCGGCCACGTTAGCACATAGCTACACCCCCATTGTACAGCTGGACCATCTCCTTATATCTATAAAAGGGGATGTCCAGGGCCTTCCTAGAGACACACGCAAGCAGAGAAGACAGAGTGGGAGAGACGCGGAGGAGGCTAACTCAGACAACTCAAGGCCGAACTCTCTCTCTCGACGCTTGTGACCCCTACTACGAGCACCCCGGTGCAAGATAACATAAGCCTCATCCTCCCTCTTGTGTTCCATCTTGCATCAACCCATCTAGGCAGGGACACGCAGCATCAAATTCACTGGTCGGTTGAGGGTCCTCGCGGGTCCGAAACACCGACATTTCTCCAGAACAATTCTAGCCTCGCTGCTCAGGGGCTTCTTCTGGGTATCTGAATAGGCTATGTTGAGTAGATAGAGCTTCCTTGAAGCAACAAATGCACCCTAGAAGATCTGTTTCATCCCTCCCCTAGTGCTATCTGATTTCATACACTGCCAGGCCACCATGACCTGATCTCTCTCTCACTAAGATCACCTCGGTAAATTTTGTACTTTCCTAATTTAAGAAAAACGATTCAATCAACTGCTAGGAAGCAGGTACCATTACTTTTTTCTTCTCTGCTTGCAGAAGTCTATCCACGATGAACTGTGGTGCCCGCTTTCTCCACCTTCACCAACCACAAGACTTCAGCACAACAATCTACATCTGCAATCCACGATCCCAAAGTATACAACATGGTATCCTACACTGGTACTGCTGCATTAGGTTGTCTCACAGTATTAATGCCCTTCAGGTTCAAACTAATCCTCGCCTTGGGCTAGAAAGTCGGCTTGAAGAGGGTGAAGCCCTTTTCCTGTAACGCTCCAATTCTAGCCCCTCAAACACTCAGCAAGCCATCGACCATCGTCGTGTACTACAATTATATTTCACTGTCTTGTATTGACGGCGAGACGGATAACTGCATGCGGGAAAACAAAAACACCTATGTGCGCCACCGTTTCCCACCTCCACTAGAACACACTGATGCACGCAGGAAACAAAAACACGAGCGGATGGATTGACAAACGATGCAACATACCAAAATATGAAGGAGAGGAGACTGTGAATACGAGAGACACAATTTTTTTAGGAAAATAAAGGAGACGTTGCAGTAATAAAAATCATTATTCTTTACTTATATCTGTTTTGGAGTTGACTTACACGTTAGAGTTGCTCATACTAGTAGAGGTTTACTGTGATTTTTTGGAAAAAAGTTCAAATAAAAAACCGCCGCCGGAGTCCAAACCCGCGCGCGGCGCGTGGCGCTCGTTGGCCGCCCCGCCGCCGAATAAACTGACCAGCGACCGAAGACCAAGGCACCAACCCTCCACGACCGCCAACACCAAGGCACCAACCAACCTAGGCTACGCAGTGCCGCACAGGCCCGAGCGGCAGTGAGAGTGAGAGCAGGAGCACGCTCCGCGCACCAAACCCCCGAGACGCCTCAAAACGCAGGCAAAGTGGAAGTGGAATCGAGTCAAATCGACCACTTCTCTGGCAAGCCCGCAGGCCGCAGCCCCTCCTCTCTCCAAGAGCCGCCGCGGCTGCTCCCCCCCTAGCAAACCCGCCATGGCCGAGCGCCTCGCAGCATCCGCCGCCACCCTCCGCGCCTCGGCCGCCGCCACCCCATTCGCCCGCCGCGCGGCGCCGGCCAACCGCGCCTTCTTCTCGCCTTCGCTAGCTCGCGCGCGCGTCGGCCTCCGCGCCGCGCCCTCTTCGCTCCCACAGGTCCGTATACCGCGTTCGTTGGATACCAGTGCGCCTGCGGCTTCATCCCTAGATCGAAAATGGTGCAGCAGCAGCAGCATCAGACAGGCTGTTGACTCGAGTTTACGTGTGTGATCGCAGAAGGCGAGGGCAGTGAGGTGCGCGGCTGTGGCGATGGCGTCTGACGCGGCTCAGGTGAAGGCCGCACGCGAGGACATCAGGGAGCTTCTCAGGACGACTCACTCCCACCCCATCCTGGTGCGTATGGTGATCCCTGTGTGTTATCCATAAACTTCATCAATTATGAATTCATGATGGTGATGCATTGTTCAAGATGTTTTGACTAAACCCTTTGCAGTCATACCATCACACTGCTACAATAGAAGATGTGAGGCTTTAAATTGCGATCTTACTATGGTGGCATCACTGCCAGCGAACATAGTGATAGTGATCACTTAATAACTTTGTTAGTGATGTCCATTTATATACGCCTCTGCAGCACATGGTGTGTGAGCAGAGAACTGAGCAGGGTGCCCGTTTTGTAATCAAGTATTCACTGTTGATCAGTGGCAATGGCTGACCCAGAATTTAAACCTAGGGCAGTCGAGAACAAAAAAATAATCTTGACATGTAATATTGTGTATACTTCGGTACTATGTATATATAATTTCTATCAATTCGTTACATAAGCAGAAAATGAGCAAAATATCTGATAATGAATTTAATTCATCAAATTAGGTTCCAAGTTGCATATATTGTTTCTTTGCGCCTAAATACTGACGAGTAGTTTGTTTTTGGACCAAATTACCGGGTAGTCGGGGGGGGGGGGGGTACCCCTTGGGTCCGCCCCTAACCAGTGGCAGATCCAGATTTTTTTTACTATAGCCACTTCTACTAGAATATGGGTTATTGCTGACTTATAAATGTTTTCCCTAATTATGCTTAGGCCCTGTTTGGATCCTTGGAATTGAAATCCATTCTAATAAGCATAATTTAGGCGCAAATCAATTAAGTTAATATGGTTGTATGCCCAATATATCTATAATTTATATACTATTGTCGCCCTTACGAGTGAGATACTTGTATGTCGCACTTCTGCGGTAGGGGAGAGAGCTGAAGAGCATGGTATAAATTGTAAAGCAGAAATATAGTATGATGAATTTCTATTTAGATTTGTATCTAAAATTTGGGAAGATGTGGAATATCAAGTTTTAAGCCAAATAGCCATAGTCTACTATGGGCCTGCTTGGTTCCCTAGCTGAGCGCTATTGTGCCTTGTTTAGCCTAGATGACGAGAAAGTGCAGGTGTTTGGTTCCCTCACCTGAGCGTATTGGGAACTGTGCAAGAAAGCTTTACTTTGCTCCCGTGAGATAGCCAAATTGGCACGCTTGGAGGGGCGAGTTTCTCGTTACTCATGCCACCTCAACAAAATGAGGCGAGGCTAGACTGCACCAAGAACCAAGCAGGCACTAAGACTGTGTCCAGCAGTTCACCCATATGGTCACCAAAAACACAGTTTTGCACTGTAGATTATACTGTTCGCAGAGTGGAGTTTGAATATAGGTATGGGGATGGGTAAGCTGCTGGAGATAGCTTAAGTATGTTCTTCCTCTGAAATGGAAGAAACCAAGCGGCCCCTCCCCTTAGAGATTTAGTTAGTGCTTGCAACAAAGTGAATGGTTTCACTTGACACCAATGAGTGTATGCTGGAGCTGGCCCTTTTTAACCCATATAGGCAGGCAAATAAGATTCTACATGAGTGGTTGGTTTGTTGTGAAATGGTATAACTGTATAAGACCGTCTCCAACAACGTCCTCTATATCTATCCTGTAGGGAGAGCGCAGGAGGAGACTGTCTACATGAGCGAAGTAGGGCGGCATCCGGTAGGGAGAACGCAGGAGCCGGCGGGGACCCGTCGTGGCCAGGGGCTGCCGCGAGGGTGGCAGATTGGGTCGGCGCGGGCGGAGGTGGCTCGACAGTGGGGGGAAGCGTGGCGGTGAGCACAAAGGCGTGCCCCGGCGGCGTGCCGACAGCAGCAAAGGGATGTGCAGGGCCGGGGACAGCAGGGAAGGGGGCCGCAGGGGGTGCGGCGAGGGCCGAGGGCGCGCTGAGGGAGAGCGGCCGGCGGCGCGCCAATCGCGGGGGAGAGGGCCGCCGCGGGCGCTGCGAGTCCCGGCGCGGGGGGGGGGGGGGGCGAGGCCTGGCGGCGCGCCGGCCGCGGGGGAGAGGGCCGCCGCGGGGGCGGCGAGTCCTGGCGGCACGCTGGCCGCAGGGGAGAGGAGCGCCGCGGGGGAGATGCCCGCTAGGGGCGCGGCGAGGGCCGCCCTGTAGGAGAGAGGAAGGGGAAGGGGAGGGAAAGGGTCGCTGGAGAAGGGAGGGGGCGGCGGGCGACCGACCATGGAGAGGCGGCGGCGGCTGGAGGGGTGGGGTGGGGGCGGCGGCGGCTGGAGGGAGGACCTAGAGCTCTGGTACCATGTTGGATTGAATGAACAGTCAACAATACAGTGCAAACCCTAACCCTAACAGATATGGACCCCTAATGGGCTGTGGGCTAGGCCCATGTACACAGATAGCTAACAGTTCGATTGCTCATAAGATTGTATTAACTAATTCAAAGGGTAGTGTCCAGTTCAAACTTAATGATGTAGTAATGACTAAGGTCACTATGTTGATGAAAGGCATTATCCAATGCACGCTTCAGGATTGTCAGAGTACTCATTAGTTATGCTGCATTTTTAATCATTTTACATTTGCATGATCATATGACTTTTATGTCTTAAGTTTTAGAGGTTAAAAATACAACAGGACCCCATTTGTTGAGATAGGCTCTGTTGAATGAATTTCTGAGTATTTGGATTTCCTGCTATCAAATTCAACACAATTTTTGGTGGTCTATTGTCTAGTACTACCTCCATTCACAAATATATGACACCGTTGATTTTTTTTAAAAACTTTGACCACTCGTCTTATTCAAAGTATTTATTCAAAAATGTAAAATTTTAAGTCAAGCACAAAATACCTTAAGTGATAAAACAAATCACAAAAAAATAAATGATAACTCATTATTTTTTTGAATATGACGAGTGGTCAAAGTTGTTTTAAAAAAGTCAACGGTGTCATATATTTATGAATGGAGGGAGTATTTTCTGTGACATATATGTATGGAGTCAGGTTACCTTTGGGCTTCATTTTCTGTATGCAAGATGACTTATTGTTACATGTTTGATTGGATGAAGGTCCGTCTAGGATGGCATGATGCTGGTACGTATGACAAGAATATTGAGGAGTGGCCACAACGAGGTGGAGCTAATGGAAGTTTAAGATTTGATGTTGAGTTGAAACATGGAGCCAATGCTGGTACTGTTACTTGACTTCTCTCAGTATCATACTATCATTGTTTTATTCTTCTAAAGTGTACAATTAGTAACTGCAACCTCTGATTGGAATTTTAAAAGGTCTGATAAATGCTCTAAAGCTTATCCAACCAATCAAGGACAAGTACCCTAGTATCACTTATGCAGATTTATTTCAGTTGGCAAGTGCTACAGCAATTGAGGTCTGTCCTTTCCCTCATTGAAGTATGTAGCTATGCTATTTTTAATCGTATGCTACTATGTTAAATACTAGTCAATTTCACTATAGGAAGCTGGTGGCCCAAAGATTCCAATGAAATACGGACGAGTTGATGTTACAGGACCTGAGCAGTGCCCCCCTGAGGGGAAACTTCCTGGTTAGTAGATCTCCATGGCTTTGCAGTGCTCTTTTTCCAGTACCAATGCCCTTTATTAGTTTGCAGGAAGAGTTCAGATATCAAAGATATACTTAGAGATTTCTCTGCTAGGAATATCAACTAACCGTATTTCACATTTCCAGAGTAGTCATGGAAATACCTCCACTGCCACATTGATGTCGAAAAACTGTTGTTATGTAGAGGGGAATAGATGCACCAGCGTATAAGCCACCACTAATCTGATGCCCGCAAACTTTTAAGTTTTTCTTTATCTTGTGTTCCACAGATGCTGGCCCAAGTTCACCTGCTGACCACTTGAGGGAGGTATTCTACAGAATGGGCCTTAATGACAAGGTGTGCAGATCACGACACTTAACCAGTATGTGTGTCTAATTGACTTTGTTGAGCTGTTTGAAATTCTAATCATGAGCTTGCAGGAAATTGTTGCCTTGTCTGGAGCACATACACTTGGAAGGTCCAGGCCTGAACGGAGTGGCTGGGGGAAACCAGAAACAAAATATACTGTATGTTCTTATCTTCTTTATGTGAGGTGTAAAGCAGGAACACCAGCTAGGAAGTCTGTTTTGAGCATGAATTGTTCCATACGGTGTCTTTATCAAGGATTGCATTCAACAACAACAACAAAAACTTTTAGTCCCAAGCAAGTTGGGATAGGTTAGAGTTGAAATCCAACAAAGACCACAAGTCAAGGTTTAGGCACATGGACAGCTGTTTTTCATACACTTATATTTAAGGCTAAATTTTTGAGTAAATTCTATCCTTTCTAGTATTTCAAGTCTCATTTTACTGTCTCTTTCCATATCAACTTTGGCCTTCTACTGTCTCTTTTACCATTGCTATCGTGCCTTAGGATTTGACCATGCACTAGTGTCTTTGGAGTTGTACATTGATCATGTTCAAACCATCTCAACCGGTATTTGACAAGCTTTTCTTCAATTGGTGCTACCTCTAGTCTATCATGTATATCATTGTTCTGGACTCGATCTTTCTTGTATGACCACAATTCCAACACAACATACACATTTTCGTAACACTTTTATCTTTTTGTAGGCCAATATTCTGCATCATACAATATAGCGGGTCTAATCACTGTCCTATAAAACTTGTATTTTATCTTCTGTGGTCCTCTCTTGTCACATAGAACGTCAGATGTTTGGCGCCAATTCATCCATTCTGCTTTGATTTTATGGCTAACATTTTCGGCATCATCGCTCTCTTTGTAGCATTGATCCTAAATATTGAATGGTATCCTTCCGGGTTACTACTTGACCTTCCAAACTACATGACCAAGGATTGCGTTGCATTTATAATTTTGCAATAAGAGGAACATTGCAATTTCTTAATGCTTTGGTACATTGCACCTGCACAACTCCAAGAATTGTCTTTAACCTTTCTGGGATGATTTTGTGCAATATTTATGTACCGCCTAAGCTCTGTGCAACATGTATTGTCTCTTTGTCTTCTTACTTCGCTTGCTTGATTAAGTCAAATTTGTTGCATTGTGTATGTGAATAAATTGAGCTTGTCTTGTTTATCTTATGAGCTCATCTACTATGTCTTGTTACTCTTTACAGAAAAATGGTCCTGGTGCACCTGGTGGGCAATCATGGACAGTTGAATGGCTGAGGTTTGATAACAGTTACTTCAAGGTGTGTGCCTTGTTATGTATGGCCAAGCCTATGTTAGGCGCAATAGGGCCAAGGCTGCCCAGGTGGGGCCCAAGGCCCAATAGCTAATAGATAAGCTCTATCTAGTTAGTTATACTTATCCAAAGATAGTAGATAAAGATCAGCTCTATCTAGATAGTTATACTTATCCAAAGTTAGTAGATAAACTTGAGATAGCTCTATATATAGATCTGTAAACTCTGGAATAAAGACAAGCAGAATTCCAATCTATTTTGGCTTCCCAGAGGGAGCCAGAGTCTCCTGTGATCTTCTCCCTGCGCACAACCCAGCCAGGATCACGACGGCGCCCCAGCGCCGCCACCCTGGTCCCACCAAATCCCCTCCCTACAATCTGCGCAATCTGCCCGGTAGAATTCGTAGTTCTACCAATCTGGTATCAGAGCACTCGACGATCATGAGTTCCTCCAAGTCGCCGTCACCGGGACAGCAGCCGCCGCCGGCCTCAAGCCCGCCCGCAGCGCCGGTCGTCTCCCTGGCCGTGGTCCCTGCGTCGTCGGAGGCCATGGCGCTCGGCCCTCCCGGCGCGGCCATCAACCAGCAGGCCGCCCCCGCGCTCACACCGGCCTAGATCGCGGCGTCCTTGGCGGATCTCAGCCACGCCGTGCGCGATATGCAGATCACCATGAACGCCATGCTGACAGGCCACCTCCCCTTCCCTAATCCACAAGCCGCCAATCCACCCCAGCCGCCGCACCCGTCCCTGACAGCGCAGCCACCACCGGCCGCACTGCCCCCACCCACGCAGCCACCTGCGCCACTCCCTCCACTCGCCCGACAACCAATTTCTTACCAGTACGGCATGCCGATCGACCCCGGGCCTTCATCCACCGCATCACCGACCACAGCCCCCATCCATATGATCCGCTTCCCACCATCCCCATCCCCCATCCCATCTTGGGCGCAGGGCGCGCCTACGGTTTCACCACCAGTGTACTCTGAGGCACTCCCGCGACCGGCGCTCACGACTTCCTTACCCAGCAGCACCGTCGGTGGGCCTCCCGGGATGCTGTTAGGAGGCGGCGACGGTCCCCTGTTCCCGGGTCGGGGGCCCTTGCGCCCTCACGTACCCGCAGCGACAGCAGCATGGTCACCGTACCATGGGCTACCTCAGGACGACGACGTGGAGACCGCAGCCTACGGCGCTACTACAAACTGGATTTTGCCACATACGATGGCTCCGAGGATCCGCTGAACTGGCTAAATCATTGTGAGCAGTTCTTCCGGGGGCAGCGCACGCCAGCCTCGGATCGCACGTGGCTGGCCTCGTACCATCTTAAGGGGCCGGCACAGACGTGGTACTATGCCCTGGAACAGGACGAGGGCATGCCGTCTTGGGATCGCTTCGCCGAGCTGTGTCGCCTTCGCTTCGGTCCAGCAGTGCGCGGTTCTCGCCTTGCGGAACTGGGACGCCTCCCCTTCCTGTCCACGGTCCAGGAGTACTCGGACCGCTTCCAGGCATTGCTGTGTCGAGCTCGGGACGTCTCCCCCATGCAGAAGACGGAGCTATTCGTGGGCGGCCTTCCCGAGTACTTGCGGGTGGACGTTGAGCTGCGCGACCCGCATGATCTACAAACTGCCATGTACCTGGCACGGGCGTTCGAACGGCGCGCGGCGGCCTGGCCCCCATTCCAGCAGCGCGGGTCGTGACCACCGCAACGGGCGCAGGGCTTGGGTCGCGTGACACCAGCACCGCCCGGGGCTCTACCGACCGGTACGACGACGCCAGGCGATAGTACGACTCCGACACGCCCGTTTCGCCGATTGTCCCCGGGCGAGCAGCAGGAGCGGCGCCGGCAGGGGCTCTGCTTCAACTGCGATGAACCCTACGTTCGAGGACACGTCTGCCAGCGGCTGTTCTACTTGGAGGTCGACGACTTCCTCGACGAGGCGTCCGGTGAGGGTGGGGTCGACCCCCTTGAGGAGTCGGCCGCCCCAGACGTCACGGGAGCCAACGCGTTGGTGGTCTCGTTACACGCGCTGGCGGGCATCCGGACGGACAAGACGCTGCTGCTACCAGTCACCATCAACGGCGAGCGACTACTCGCGCTCATGGACACAGGGTCAACCCACAACTTCCTCAACGCTGACACAATGAGCCGCCTCGGGTTAGCCATGGCGGGTGGCGAGCACCTTCGGGTCACGGTGGCCAACGGTGACCGCCTACCCTGCGCCGGCATCGCCCGCGACGTCCCCGTCATCATCAACGACGAGTCCTTCTCCATCACGTGTGTTGGGATGCGCCTGGGCTGCTTCGACTTCATCCTCGGCGTGGACTTCCTGGAGACACTGGGCACCATCCAGTGGAACTTCCGAGCACTGACCCTGTCGTTCCAGCGCCAGGGCCGGCGCATCCACTGGCAGGGTGTGCGGGCCACGCAACAGCCTGCCCCGCAGCAGCTGGTTGTGGCAGTCGTCGACACTGCCCAACAGCCCCTCATGGACGTCCTTCTGCAGCAACATGGCGCCATCTTCGACGAGCCCACGGGACTGCCCCCGGCCCGCCCCTACGACCATCGCATCCACCTGCTGCCCGGTACAGCTCCGGTGGCCGTACGACCGTACCGGTACGCACAGCTGCAGAAGGACGAGCTGGAGCGACAGTGTGAGGCCATGCTCACACAAGGCATCATACGACCCAGCACGTCGCCGTTCTCCGCTCCGGTGCTCTTGGTTCGCAAGGCGGACCGCTCGTGGCGTTTCTGCATCGACTACCGCGCCCTCAACGCCAAGACGTCCAAGGACAAGTTCCCGATCCCGGTGGTGGACGAGCTCCTCGACGAGCTCCATGGAGCCCGTTTCTTCTCCAAGCTGGACCTACGCTCAGGCTACCACCAGGTGCGGATGCACACCGATGACATCGCCAAGACGGCGTTCCGCACCCATCATGGCCACTATGAGTTCCTGGTCATGTCGTTCGGCCTCTCGAACGCGCCTGCTACGTTCCAGGCCCTGATGAACGACGTACTCCGCCCATATCTTCGGAAGTTTGTGCTTGTCTTCTTCGACGATATCCTGATCTACAGTGCATCATGGGCGGAGCACCTCCAGCATGTGGGCATCGTCCTCGAGACATTGCAGGCAAACCACCTCCACCTGAAGCGCTCCAAGTGTTCCTTCGGCGCCACATCAGTGGCCTATCTGGGCCATGTCATCTCCGAGGGCGGGGTCGCCATGGACGCCGACAAGGTCGCGGCAGTGGCCTCCTGGCCGCCCCCGCGGTCTGCACGAGGCCTCCGGGGCTTTTTGGGACTAGCAGGGTACTACCGGAAGTTCATCAAAGACTTCGGCCTCATCGCAGCCCCGCTGACACGTCTCTTGCGACGAGACGCGTTTGCCTGGGACGATGACGCGACAACAGCCTTCCACGCCCTAAAGCACGCCCTAACGACGGGTCCAGTGCTCCAGATGCCAGACTTCGCCAAGCTCTTCGTCGTCGACTGTGACGCGTCAGGTGCAGAGTTCGGTGCTGTCCTTCATCAGGGCGCGAGACCTCTCGCCTACTTCAGCAAGCCATT
The DNA here is from genome assembly GCF_902167145.1 of Zea mays. NCBI lineage: Eukaryota > Viridiplantae > Streptophyta > Magnoliopsida > Poales > Poaceae > Zea > Zea mays. Next base: position 51,431,421 of record NC_050097.1, read on the forward strand.
TGCAGCCCGCCACCTTAAGTTGGCGGCCTACGAGAGGGAGCTCATCGGCCTCGTGCAGGCCGTCCGTCACTGGCGCCCGTACTTGTGGGGGCGCCACTTTTCTGTTCGGACTGACCACTACAGTCTCATTCTTGCTGGATCAGCGCTTGTCCACAGTTCCTCAGCATCAGTGGACCAGCAAGTTGTTCGGTTTCGATTTCTCGGTGGAATACAGGCCGGGGCGCCTGAACACCGTGGCCGACGCCCTGTCCCGCCGCGACTCGGAGGCCGCCGTGGAGGACACGGCTATGGCAGCACTGGCCATCTCGGGCCCGACATTCTCCCTGCTGGACGACATCAGGCGAGCGCTGGCAGCTGCACCTGACGGGCAGCACCTCCTCCAGCAGCTGCGGGACGGCGTATTGGCTGCGCCATGGCGCCTCGTCGACGGGCTGCTCCTGCACGGCACACGCATCTTCGTGCCGAACTACGACGACCTGCGCCACCAGGTGCTGACACTGGCGCACTCGGCAGGTCATGAGGGCATCCAGAAAACCCTCCATCGACTACGGACAGACTTCTACATGCCACATGATCGCGCGCTCGTCCAGGACTGGGTGCGCACCTGCACCACGTGCCAGCAAAACAAGACACTGGCGCAGCAGCGGGGCGGCCTCCTGCAACCCCTTGAGGTGCCGTCCCAGGTGTGGGTCGACATCTCCATGGACTTCATCGAGGGGCTGCCCAAGGTGGCAGGCAAGTTCGTCATCCTCACGGTGGTGGATCGCTTCTCCAAATACGCCCACTTCATCGCCCTCGGCCACCCCTACACCGTGTCGTCCGTAGCACGGGCATTCTTCGACGGCGTCGTACGACTGCACGGGTTCCCGTTGTCTATTGTCAGTGACCGGGACCCCGTCTTCACCGGGCACGTGTGGCGCGACCTCTTCAGGATGGCGGGGGTGACACTAAAGATGAGCATCGCCTTCCACCCACAGACGAATGGACAATCGGAGGTGGTCAACAAAATTATTGCGATGTATCTTCGGTGTGTCATCGGCGATCGACCGCGGGCATGGGTGGATTGGCTGTCCTGGGCGGAGTATTGCTATAATACCTCCTACCACACAGCATTGCGTGCCACTCCCTTCGAGGTGGTCTATGGTAGATCCCCACCGTCCATGCTACCTTACACGCCAGGGACGACACGTACTGAGGCCGCAGACGACATGCTACGCTCCAGAGATGAGACGCTGGCCGAGGTGCGCCAGCGCCTTTTGCAGGCCCAACAGCTCGCCAAGAAGTATTACGATGTCGGGCATCGGGAGGTCCAGTTCCATGTGGGCGACTGGGTGTGGCTACGCCTGCTACACCGCACCTTTCAGTCCCTCCATCCGCGCGCGAAGGGAAAGCTGGGACCTCGCTACGCAGGCCCTTTCCGTGTCCAGGAAAGGATTGGGTCGGTAGCCTACCGCCTGCAGTTGCCAGATGGTGCTCGCATCCATGATGCCTTCCACGTCAGCCTGCTGAAGCCGCATCGTGGGGATCCTCCTGCAACTCCGGGGACGCTTGACCCAGTGATGGATGGTCGGCTGCTTCCTGTGCCGGCCAAGGTGCTTCGCGCTCAACTTAGGCGGGGCGTGTGGCAGGTTCTCGTACAGTGGCGTGGACTGGCTGAAGATGACGCCACATGGGAAAAGCTTGAAGAGTTCCGTGCTGCTTACCCCAACTTACAGCTCGAGGACGAGCTGTTTGAGAAGGCGGGGAGAGATGTTATGTATGGCCAAGCCTATGTTAGGCGCAATAGGGCCAAGGCTGCCCAGGTGGGGCCCAAGGCCCAATAGCTAATAGATAAGCTCTATCTAGTTAGTTATACTTATCCAAAGATAGTAGATAAAGATCAACTCTATCTAGATAGTTATACTTATCCAAAGTTAGTAGATAGACTTGAGATAGCTCTATATATAGATCTGTAAACTCTGGAATAAAGACAAGCAGAATTCCAATCTATTCTGGCTTCCCAGAGGGAGCCAGAATCTCCTGTGATCTTCTCCCTGCGCACAACCCAGCCAGGATCACGACGGCGCCCCAGCGCCGCCACCCTGGTCCCACCAAATCCCCTCCCTACAATCTGCGCAATCTGCCCGGTAGAATCCGTAGTTCTACCATGCCTTTTGCCACATATTACATGCTGAAAAATTTATCCGAGTTCATCATCTCTTATCTGGTAGCAATACTTCAGGATATCAAAGAGAAACGAGATCAGGATCTTCTGGTCCTACCTACAGATGCTGCTTTATTTGAGGACCCAAAGTTCAAGGTGATCTCTGATGATCAACTGTATGATGTTGGTATTCTATGAATTTAATTGTTGAGCTTACTTTACTCTATGAGAATCCACAACACAACCAGGTCTATGCGGAGAAATATGCAGAGGACCAAGACGCATTCTTCAGAGACTACGCTGAGGCTCATGCTAAACTGAGCGAATTGGGTGCAAAGTTCCAACCACCGCAGGTTAGTGTTAACATTTCCGTCCTTAGTTTTCCTTCAAGTACACTTTGGTTTTCATTAAAATGGCAATTTAATTGGTTATGGGTAGGAAACTAGCTGCTCAAAAACCACTGATGATTTTTCTTTTCCTCAAACAATTTGGACCAACCTTATCGTCCTTTTTAATATTGATTCTGCAGGGATTCTCTTTGGATGATTAGTGCGGCACCAGAACCACAGTCCGTGAAACAGGAAAACCCTGTCCTTGAAAAGGTGTATATTCCTCCTGCTCCCATCTCTAAACTCACTCCAGTTCCATATGGGGGCTTGGCAAAATAGTGAAATAAAGCAGTCTGTTTAGCTTTCTACAAAGATAAATCACCCCGCTACTGCCCCTTGCAGGATCAAGAGGGAGCATACAATTCATTGTTCTTCTCATATCATCGTACAAGATGGACTGGTCCCCCTTTTCATGATGCTATATGGAGTCTTCTAATTTAGCTAGATTTCTGAACCGAGCTTGCAAATAAAAAAGAACCGACACAGTGGCACTACATAATTTTCAGATCCATTGGGAGAACTGACACAGTGCTATCAGATTTGGTTTTATCCCTTCCACATGACGCTCTGCGCTGCTGTCAATTTTCTACTATTAGCACCATGGTTGTTGCTTCCCTCCTGCTGCGATTGGGCTTATCCATAGGCCATAGCGGATCTGCAGCACTTAAAAACTCTGGTATGTCGACCCTACCTCTGGCTCTCTGTCTCTGGGGTAGCTGGTCATCAGAGTGCTTCCCAGCACAACACAGCCAGGAGTAAAATCTTCATCTGGCCATGCTCCCAGATTTGTCGTCACAGGCAGAGGGGGAATCTTTAAAGCAGTAGATGGGCCACTTGGCCGTTGGCCATGGACCCCTGGTCCACCCATTCGTGCCGCGACCTGGATTTGTAATTTTTCGTATCGCTCGTTTGGAGCTACTGGCTGGTGGGCACCCACCACTTAGGAGAGAACGGAGAACAGGGCTGGACGATGAGACATCATTAGGACATCTGCGTAGCGAGACATCGGACATAGATGCTGCTGATAGGCTACGGCGACGAGCGCGGCATTAACTCGGATCAGCGTCACGTGCACGCCACGTGCCGGGCACCAGCGGGCCACTCTGTGGTGCAAGCGCAACTAGCCAAGTTACAAACTTTCAAAGAGCCCGCAGAGGTCTGCGTCTGGTCACTTTACCGGTGACCGTAGTGTCAATCACCCTGCCTTCCCGCCCAAACGCACCACAATTTTTCTCATTTTCTTTCTTATTAGGACTTCAGCAGCACGTCATTTTCTTTCTTATTAGGACTTCAGCAGCACGGTGCTACTCTGGTGTAGGATGCTTATTTTGCGCATCCGCGTTTAGACGAGGACGTGCAAAATAAGAGCTTGACAACTCGGTTGTCCATTTTCACACAATTCTCTCTCGGTTCGCATGCGGTAAGACCAACTACAGCAGCCTCCGTATGTGGCTTCTCATCTTCTTTTTTTCACTGCACAGTACACTATTCATCAGTCCAGCGGACTCTGTATTCCTCTCCCCAGGGGCGGAGCCAGAAAGAAGATATAGGAGAGGCCAACAAGACCATAACATATAGTAGTGTAAGAAATAATAATAATTATAAGTATCAAATCAATCGTATATATATAGTAAGTAAAATTTTAGTAATTTTACATTCACATAATTTAAATTCAGCAAAACAAATTGTTAAAAGAACTCACATATTTTACTTAAGTGCTACTCTGCGTGTTTGAATTGCATCGAAGTCGTCAATAAGTTTATCTGTTGCAAACTGAATTGCTATCTCCTTCTCGATGTAAGTTATTAAGCAATTTCTTAAGAACTCATCTTCCATCTTACTTCGAAGCCTTGTCTTAACAAGTTTCATCGCAGAAAAGGCACGCTCCGTCGTTGCTGTTGAAACTGGTAGAGTTAGAACAAGCCGAATCAACCTGTTGATGAAATGTATGAGTTTTTTCTGTACCGATAGAAAATAATTAACTAAATTAAATATAAAATGATATATAACCTGTCGATCAAATAATATTCATCTGATTTCCCAGTTTCTGCTAGCCGGCGACAAAGATCAGCAACAGTTGTCAAATCTTGAAACTTCGAATTTGTAGGTACATCAAATTCATAATGTTGCAACTGAAGCCTTAAGGTACTTCTTTCTTGCTCAGAAAAATCAGCAGGGTAAAACTTTGAAGCAAGAGAGCACACATCATTAATTTTCAATGAGTTGAATGAATTCTTAGGATCTAAAGAAGCACATAATATCAGAAGTTCTGTAACTTGTTCACTAAACATGTGGTTTAGTTCTTGAGCTTGTTGATCAACTGCACTAGTGAAAATATCATATCTATAGTGATGCTCAATTGTGATCTCATTCCCTGCACGAGATCGAATGTAGTCCGCATATAATTCAGTCATGTTTGGAACAATGATTTCGTGCTTATTGCAAAATACTGTCACATCATTAATAAGTCTATCCCAACCATGGTCTCTCATGTTCTGAATCAACCTTTTGGTAGTGGCAACATCATCCATAGTATTCACAATGTCCTGAGATTTATGTTGTAGCTTTTTGCAGAGTAAATCTGTAACCCCCATTAATTCCTTCATAACATGCATAATAAATATAAAGTCAAATGACATCATCAACTTAATAGCACCAGCAGCCTTCGCACGTCCAGCAGCTGTGGTTCCTGAACCTTTTGCAATAGCAATATCTTTCAGCACTAAGAATGTCGGCTTGTAAAGCTTTATAAGGCTACAAATGGAATTATAATGAGAACTCCACCTAGTTTCACCAGGACGTTGCAGAGTTCCAATTTGATTAATACCTCTTCCTGTTTCAATCTCGTTAAGCTCAATGAGGTGCTCTATTTCAGCAACTTGATTAGCACGTAGATCATCATTTCTCTTAGTAGAAGACACAACCGTGTTGACAATAAGAGCAAGATGTTCAAAAAAATTATGAACTTCTGTTACCTCTTTAGATGCAGCTACAAGAGCTAGTTGTAACTGATGAGCAAAGCAGTGAACATAATATGCATAAGGGCACTCTTCTACAAACTTTGCTTGTAATCCATTCCACTCTCCACGCATATTACTAGCACCATCATATCCTTGTCCACGAATATTTTGAACATCTAATTTATGATGTGATAAAACAAAGTCCAATTCCTTCTTAAGAGTGGCAGATGATGTATCATGAACATGAATAAGATCAAGAAAACGCTCTCGAATGAAACCCCCTTTGTCAACAAACCGAACAACAAGTGCCATTTGTTCTCTTCTTGACTCGTCTCTTGATTCATCAACAATCAAGCAAAATTTGGCATCACCAATTTCATCACGAATAGTTGTTTGCACATTAAAAGCTATAAGGTCCAATATCTGCTTCTGAATTTGATGTGACGTGTATTTAGCATTCTGTGGAGCATTACTCAATACAACAGCTTTGACCTCCTCATCATATGATGCAATTAGCTTTACCATCTCAAGAAAATTACCTTGGTTCTTTGAATTAGCAGACTCATCATGTCCACGAAAGGGACAAGCTTGAAATACTAACCAACGGACTGCATCAATTGATGTTCTAAGCCGCAATCTATTTGCCTTGACCTCATCACTTGTTTGCTTCTCAAGAATCGGTTCAATATGGTATAACCGATTCTTCAAATTATCATAGCATTTAACAGAATACCGATGAGCTGACCCACTCTCTCCTACATGAATTTTGAAGGCACAATTATCCCCACTTTTAACCTTCTTCCAATTTTTAAATCCTTTGACAGTAAACACATCAGATCCTGCTTTTCCTACTGGCTTCTTAGAAAATAAAAAGCAAGGAAAGCAAAAGGCTGCATCTTTTGCTGGTGAGTATTTTAACCAAGAAAAAGTTTCAAACCACTGTGACTGAAACCTCCGTGGATGATTCTTTGGACCTGAAGGTGGGTATACATCTCTAAAAAATTGGTATGGGCCATGTTTCATGTATGCTCTAATAACTTGTTCTTGCTTATCAGGGGGTAAGAAAAAATCTGGCAACGTAAGCCTGGGTCTCTTTCTACAACCAACACACCAGTATCTTCAAAATTTACTCGACGAACCTTAGGAGATGGCTGTTCTGGAGCTTCCTCTTGTTGTGCAGCAAGCCAATTAGCAATTTCATCTTCCTCAGAATCAGAACTATTTTTTCTTGCTCTCTTGGGACATCGACAACAATATCTTTCTTATAAAAAATATCAATTGTTGTTCTTTTGAATACCATGATTGTCCTTTAAGATAAAAAAACATAATAGGACAAATTAGCATCTACCGATACAGATATTACTCAACCAATATCAAGTAAATTAAAATATTAAATAAATAAAGTATTGCACAGTGCACAACAAAAACAGTAGGCTAATGATTGAAACCTTTAGAGTAGATTGTGCTAAAGAGGAGGCCTGAACAGTAGGCAAATTAAATAAATCAGCTATCTAGGCATCTACCGATACATGACGGCGGGGTTGAGGAGATCGGCGAGTACCAGTGGGCAGCGGTCAGCAGATGATGGACGCTACGACCGGTTGTCTGCTTCACTGGGCGGCGAGTCGGCGAGACGGCAAGACGGCTTGAAAAAAAAGCAGGCTGCTGGGCGGCGAGTCGGCGAGGTCTGCAGGTGGACGTGGATTCGTGATGGCGTGGTGCTGCACTGATACGGCTGCGGCGGCCAAAATAGATTAGGGCAGCACAGTGCACAGAATTAAGAATAAATAATGGTGTGGGCCTGGGCTGTAATTGTGAGCCTGCACTAGCCCATATAATAATCTGTTGCCGCTGTTGGCAGGGGCCGTGGCCCCCGCTGGCCCCCCCTCCCTCCGCCCCTGCCTCTCCCTAAAAAACACGCAGTGTATTTGCACCCCCATTCCCCACGTCTTCTCTCTCCTCTCCGCACAAGTCTGAGAAATGGTGCAATTAAAAGCCTGTGCTCGTGGGACCTAGCTGTCACAGTCTGCATGCATGCGAATAGGGAGTATAAATACAGAGTCTGTTAGAACGCACCGTGCAAAAGAACCACTCATCTATAATCAAGCATACCTAAAATACGGATGCGGAGTGTGTATTTGCTGGAGTTGGTCTAACCACATGCAAATGCGCATTCGCATGCGATAGTTGATGGGGATAGCGTTGCTTCAGCATTTTGCGCGTGCATGTTACTTGTACTACGTCAATCCCAAAGTAGATTTAGATGCAGACCGGTTTTCTATCTTTGTTAGTTAATATATTAACTAATTAAGCAAATAGTAATGTCGTATTGGAATTTAAAAAGGAAAGATAGGTAGATATTTTTTATATAATAAACTATGTCTACATATAAACAAAAATAGAAAGAGATATGTCATGCGGATAACAAGAGAGTGGAGACATATGATCAACGAAAATCTATTTTTGAAGAAAGCATCCATTAGAGATAAGATTTTTTTGCTAGTATATATATATGACCGACCAACTATGAAAAGTATCTCATAGTATTTGCAACAGGATTATATATATATATATATGTTTAAATACATAATAAAACTCTATATTTAGAAAATTTATAACGACTTACAATTCGCAAACAGTTGACTACACAAGTCACTAAACTAATGCAACAAATATACAACAACACATAAACCTTGGTTATAAACCATATGGTTGATAACTAAATTCGACACATATATACTCCTGCCTAAAGTTATTAGGGGTATGCTTGGAACCCTTGCCACCTCGCATTGCCTAGCTAGAACAAGCTAAGCTAGGTTTTGAAAACAAGACAAGAAAGATCTATAGTATTTATTTTGTTGCTTGGTACATTAATTAGCGTATGGGCTACTACCTTTGAATAATTGTTAGTCTTTGATTTTTTATGAGTTGAGTTGGCACTTGGCAGAGAACATCTTTAGTGTCGTTGAAGAACTGATTTGACTCGCTCCATCAGGCAAGAAAAAACTTAATGGGACAACCAATATTATGAAATAAAGTAAGGTTATTGTTCGCTACTAAACATATAGCCTTGTTGAGTTAGACTACACAGTAGCGAGCAAAGTTATCAAACAAACTCTAAGGTTAGTCATGCAACACCTATGCAACATAGAAATTGTTAACCTGCCATATATAAAATTAGTAAAAAATATAATTTAGGGTAAACAAGAAAATTGTCAAAAAATGTAGGATAAAACCTATGTGGTTGCCAAGTTAGTCTTAGTAACATAGATTACAATCTAGACTATAATGCAAATTGGCTCTAAATTCCAATTGCGTTGTTCATTCACCTGATCTGAGTAGGTGTTTTTCTGCTCTTATCTTCCACTTCCATCCTCGTATTGTAGGAAAAATTAACTATTTTCCATTATTTGGAGGCGGGGTGAGATTTTTTTTGCCATGCCAATGACTCATGTATCTGTGACACATGATTAAGGGAATTTTGTAAGGATGACAAATAGTTAAATGCCCCCATATTGTACGTCCCTTTGGTTTACTCTCTATGTCACTTTCCCATGCTAGTTCAAACTTCAAACCAGTCTATAGGCTATCTCTACCAGTTCTTTTATCTTATTTCATATCTTATCTACTATTTTAAACTTCATTCTATAAACAATATTATCTATCGTTACGATCTACTGGACGTAGCCTCATCTTATTCGCTGCCGCTTGCTGCGGACTACAATATTTTATCTCTATAAATTTTAGTTTTAATTACTCGCCTTTCAGGCCCCAACCCAATCACATTCACAACAAAGCAGTGCTCAGCAAGTCACTGACCAGAAGGCCGCGGTGAGCTCACCACCGGTGTTCCGAAACCCCAGAAAACTTCAGAGCTTCGGACCAAAAAAACACCAAAAAGGCGGCACCCGGGCGCCTAGGAGGAAGACGACGACGACCCTCCAAAGCAAGCACACGAGCTTCCCTCCCTCCTCCCCCACGAGCTCGTGCTTGCTTCCTTCCCCAAAACCCTAGTACCCCGCCCCAAGTCCGGCTGTGCTCCCCGTCTCCACCGCCGCGGCGCGGCAATGTCGTCGTCGAGGCCGACGCGTTCCAGTATATCCCCATTCCGATCCCGCCGCTCGGCTCCGGCGGTGTCGGCAGCGGGACCTCCTCCGCCGGCGAGGACCTCATCTGGGGGTCGCCCGTCCACCCCCTCTTCTACTGCCTCTGGGCGACCCACCACCCCCTCGTCCTCCGGTGGTCGCCCCGCTACCCCGTCCGCCGCGTTCGCGCGTCCCGCCACCCCTTCGTCGTCATCGGCGCGGCCCGCCACGCCGTCCTCTACCGCCTCCGCGCGGCCCACCACGCCCTCGTCGATCTCCTCGCGCGTTGCGGTGAGGGCGCCGCTCGTGGACGCGGCCAATGCCAAGGAGAACATCATGGTCACCGTCCGCTTCCGGCCCCTCAGGTGTGCTTCTATTCTTATTTGCGCGCTTTGAGCCGGGTTTGGAGGGGACAGGGCATTGTTTTTTCGTGGGCTTTGAGCTGGATGTTTGTCTCGTGCTTTTTTGTGTTTCGTTTTGCAGTCCTAGAGAGATCAACAAGGGGGACGAGGTGGCGTGGTACGCGGATGGTGACAACATGGTGCGCAACGAGTATAACCTCAGCATCGCCTATGCTTTCGGTGAGTGCTCTTGAGCCCATTTCAGTGCAATACTACATTGTGGGTGGAACAGGTGAGGTTGCGAAGGAGTTATGCCTGTTTGTTCAAAAAGGGGATAAAATTGGTTGGCTTGAGTCTACCGGGTTGTTGAGGGAAAAAGTGATGGTTATGGCATATTCGGCAATGGAGTGGCATTGGAATGTTGTTATGTTGTCACAATAGAGCATAGAGGCTCATAGTTTAAAACTGCTACTTAGGGTCAGCATCCTAATGAATGTAGAAAATCAGATTTCTGTATTGTACTACTATCGTCACTTTTTGATCAAGCAACTGTATAATATGCATTATGCAAAAGGGCATGCTGAGGCCTTCATCCTTTTCCGTAAAAGCTGCAGCAAATGGTAAATAATTAATGTCGTTGATCCTGTTATAGATGGTTAGTTCTGGTCTTATTTTGAATCTGAATTAATGTTCCAGTCAAAGAACCTTAACTCAAAGATAAGCTATACACTAGCAAAGTGCTCGTACATTGTTACAGTTTCCATTTATGCTTAAGTATAGAATATAAAACATAAAAACATGTGTGCTCTGTTGGTTAGGTGGGTGTGAATGTGGATTTAGAGCCAATAACCATGATTCGAATCCCTATTTATACATATTTTTAGCATTTTTACAATTTAAACGTGGGAGGGCACAACGATAGTGGAAAACGTGGAACCAGGAAAACTGGTGCTTTAATATAGTAGAGATAGAGATTATAGTTCCAGAGGTATTCACTATAGTCATCGAGTTTACTAAACCATATGCATCTTTTTTGTTTGTGTTTTCCTTTTAAATTTTAGATAAAGTGTTTGGCCCTGCTACTACAACTCGCCATGTATATGATATTGCTGCTCAGCATATTGTGAGTGGTGCCATGCAAGGAATCAATGGTATGTCAGCTGTCTTATTTTTCTAGTAATATAAGTGATGTTAACTAATTATGAAACTGGGAATTGTTACTGCATGCCTATTTGAAGATTGAGTGTGACAGTATTCTAGTAACCTTTTTCTTTTTGGTAGTCAATTCCTATGCTAGCCAGTAGAAACATATCCGATGAACTTCATAAACAACAGATATGGGCTGTGGACAATGCGGAAAAGGTCTGTTGCAGAATGCACATTGGTAGGGTCAGCCCTTTTCATTGAACCATTGGGGGGAGCTCATTAATTGATTTATATCCTCTGGATCGATACCTGTTCTTTTGATTATAAAATTTGAGACATGGTTCTTGTTACTTCGATCTCTGCTTTTGATTGGGACTTCACTGCTGGTTTCTGGTAACTGGTACAATGGTGCTGCATGCTTCTTTTTTTAATCTGGCCCGAAATAGTTGTGTGTTAGAAGCCTAGAATGCTTAGTTTCAACATTTAAAAACATTTACCATGATGGCATATAAAAATAATTAACATCGGTACACCAAAAATGGCGCTGATTCACCATCAGAACTGCTATGTCATCATACGTTTGTTAAACATGTACTTAGAAAGATTAACAACCTGAATTCCCTAAATGATAAGTGTTCCTGATTAGAGATAGAATGTGTACTCTGAGATTTATTCAGTTTTCTAATATATTTGTGTTCCTGCAGGAACTGTTTTTGCATATGGAGTAACTAGCAGTGGGAAAACTCACACCATGCATGTATGTTTATGCTTCAGTGTTATGCCTATGCATAGGGATGAAAACGGTCGGTAAACACAAAAACCGTTTCCGTTTTCATATTTTTTATCGGAAACAAAATTGGAATCGGTAACTCCGGAATCGGAAACGATATCGGTTTTTCGGAAACATCGAAAACGGAAGTTCGACGTGGAAAATACACCGGTAACGATCGGAATTTAAAATACCATCGGTAATCATACCAATATAAAAATATACTGATATAACAAGTTCAATTATCATAAGTTGACAATACTATAAGTTCACAAATTCACAAAGATCCCTAGTTCACAAATCAAGCTTTGACTTTGATGTTGAATACCAAGGGATGCATCACAAGGCAACTCCATAAACATACGCTTCCGTGGAGGTGAAGCTTCACCATCTCTAGCCATTGTATCATATCACGGTGTATAGAGAGCTGCAACTACCATATTCATACGCTGCAACTACAATTGCCATATTCATACGCTGCAACTGCAACTACCATATTCATATGAATACTAGCAAGTAACAACTACCATATTTAGGTTGTACGTGTCTGCAACTACTTGACTCTAGGTGAATATCCTTGCATATTCTGATATTCATATGAATACTAGCAAGTAGCACTCACCGTGTTTGCAACTACCATATATATTAGGGCCGTCTCCAAGAATATGGGGCTCCAGATCGAACTCAACGGGAGGCCCTAATATATATAGAAATTTATATGTGTACAATATAGTAAGGTATGCTTTCACTTACTTAAATATATTGTTCTATATTAAATACTAATGTTAAGCCAAAAAAGTCAAGGTATCCCTGTATTAATCCAAAGAAAACTAATTTATATTAAACCAAACGTTACGTCAAACCAACATATTCCTATTCCTAGTACTCATGAAACATAGAATTAATAAATTAGTTTACTAGCTATCCTATTTCTAGTACTCATGAAACATAGAATTAACAAAGTAGTTTACTAGTACTAGCTATCACAGCCAAAGTACCGATGAAGTTAGAAGCAAAAGCCTGAAAGGCCACCGTACACCGGCGTCGGATGTGCTGCGTGGCACCTAGCCGCTTGTCCGCACGAGCTCAACTGCTCAAGGTAGTCACGGACTTGAGTTGAGGCTCACTGTTGTCGCCTTGTGGCCTAGTTACGGTAGTGGGCTAGGGCACTGGTATGTTAGACTGTGGGCCAGTTCTTTATTATTTCCGGTAAATTCCAAAAATTGAATTCGGTAAATTCCGATTAAAATCGAAAACCGATAAAAACGGTCGGTAAGACGTCATACCGATTTCGATACCGATTCCGAACCAAAATTCCGACAACCGATACCGTTTCTGAAAAATACCGTTACCGACGACTCCGATCGGAAATAGTCGAAAACGGTTTCCAGAATTTTGAAAAATTCCGAAACCGTTTTCATCCCTACCTATGCATCTAATGTCTTTAATGACTCTAGCTATATGCTGTTGCGGATTTGTGTGTTCAGCGAACACAAGACATCCCTTTATTATTTAGTCTATGTCTATCGTCACCATCGTTGTCCTATGATATGAAGCTATAGAAATGAAGATTTAACACCCTACAAGCATGAACATGGAGTTTTTATTAATTTTCAATATTTAATTTCGTTTTATGTTACACTTGTGTTATTATCTTAGGGAGAACAAAAGTCACCTGGAATCATTCCATTGGCAGTAAAGGATGTATTCAGCATTATTCAAGATGTAATTAGCTCATTTCCTATGATCCTATCCATTGCTCCCCCCACCCAAACCACACACACAAAAGAAGACGGAGTAGCGTGACATTCTTGTCTCTTTTGTTGACAACAGACACCTGGACGAGAGTTTCTTCTGCGGGTTTCGTATCTTGAAATTTACAATGAGGTGACTTCTCTTTTCAAGCCATGCATTTGCTTGCTGCAGCTTAGCAACACCAAGACCAATATTACAATTTCATATCCATATTGAATCTTTGACTGCATACACAGGGTACCTCCTAGATGCCTGTTTATTTCCTACTCATGCATATATTGTCACTTTATCAGATTCCAGGCTTCTCTTGATTATGATGCAATTGATATGAAATGATTTCTGATGTTGTTATTTAACATAACCGCTTACTAGTAATGAAATGTAGATCAATTCAAAGTAGTAAAAGATGTGTTTCAATGAACTAACTGAGGGCTCAATGTTAAAACTGTTTAGTATTGTTCACACACTTTCTTCCATCATTGTCGGTAAATAGGTACCTAGTGTTATGTGTTTCACGTCCCTTACCCCCCTCCCCTCCCCGGCGCTTCAACCACCCACAGCCCCACGCCGGCGTTTGCTCCAGGCCCGGCAGCCACCTCACTTTCTTCCTTGGCGCCGGGGATCTCCCCTTCTCCCATACCTGCGGAACCCCCAAGGACCTGCGTTGGCGTGATGATAGCAGCCCGGTTTCCTCCGGTGTTTCCCCTGTTCTCTCTGGTCAGTGGGCTTCATACAAGGAGGTGCTGGTCTCTCAAGCCCCCTGTTCTCCCAAGCCCCTTGCTCACGGTGTTGAGGAAGAAGGTGACGACGGATGGGTGAAGGTGGAAGGTCGTCGTTCTCACCGACAGCGTCTCCGTCCTTCGAGGCCTACCCCCAGACCGATTCCTGCTGACCTGCGGGGGAAGTGTTTCAACTGTTTCTCCCCCTCTCATCGCGTGGCTGTGTGTCGTCCGAGTGTGTGTTGCTTCCGTTGCCGACTGCCTGGGCACCATGCTCACGTGTGCCCGCGTCGGCAGGCACCTCCGGCCCAGCCGCGACGCTCCCTGGTGTGGAGACCAGTTGATCAAACTACCGCCCCTGTCCATGTGATGGGTGATGCGGTGGTTGACGGTGGCGTGGTTGCTGGGGATGCTGGGAGGAGGCGTACACGTCGCGGACAGAGAAGACGGTGGGCTGGGCGCAGAAGTACTTCTCCTTCGGCTCGCCGCGCGATTGCCCGCTGACTCTTGGTCTCAACTTTTGTCCACCACAGAAGCGCAGATTCCACTTTGAGAGCTTCTGGACACAATTGCCTGGATTCTATGAGGCTGTGAAACAGAACTGGGAAGCACTGGTCTTTTCTTCCTGTGCTGCTGAACGCTTTTGCTCTCCAGCGCCTTAGTCGGGGGCTGCAAAAGTGGAGTCAACGTAAAGTCGGGAACATCAAATTGCAACTGGCAATTGCAAAGGAAATCCTTCACAAATTAGAAATTGTAAGAGATTCAAGAGCTTTATCTGCCAAGGAGGATTGGTTGAGGAGAAAGTTAAAACTGCACTGTCTTGGGTTTGCTTCGCTTGATCGCACTATTGCAAGGCATCGATCTCGGGTTCTCCATCTTAAGGATGGGGATGCAAACACAGTTTTTTCATCAGCATGCCGGATATAGGAAGAAAAAAAATTTCATTGCCAAGCTACATGTGGGGGATCAGGTTGTTTCTGACCAAGAAAATAAGCAGGAGGCAGTTTTCGATTTCTTAACTAATCTGTTGGGGACTGCTGAAGAGAGAGGGTACTCTTTTGATTTATCCGCCTTCCATACCCAACCGCATGACCTGTCCCCACTGGATGCTCCATTCTCTGCGGAAGAGGTTTGGGCTACAATCAAAGATATGCCCCTGGATAAGGCCCCGGGTCCTGACGGCTTTACAGGTAGATTTTACAAATGCTGCTGGAATATAATTGGGGGTGATGTGTTATTAGCCCTGGCTGCAGTTCATAGAGGTCATGTGTTCAATTTCAGGTTGTTAAATTCAGCTTTTATTACTTTGCTGCCAAAGAAGTCGGATGCTTGTGCTGTCAAGGATTTTTGCCCAATCAGCTTGATACACAGTTTTGCTAAGCTGGTTACAAAAATCTTGGCAAACAGGCTAGCCCCATTATTGCCAAATTTGGTCTCCAATAATCAGAGCGCCTTTATTAGAGGCAGGAGTATACAAGATAATTTTTTGTTTGTGCAGCAGATGGCTAGATCCCCCCACAGAACCAAGGAATCTCATTTGTTGCTCAAGCTGGATATAACTAAGGCCTTTGATTCCTTGTCATGGCCATTTTTACTTGAGGTCTTGCAGCATGTGGGCTTTGGCAGAAAGTGGTGCAACCTGATCTGTTTGCTTTTGTCAACGTCCTCTACACAGATTTTGGTGAATGGGCAACCTGGACCTCCAATTTCACATCTCCGTGGGCTCAGACAAGCGACCCGCTTTCGCCTATGTTGTTCATCCTTGCCATGGACGTTCTGAACTCCCTGGTGAAAGTGGCCACTAATGAAGGACTTTTACTGCCTCTGGGGGGAAATCAAAATCGACAAAGGGTATCTTTATACGCTGATGACGTGGTGCTGTTTCTGAGGCCAGTTGTTTCTGATCTGTGCATGATTAAAGAAATCCTTGAGGGCTTCGGGCATGCAGCTGGCCTTAGATGTAACATGTCCAAGAGCTCTGTAACGCCTATTCAATGTTCTGAGGATGACATTGCACTTGTTTCACAGGAGTTGGCTTGTGTTGTCATTTCCTTCCCAATGACATACCTTGGCATCCCCCTCACCATCAACAAGCCATCTAAGTCTGATTTATTGCCCCTGGTGGATAAAGTGGCTGATAAGCTTCCTGGTTGGAAGGCTCCTTTATTAAATAAGGCTGGTCGGCTGGTGGTGGTCAAGTCTGTTTTAACAGCAACTCCCATTCATCTCTTGGCCGCGCTAGAATTGCCTAAATGGGTCATGAAAAAGATTGATAAAATCAGGAGGAATTTCCTTTGGAAAGGCCGTGAACAGACTAGATGGGGAAATTGCTTGGTCTCTTGGGTTAGAGTTCAGCGGCCTCTCAAGTATGGTGGTCTGGGGGTGCATGACCTTGAACGGTTCGGCTGGGCACTGCGTATTAGATGGCTGTGGTTACAAAAGATGAAAAGACAGACAACTCACGACCTTGGGTCGGGCTGCCCATCCATGTACCAAAGAAGGCTCGTGCTTTCTTCGATGCGGCAGTTACCACCTTGGTTGGCAATGGGGAAAATACAAAATTCTGGACTGACAGATGGCTGCAAGGGAAAACTGTTGCAGATTTGGCTCCTAACCTTTTCAGTTCAGTACCTAAAAGAACCGTGCAGCGGCTTACAGTGAGCCAGGCACTTGTGAACAGATGTTGGGTGGAGGACATAAAAGGAGCTCTCACAGTTCAGGTCCTCGCTGATTATCTCTCAAATCTGGGACTTGGTTGATGGTGTAGTGTTGCAGCCAGGTGTCCTTGATCGACATGTTTGGAAATTATCATCTAATGGAACGTATTCCTGCAAATCAGCCTACCAAGCGATGTTCATAGGGACCATTCAGTTTGCCCCCTGGAGAAAAATCTGGAGGAGTTGGGCTCCAGCTAACTGTAAATTCTTTGCTTGGCTGGCCATCAACAACAGGTGTTGGACCTCAGACCGGTTGGCTAGGCGAGGGTTACCACATCAAACAGCATGCCCATTTTGTGACCAGGCGGAGGAAACCATAAATCACATCCTAGTCTCCTGTGTGCTGTCCAGAGAAATTTGGGAAGGGATTTTGAGGAAACTTAGGCTTGATATGGTCCCACGCCCCATTTTCTGTAGCCGGGTTTGGACCTGGTGGTGTAAAGCCATTGCTGCTATCCCCAAAGATTTTAAAAAAGGGTTCAATTCCTTGGCCATTTTGGTCATTTGGGAGCTTTGGAAGCACAGAAATGCGTGCGTGTTCGATGGAGTTCAACCTCAGCCTCAAGTGATCTTTGCTCAAGTGGCTGTTGCATCCCGCACATGGGGCTTGGCTGGGGCTTCTAACCTTAAGAAGCGCTCCTTCATAGGGAGGCTCCTTAGGCTGGGTGTGGTCGTTGAGGTCGTGTTTAGTTATTGTGTAAAGTGTTCTAGTGTTCCTGGGGGTGTTAACCGCCTCCTTGTGTTTGTAACTTTTTTCTTCCTTAATGAAATGACACGCAGTTCTCCTGCGTAGTTCGGGAAAAAAATTGTTCACACACTTTTTTATCTTACCACTTTGCAGGTTATCAATGATTTACTAGATCCAACAGGGCAGAATCTCAGAATTCGAGAAGATGCACAGGTTGGTGTAGTGTTATTTATTAAAATCTATTTTGTGATTACTCACTCATTCCTATTCAATTTTCTACAGCACACCAAGTTAAATTGCATAGGATTTGTTTTACTTATTTGTTATGAATTGTCCATATTCATTACTTGGTTTGTTTTGTCTATTCTCAAGATCCCTTTTCTCATCATTCTAGAGAGAGATATTCTTGTCTATCGTGTTTCCCTTTCTTAACTTATAGAACTACTATACTCTTTTTTTTCTCTATTGATTCAATCATTCAGGGAACTTATGTGGAAGGGATCAAAGAAGAGGTTGTTTTATCACCTGCACATGCGCTCTCTCTAATAGCATCTGGAGAAGGTATTTGTTTCTAGCTAGAGAAGATCATTCATCTTTATTTTGAGATATAATGTCCACCTTGCTTCAGTAGCTTTAACCATTGGTTCAATGGGGCAAGATGGGTGTACAATGAGTCAATGACATTGTTTGGTGTATGTGTTAGACACTTAGATTGTGTAATCATGTCTTGGGTCTCCCTGAACCATCTTTTGTTCATCGCTCCCTCACATCGCCTCATTGGCGCCATGCTATGGAGGAAGAGTATTAGGGTCTACTCGCCAATCAAATATGGGACTTGGTGCCACGTCCTTCTGGCGTTAATGTGGTGACCGACAAGTGGGTTTAGACTAACAAGAGGAAGGCCGCCGACTCTCTGGATAAGTATATGGCTCGATGGGTCCTTTGGGGTTTCACTCAACGTCCTAGTGTCAACTACGACAAGACTTTCAACCTTGCGGTGAAGCTGGCTACTGTCCGCATAGTTTTATCAACGACCCTGTCGCAGTCTTTTTTTTTCCGAACCACGCAGGAGAGTTGCCTGTCATTTCATTAAGAAAATAAAGAGGGAGACCCTGGGAGATTAGAGTCCCCCAAGGCCAAATAGTAGAATGACACCCACCCTTACAGACAACAAAAGACACACACGACCACAACCTTCAGGAGTCCATCAGGTGGACGTCAAGAATGCAATTCTCCATGGCACCTTGACTGAGACCATATATTGTAGTAACCGATTGGGTTCATGGACTCAACTCATCCAGATATGGTTTGCAAACTCAACAAGCCGATGTATGGTCTGAAGCAGTCACCTGGTGCTTGGTATATCTGGGTTGCTTCCTTGATCTCGTTGGGTTTCGCCGAGGCTAAGTTGGGCACCTCACTATTTATTTGTCGGAGCGGCAATGACACTGTGTACCTCTTCCTTTATGTCGACAACATTGTTCTCAGAGCCTCCACTTCGACCCTGTTGCAGCACACTATTTCAACATTGTAGCAAGAGTTTGCTATGAAGGATCTAGGCCCGCTTCACCATTCTTAGGCATTGCAGTTGAGTACCGCCTCCATGCGTTGTTCCTTCAGCAGTGACAATGTACTCTGGACATACTTGAGCGCGCCGGCATGATGGATTGTAAGCCATGTGCTCCTCCAACGGACACTCAAACAAAGGTCTCCTTAGGTGACGGTGCTCCAGTTAGTGACCCCACTGTCTACAAGAGCCTTGTGGGAGCCCTTTGGTATCTCACTTCACCTTCACTAGGCCGAACATCTCCTATGCTGTTCAGCAGGTGTGCCTCCACATGCATGATCTGTGGAAACCATACCTTACTGCTATGAAGCGGATTCTCCAGTACATTTGATGTACTCTTAACTATGGCCTTCTTTGACGTTTCTTGTCGACCGAGCTTGTCGTCTATACGACATTGATTGAACAGGCTGTCTGGACACATGTAGGTCCACCTCCGGCTACGCCATGTCCCTTGGGGACAACCTTGTCTCTTGGTCAGCCTGTGGTCTCCTGCTCGTGCGTTGAGGCCAAGTACTACACTGTGGCCAATGATGTGGCTCAGGCTCCTCTAAGAGCTCCATAGCCCACTCACCATTACCCTCGTCTACTGCAACAACGTCAGTGCGGTCTACCTCTCCACCAAACCTGTTTGATACTAGTGCACGAAGCTTGTGAAGATTGATCTCTATCTTGTCTGGGAGTGTGTCACCATCGGGGATGTTCTAGTCCTCCATGTCCTGACAAATTAGTAGATCGCCAACATCTTCACCAAGGGTCTACCCTCCACGTTTCGGGGTTTTGATCCAGTCTCAACTCTCAACATCTACGTAGCTAGAGTTTCGCCTGCAGGGGGGTGTGAGACTGTGTAATTGTGTCTTGGGCCTAGAGCCTGGCCCAAGAGGTCCGTTAGGGCTGTAACCCTAGGCTACCAACATATATATATATATATATATATATATATATATATATATATATATATATATATATATATATATATATATATATATATATATATATGTACCCCTATTTTCAATCAATAGCGTATTTAAACTATTTTCTTCTAATACTATGATTCCCGATATTGTATCAATCCAAGAGATCTAAGTCAGCGCCTTGGCTGATGCAGTTTGAAGAATAATTAAACATGATGCATACTTTGATTTTATGTTATATGCATGTTGATTTTAGACAACTATTTTTTTCTGATACTATGAATCCCAATATTGTATAAATTCAAGAGATCTAAGTCAGCGCCTTGGCTGATGCAGTTTGAAGAATAAATAAACATGATGTGTACTTTGATGTTATGTTATATGCATGTTGACCCTAGACATGCTAGACATAATAGGGAGTCTTGAAGTAAACTGTCCACTTTCCTCAATAGCCTAAGCTTTTGGATGGACTGTTTGGTACATGAAACTCTATGCTATCTCAAATTATCATCAACTGTATAAAAAGATTCTCAGTTTCTGTGCTGTTAACTTTGTTAATGTGCATGCATTAATCTTTACTAGTTAGATGGCCATGCGTTGCTATGGTTTCTATATATCACATAGCTAGACTTTGTTTTAATAAAACACAAAAATATGTGTTATGTTGATTAGGTGGGTGTGAATGTGGAGCCAATGACCAAGGTTCAAACCCCCACTTGTGCACATTTTTACCTTATTTTTGCTAAAGCTGGAAGGGTAAAGGTGACACATGACGACTGTGGAACCATGTAGTAGAGATGTTTTGTGTCTATGTTGTATTTTTTTTTCAGATTATGTCCCTTTCTAGGTGTAAAATTATGGAGGTTGGTGTTTCCCCTAGGTTGTAGCCTCGTAGGAGACCTCATTTCACATATCTATGATATTTTTGTATATGTGAACTTGAAGAGTGCTTGTGCCTGTGTCCTAGTATGTCAGGGAATGTGTTTTGGCAGTTCCTTTATTACTTTTTCCATGATGGAATCAAAGTAGTATTTGTTCTGAAGACCCCATTGCTTTCTTGCAGAGCACAGGCATGTTGGATCAAACAACTTCAATCTTGTCAGCAGTAGGAGTCACACTATCTTCACGTTGGTACGCCCCTCCCTCTTGTTAGAATTAAAGTATGGTAGTCATATATACAGGTTTATGGGCAATTGGGCATACACGAGTTCACCATGCAAGTTTTATGACGTGTTATTTACTCACTCCAGATAACAAGACGGAAACTAATGCTTGTTAAGTCTGTATTACTGTTAATCATCTCACATAATACTTTACTGGATCTCAAATCTCAGCTGTTATTTTTCGAACAAAATCTTGTTTGGTAAAAGCTAAGTCATTAAACTCGTAACAGTAGTTAAACCTGTTAAGCTTAAACTTCCATAACAATACTGCAGACAATCGAGAGCAGCCCCTCTGGTGAAAATGAAGCAGAAGAAGTCAAGTTGTCTCAGTTGGTGAGTCCTCTCCCCTAGTATACTTAATTTTATTCTCATTCAGTCTATTGTACCTTTGATTCTATGGGCATTTAGCATACAGAAGTTTAAGACATGAGTAGCGATCTTGACTTCTAACTTACTGTATTCTTTTATATCCTTTTATCAGAACTTGATTGATCTTGCTGGGTCTGAGAGTTCCAAAACTGAAACAACTGGTTTACGGCGCAAAGAAGGTTCATACATAAACAAGAGTTTGCTCACCCTTGGAACTGTGAGTATCCTATGTTGCTAAATGCTAACGATTTCTCTTATTATTATGACTTATATTTGGAGAATAAAACCTTAACCCTAACTCAGGGTTGGGAGATATATTAATAGACTCAAGGTTGTTGGGCCTGTCCTATTACACAGGGGTACGACTGTAATTACATTGGGCTAACCCCAAAACCTTAAACTGGTACTCTAACACAACACCGCAGTTTCAACTCTATTCTGTACAAACGTTGAGACTGGATTGAAAATCGGTGAATACACTCGACGGTAACCCCTTGGTGACGGTGTTGGCGAACTGTAGCGTGGTGGGGACGCTGAGAACCCGAACGTCACCGGCAGCGACACACTCGCGGACGAAGTGCAGGTCGATCTCCACGTGCTTCGTGCGCTAATGCTGCACGAGATTGGTGGAGAGGTAGACTGCGTTGACGTTGTCACAGTAGATGAGGGTGGCACGCTGAAGGGGTTGGAGCTCCTGGAGAAGCTGGCGCAGCCAGGAGGCCTCTGCCACGCCGTTGACCACAACGCAGTACTCAGCCTCCGCGCTAGAGCGGGAGATGATAGGCTGCCGCTTGGCGGCCAGGAGACGAGGTTGCGCCCAAGAACACTGCATAATCGAAAGTGGACCGGCGCGTGTCGGGATAGCCAACCCAGTCAGCGTCGGTGTAGACCACGAGCTTCGGTGTCGGGGAGGGTCGGAGTAGAAGGTCGTAGTCGAGGGAGCCGCAGAGGTAGCGCAGGATTTGCTTGAGAGCAGTGAGATGGGGTTTCCTAGGGGTGTGCATATGCAGGCACACCTATTGGACGACGTAGGCGATGTCGGGTCTAGAGAAGGTCAGGTATTGGAGGGCGCTGGTCAGGCTCCGGTAGGACGTCGCGTCGGCGACCAGGGGCCTGTCATTCTCAGAGAGCTTCACCTGAGTGTCGATAGGCGTGGAGCAGGGCTTGCAGTCGGACATGCCAGCCCGCTCCAAGATGTCGATGGCATACTGGTGCTGGTGGAGGAAGAGACCCTAAGGCCGACGCTTAGCGGTGATGCCGAGGAAGTGGTGAAGGGGCCCAGGTCCTTCATCGTGAACTCCCGCTGAAGGGCGACGATCGTGCGCTGTAGAAGGTCGACGGTGGATGCTGTGAGCACAATGTCGTCGACGTAGAGCAGGATGTAGACGGTGTTGTCATCGCGCCGGTAGATGAAGAGGGACTTGTCCGACTTGGCCTCGACGAAGCCGATGGAGGCCAAGTAGGAGGCGAAGCGACTGTACCAGGCCCACGACGCCTGCTTGAGGCCGTACAGGGAGCGGTTCAGTCGGCAGAGTAGATCCGAACGAGCTGCGTCGACGAAGCCGGTGGGCTGGCTGGTTGCAGTAGACAGTCTCCGTCAGAGTGCAGTGGAGGAAGGCATTCTTGACGTCGAGCCCACTCCGAGGCGCTAGGTAAAGCCCTGAAGGACCCAACGAGCCTTGTAGCGGTCGAGGGAGCTGTTCGAGGTCAGCTTGTGGCAAAAGAGCCACTTGCCGGTGACCACGTTGGTGCGTGGTGGACGTGGCACCAGGTCCCATGTGTGGTTGGCAAGCAGGGTCGCGTACTCCATAGCGCGACGCCAGTGGGGCCAGCGAGGGTGACACAAACGCAGAAGGGGACCAGGGAGGCGTCCGGAGGAGTGGCAGCTGTGTTAGCCGCCAGGATCAGCCGGTCGACGGGGCGGAGAATGCCGGTGCACGGTGAGTCACCATTAGATGGATGCGCCCGGGGTCACAGTGGATGGAGACCGGGTGGTGCACGGGATGCTCGGTGTGGGCAGACGGGGCGTCGAGAGCTGAGGGAGTGGCCCGCTCGCGGCGGTGGTAAAGGAGGGCGGGGTCGGCGAAGCGAGCCGCACTCATCGGCGAGGTCGGGTTAGCAGGATCTGAGGCAGTGGCCCGCTCGCGGCAGTGGTAGACGAGGGTGGGTTTGGCGAAGCGGGCCACGCTCGTCGACTGGGCCGCGCATGGCGCGGGAGGAGGCAAGAGCGAAGGCGTTGAGGGGCGCGTGGCGCGGTTAGAGGCGCGAGCGGAGGCATCGGAGCCGCGCGTGGCATGGGCAACGACGCAAGTCGGGGCGCCTGGGGTGGAGGGGGAACCAAATCAGGCTCAAGGAGAGATTCGAGATCGGTGGGTGGGGAGGAGCCAGCAATGGGGAACACATCTTCGTTGAAAACAACGTGACGAGAGATGAGTATGCGGTTGGAGACGAGGTCAAGACAACGATACCCCTTGTGGTCAGAAGAGTAACCGAGGAAGAGACAACGAGTGGAGCGGGGAGATAGCTTAGCGGTGGCGGAAGTGTTGGGATAGCAGACACAACCTAACATGCGAAGGTGGTCATAGGAGGGGGATGTGCCATACAGATCGAAGTGGGGAGTAGGGTGGCTCACCGCCTTTAGAGGGGAGGCGGTTGAGGAGATGTTTGGCGGTGTTCAGGGCCTCTGCCCAGTAGTTGGCAGGGAGAGACGCATGAAAGAGAAGGCAACAAATCATGCTGGTGGTTCGAATGATGCGTTCGGCCCAACCGTTCAGGGGAGAGATATAGGGGCACAAGAGACACAACTGGACGCCATGGGTGAGGAAGAAGAAACGAGAGGCGTTGCTGTCGAACTCACGACCATTATCACACTGGGGGGCATAGACCAGGCGAGGAACTGGGTGGAGACCCAGACGAAGAAGTGGGTGAGGGTGGCGAACGTGTCGGACTTCAGCCGAAGAGGGAAAGTCCACAGAAAATGAGAGAAGTCGTCCATAATGACCATGTAGTATTTGTAAGCAGAGAGGCTAAGGACATGAGAAGTCCAGAGATCACAATGGACAAGATCAAAGGCCTGAGCAGCCTTGAACGTGGAAGTGGAAAAAGGAAGGCGACGACCGAGCTGACAAGCATGACGGAGGCGCTCAGAGGAGGCCCAAGTATAGGAGATATCTGAGCGGCTGGAAAGCTGGGACATCACGTCATGTCTAGGGTGTCCGAGATTGATGCCAAACGACAGAGGTGGTGGTAGTAGCAAGAGCATGTGGGGAGGCTACGTTGGTGGGGGAAGTGGATGGCAAGTGAATAGAGTAGAGGGGGCCAGAGCTGTCGCAACGAGTGGGAAGGTGGCGTATGGTGAGCCCCCAGGGATCGAACTCCATAGAACAATGGTTGTCACTAGTGAAGCGACGAACCGAGAGAAGGGGATGAGTAAGGCCGGGATCAATAAGGACGTTGTTAAGGTAGAATGGTCGCGGAAGAACCAATGCACCTACTGAGGTGACCGGGAGGGTGGAAACGTCGCCCACAACGATAGAGTGAGGATGTGAGGGGTGTGGTGGGTGGGAGTGGAATAACGAGCTGGTGATAGGAGTAGTGTGGAAGGAGGCTCTAGAGTCGATCACACAATTGGTGGGAGAGGGTGGAGAAGCCACAGAGTGCGCGGAAAGAGCCACAGGAGGGGCTGTGACACAATCACTAGTAGGGGAGGGAGACAACAAGGTCTTGATCGCCAGAGAGTTAATCACAGCTCTGGGAAAGACAAGTGGTCCATGCACGTGGTGGCCTGCATATGGGTGAAGCTCGACACAGTCACGGAGGATAGGGCTCATGGCGTGATCAAAAGCCACGAAGGTGCCCCGTGCAAGCTAGCCGTCGTGGAGCACGGCGCGCACAGCGATCCCGACGGAAATGAGCGAAGCCAGGAGGGGGTCAGGGAAAGCCAGGAGCCACGTGAGCGGCGGGCGAGTCAAAGCTCATGTATGGCGGGGGTGAAGCCTTGGAACTGGCGAGGACGGAGGCAACACTAGTAGGAGGGCAGCAACACAATCAACGAGGAGGAGGCACGGAGCAGTGGAGCTCGCAAGGGCGACGACAGGAGGACGTGGCGCGGCGCTGGAGGCCAGCGTACGGACAACGACTAGGGATGTTGAAAGTAGGGCAGCACTGCTGGCTGGCGGGCGCAGGGGACGCGAGTCAGCGTCGGGAAAGGGAGTCGCGGCGGGGAGAGCAGCGACCGGCCACCGAAGCAAGGAGGGAGGGCCAGCGGCAACACAGAGCCGGTCGGGGCGTCCTGGGCGTGGCCACGACGGTGGCGGCGCGCGGATTCGGTCGGAGCAGGGGAGCGCGCGGTGGGCACCACGACGGCGGCGTGCAGCCAGGCAGGACGGGATGGCCGTCATGGCTGGGAGGGGACGACGCCGGGGCTTGGCACTGTTGGAGGAGGAGGCCTCGCGCGCCGGGAAGGGGCCTGGCGGGCCGGCGGCGGAGGTCCGCGCAGGGGCTGATGGGGGAGGTCGCGCGCCGGCGGCAGAGATCCGCGCAGGGCCGGTGGTCGGGCTGTGCCAGGGGCGGCCGGTGGCGAGCCTGTGCCAGGGGTTGGCCGGGGATGGTCATGCTCCTACACCTGTAGCGGAGGGTAGGTAGGGAGGGAAGAGGAGAGAGGAAACTGGAAAACCTAGCTCTGGTACCAAGTTGGA
Organism: Zea mays; assembly: GCF_902167145.1. Lineage (NCBI taxonomy): Eukaryota > Viridiplantae > Streptophyta > Magnoliopsida > Poales > Poaceae > Zea > Zea mays. The sequence goes on from NC_050097.1 coordinate 51,457,840, forward strand.
GAATGAAACCCTAACCCTAACTCATGGTTGGGAGATTTATTAATAGGCCTAGCCCATTACATAGGGGTATAACTGTAATTACAAGGGGCTAACCCCAAAACACTAAACGGGTACTCTAACACTTATTGATAAATATAGAAAAGATTAACTTTGCAGCCCATTTCGTAGATTTATGTCAACAAGTCTTCCTCTGTTCTCTACCTAGTTGGGCACAGATCAACTTCTTGCTTCTAATCAGTGATTCAGCAGACCTAGATTTAGTTGCAACCCTTCAAATATGATGACTGGCCAGTAGCAAGGACGAAGGAATACTGGAAAAATGGTCATAATCTTTATTCATTTATTTGGTTGTTCCTCTCTTGGTAAATTGTCGTCAACATTCTTCTTGCAGGTTATTGCTAAACTTACAGATGGTAAGGCCACTCATATTCCTTATAGAGACTCAAAGCTCACACGCTTACTTCAGTCTTCTTTGAGTGGACACGGACGCATATCAGTGAGTAGCTCTTATAAGCTATATATAATTATATATACTTTGTGCTTTTCAATGTTGCTTAAAACCTATATTATCTTTATATTTCGCTTGCTTTGAGGAAAATTTTCACATGTATAAATGTCATACTAAATGCATGTTGCAACCTGTATCGCTATGTTCTAAAAGTCCTAACATTTTTACAGCTCATTTGCACAGTTACACCTGCATCCAGCAACAGTGAGGAGACACATAACACATTAAAATTTGCCCACAGGAGCAAGCATATTGAGATAAAAGCTTCCCAAAACAAGGTAATAATCAATAAGTTTGTAATCCGTATTGTTCTGTGCTTGTTGTTAGTGTTGACAGATTTTCTTTTCAGATAATAGATGAGAAGTCCTTAATAAAGAAGTATCAAAAGGAGATATCCAGCCTGAAAGAAGAGCTACAGCAACTCAGGCGTGGTATGATGGGAAATGGTGGTATTCTCCCTACGGATCAAGAGGATCTTGTTAATTTAAAACTTCAGGTTTGCTATATATGCTATTTGACAGTTAATTATTCTTTCTTGAGCTCTGGATAGTACTTTTACAACTGTAAGAACATACCAATGAGAATGCTATATGATTAGTTTTCATTGTCATCTGTCATACTTTTATGCTATGAAATACTGCCATGTTTTTTCTAATAGCATCCTCATCCTGATAGAGTCAATGAACCTTTTCCCTTTGGACATTACTTATTGGTTATATTTCGATACAAATAGATTGAACTATTTTTCCCATTCTTTTTGTGTGATAGCTTGAAGCTGGGCAAGTTAAACTTCAATCGAGGCTAGAACAGGAAGAGGAAGCAAAAGCAGCATTGATGGGTAGGATTCAGAGGCTAACAAAATTAATATTGGTATCAACCAAAAGTTCGATATCCTCAAATGTTTCTGGAAAGACTAACTTCCGCCGACGGCATTCATTTGGAGAAGATGAGGTTTGAACCTTCTTTGTTTTGTTTGTTTGGTTGCAGCAATTGTTCTTTTAGTCCAAGTGTCCAACTCAGAAGAGTAGACTGAAATTCCCAATAGCATGTTCTAGAAAGTCAAATATAATGCAAAGCAAGAGCACATAGGATCCACTTTCCTTCAGCTGTTTTTTGTGGACGCTAAGAGCCTGTTTGGTTCTCGACTAACTACGCCACACTTTGCTTAAGGTTAGTCGTCTAAACTGAAGAACTAACCTTAGGCAAGAAAAGTAAGGCAAAGTGTGGCAAGTTAGTCAGCGAACCAAACCGGCCCTAAGTATGTTGCTTTTCTTGTTCACTGACGGATTCTTAGCTAGATGAGAATTTCTTTCCATCTATGTTTCATTGTGAGACAACTACCTCAGATTACACTTCGGCTGCACAATACACAACACAAGTAAAAAACTTGTGCCACATTTTGATGTTTTGAATAAACGAAACTTGTAAATACCGTTTCAGGGCCAACATTCTGGTATTGGTCTAGAATGGGTATCGTTTTGGACTTAAATAGTAATATATATAAATATACCTACATGCAAGGTTATTAAAACGACAAAATGTTGAAACACTCATGGGTGGAGTTTGATTAAACGAAGTTTAAACATAGTTTTAAAAAGCATAGGAAAGTATCAATATATCATAATTCTAGACAATAACATGAAGTTAAATATCAAACAACCAACATAAGTTCACATAATAATATTGTGCAAAATGACATGTCCACAATCACATTACCACAATAATACACACTTTTTGACTGGGAAAACTGTAGGGGAAGCCCCTACAACGACGCAAATTTTATATATAAAGAAAAACGGTAGAGGAGGGTTGTACAGAAAAAAGAACAGGAAAGGATAGGGAGAAGAGCAAACCTGACTTACCTAGACAAGGAACTATTAGCGAAAAAAGAGGACAAATAAAATAACCTACTAGCCAAACTAACAGGAAAATACTGTGACGGAACCTCCCAAGGTATTAGGCCCACCTACAGTTGTCCTTGTCCTAAGGACCTTGGACAACTCTGTAGATGCACATAATCACTCGACAAGTTCGGTAACTGTATCCTCATCATTTCGCCGAAGAGCGCTTCACCCGTCACGCAGATATTACATCACATCGGAGGAAAGAATAAGCGGAACCAAATTACAATAACTTAATTTACATTCATCAAATATATAGAGAGTATGATTATTATTACAGTAACAGGGTATTCCGAGTGCATAGAGTATTATTACAGACCAGGGAGGCAAAACACCCTCCCGCACAAAAGTTTCAAAGTGCTGGGGCTCTTCCTTGGGTACCACCTTTGAACAGAAACAACAAAACTCTGTTGTTTCCTCACCTACAACAACATGGGTTCGAAAACCTTGAGTATGGAGTGTACTTTCGCAAGTCTTACCCGACAAAAGAAAAGACTCTTAAGGATATGCTGACTTGAGGGAGTCAAGGTAAGGCTATTCAAGAATCAAAGACTATGTTTGCAGAAATTCTTACTAATAGTGGATCCTTAAAAATCCAATTTTATTGCCAAATTAAGTCATTACCTGTAGCTAGAGTTCTCTCTACCCTAGTTCAAGCACTTGGCCTACACTAGCCGTCTTTTATCAACCCTTTAGTTCACTGGAATGCTACGTGTAAGTCAGTGACCAAGTCTTCATGTCCGAGAAGTAACGGCGATCCGAATCGATTTATACCTAGCTGGGGATCTTTAACCACACGACATATGTAGCACTTAACCTTTGCATATGTCAACTCGCCACCGGGGTTCTCAAGACCAGACCGGGTTCACGCCAACCGAGAACACAGATACACCACCGTCCAGCCTCTTGGCACAGAGGGTATGCGCTACTCTCGCCATCTCTCCACTCACATTGTGTGTTGGCCTTTCTGGTATTGGTCTGCCCGAGGCAAAGCTTACCCATGACGAGGCATGTGGCCAGTTAAAAGGTCCTCGATCATCAAGCCTACATCGGTATGGTCCTTAACCGACTCAGACAGAGACACTACACCGAGACTTCCTTCTCGTGCAAGTCACTCGCCCGGTCTCGTCTTTATCATTTTCAATCCCAAAATTTGGTACCTGGCAAAGGTACATCTTTTCCGATGTTGAACCCATCACGACCATGATGGATTTACCATCAAGTTTTATTTTTGAAAACATCCCATTCCATCTGAAGCATCATCTTTTGTTAAAACCAAAACATTTTTGTTTTCTAAAGCAAGATTAAGCATCAAAAAACTTTTTAACAAAACAGGCAATCAAGGAAGGGTAAACATTTCAAAGGAAGGAAATGCAGCAATTGGTTTAACACCCAACTCCTATCACCTAATGCATCATTCAAGTGATAAAAAGTTTAAAATCACAACGAAAAGGTAAATGCACCGGGGCTTGCCTTGTGTCGTAGGGGATTCGGGATCTGTTCCACAGATATCAAAATAAAAACAATTCCCGGCAGGTGGAGTCTCAGTTGGTGGTGCAGTCTCTCCTTCTTCAACACTTACTTCTTCTTCGTTTTCTATACATAACCATATATAAACATGAATGCTCATGTGATGTTATGAATATGCAGTTATATTAGTGATACATTAAGTTGTATCTTGAATACAACTTTCCTTCACGGTACACCTAAGTCACTAGGGTTTTCTAAGTTAACACCCTAGTAGGGTTAGGCAGTTTTATACTAAGAAACTAGGGTTTTGGGGTTTTGGGATCAAACAATGTCCCAAACATGTCAAACTTCATCCAAGGACTCTAATTATCATATTAAGTTAACCCAAAAAGTTTCATGATTTTTGAAACTATCAAATAATTTCTAAAATTCTAAAAGACTAGGCTTAGGTCTTCTTAAATGCTACATAATTCATGGCTGGGGCTAAAAATCTTGGAACTATTTTTATTAAATACTAGGGGAAATGTACTGGCGCGGGTGATCGTGGCTTTCACCGTGGCAAAGCCTCCGACGATGGACGCACTTGCTACTATGGTTCACTGCGACGTGTTAAAGCTACTAGGCACGTGGCGCACGGTCGGTAAGCGGCCAACGCCGGCGAGGATCATCTCGGCCGGCCGCAGACCCAGTGGGTATGGTGAACCCACCAGTGACTGGGTCCGAGCCTATCCGGGCGCCAAGATCTTTTACCCCCCTCGGTTATCCACTGTGCGACAAGCACGAATCACGGCGACCGGCGCGAATCCGGGCGCGGGATCACCCGCGGCGAGGTGCAGCGAACCTGTGATCTTTTTCAGTCTACTGTACAATGGGAAGCCCCATTCAGAGCACCTGACAGAGCACTTTGCAGGGCTTTGATCTCCGATTTCTATGTGTCAACTTGTTAATCCTTCTGTAACAAAGTTGTTGTCATATAATCCCACTTTAACTTTGCTATAGTAACCATACCCAATCAATCATTGGATCCTACTCGAATTCAATCTCAAAGTTCCTCTGGCTTCACTGGTGATTACAATTCAGTCCAAGGGCTGACTGACAGCCCAACTTCAATCCTAATTATCTCCTATTTTTGTACAGCACCAATGCTTAATCACTTAAGCAAAGTTATACTCCTAACATAGCTCTATAAGTTTGATGCATTGACTTAGGGCAGATTCCTTATAAATTTAGAGATCTAGAGCTCCAAAGTTGGCTTCAATACACTGAATTTCGGACTTAGTCACAGTGCTCAATTGCTCATGTGACTCTTTTGCAAATAAGTCCAAATTTCATCACTCTTGAAAATTCTCCAATGTGAAAGTTACTTGGTTTGTGGTGTTTTATCACTTTGATATTTGCACTTTGGTCCAAAAGTACATAGATTTTGCATTTACCTCCCTAGGGTTCCAATTAGGGTTTTCTAGTGTTTGTTTTTAGGGTTTGGGCACACTACGGTTTTTGTGCCACTAAAGTTCATCAAATTTGATATCTTGTGAACATTTCTCATGGCTTTTGAGATTTTTACTCATTTTGGCTTCACTTTCATCCATAGACCCTAATTCCAGGGTCAAGTACCCTACCCTAAGGTTAAGCAGTTAAGCACTCTTCAAGTCACATCATCACAACTTGTTTCAAAATTTTACCTAGTGAATGCATTCTAAGTGTAACAACCACATGAAATGTCAATGCACATGATGTTATGCTCAAGTTTTAGTGTCAGTACACCAGAGGTGTTACAAATACATCCGAAGAAACTACGAGGATAGCCATAGGCTCACTAAGTTCTTTAGATAAGAAGGCATTCTAAGCATCTGCAGCTCCATGGTCTGGAAGAAACAAAGCTTCAGTTGTGGAAAGAGGGCGGGGTGTCCTCGAAAATGAAATTATTCCTTTGCTTCCAAATATCCCAGGCCGCAGCAGAAAAAAATCTCCATGAAGAAAGGGTGCCCGAAGTTTCCCTTAGCCATTTGGACCGTATTGAAGAAACTGAGAGAATGGTCCCAGTGAATCCTGAGGAAGTTCCAGTAGACCTGGCTGAAGGGGTATTGGAAAAAAGGTGATAAGTAGTCTCTTTGCACCTTAAATCACATAAGACACAAGAATAGTCATTATTGTCCAGGTGATTTTTTTTTCCGGAGCAGGTTCCTAGAATTAAGCCTGTTCTTGAAGATTAACCAGAGAAAAATCTTAAGCTTCTTGCACGTCTTGGTTTTCCACACCCATTTGAAAGGCAAGGGTGGATTGATGCTCTGGAAATTCTGTCTATAGGCTTTAGTGGAACGGAAGATATCGGTTCCTCAACAGTATGTCCATTTATCTTCACCAGCAATCAGCTGAATTTTGTCCGAAAACCTCTGAAATTCCTCTGTGGCTTCAATAGAAACTGGGGTGAAGAAGTTGCTGTGAACCTCACTATTCTCAATAAACTGGCTGAGAGAACAGTTCTGTTTCCTAGAGAAGGAGAACAGCCTCGGAAATTCTTCAGAAAGAAGAGAGTTGTTCCAGACGTCCTTCCACATCAGGAAGGTCTTTCCATCTCCTACCATTGACATTGCAATGCCCTTATACCACAATAACACACATTCAACTAAGCAGGGCAGGGGAGGTGGATGAGAGCACTGTAGGGGACTATGGGAGGCGGGCATTGGCTGGTACTTGGCGGAGGGGGCGAGGTGGGGGAGGCAAGCAGGGGAGACGGGTGCAGGCAGCGGAGCCAAGCAGGACCTTGAGCTTGTGACTAACCTTGATTAGGTGAGATGATTACCCATGTGGGTACTGTAGCATATATATAGGCAGACAATAATATATGGGCCTTAATGGGCCTTAACACCCCCTGTCAAACTCAAGGCGGAAGTGGAGGATTTGAAGCATTGAGTTTGATTAGATGAAACTGATGTTGTGCCCTAGTTTGTGCTTTTGTGAAGAAATCCGCAAGCTGTAATTCTGAGGGCACATATTGAAGAGCAATGGTCTTCTGATGACAATGAGATCTAGTAAATGAGACATCAACACCAATGTGTTTTGTGAGTTCACGCTTCACTGGATCATGACAAATTTGTATAGCTCCAGTGTTGTCACAGTGAAGAAGTGTAGGCGAGTCACAAGAAACGCCTAGATCAGCCAAGAGCCAACGAATCCAGATAATCTCAGCAGTAGTAGTAGCCAGGGCTCGAAGTTCTGCTTCAGTACTAGATCTAGATACTGCGGCTTGCTTCTTGGATTTCCAAGAAACAGGGGATGATCCAAGAAGAATACAGTAACCAGTGGTGGAACGACGATCTGTAGGATCACTGGCCCAGGTAGCATCAGAGTAAGCATGAAGCTGAAGTGGGGAGTTTGAGTCATAAAATAAACATTGTGTTTTTGTCCCCCTTAAATATCTAAGCACACGAAGTAAGTGCCCATAATGAACTGATGTAGGAGCAGAGACAAACTGACTCAAGATGTGAACCGCATGAGCAATATCTGGCCTAGTGACAGTAAGATAAACTAAGCTGCCAACAAGATGTCTATATCGAGATGGATCCTCTAACGGTGTCCCATCAGTCGGACGAAGAGATAAGTGAAGATCCATAGGCGTGGCAACAGTGCGAGTATCAGTAAGACCAGAACGATCAAGAAGGTCTTGTATGTACTTGGCCTGAGAAAGATAAGTACCATTTTGAGTCTGCAAAACCTCAATACCCAAGAAATAACTGAGGGCCCGAAGTCAGACATTTGAAATTCCTTACTCAGATACGCCTTCACATGAGCAATATGGTCTGGGTCATCTCCTGTAATCAACATGTCATCAACATATAGTAATAGCAACGTGCGTCCTCGTGAAGAAACATGAATGAACAATGCAGGATCATGATCACTAGAATAGAAACCACAAGCCTTGATGACAGAAACAAATCTTTCAAACCAAGCACGAGGGGCTTGTTTGAGACCATACAAGGCTCGACGGAGACGACATACATGCCCTGATGGAACCTCTATCCCAGGAGGTGGATGCATATAGACTACCTCATGTAGATCACCATGAAGAAAAGCATTTTTGACATCCATCTGAGAGATAGTCCAAGAAGATGAGGCTGCAACAGCAAGTAAAGCTCGGACAGTAGTCAGATGGGCCACAGGTGCAAAAGTCTCATCATAGTCAATACCCTGAGTCTGTTGAAAACCTCTAGCCACAAGACGAGCTTTATATCGCTCAATAGACCCATCAGATTTGGTTTTAACCTTGAAGACCCATTTGCACGTGATAGGTACAACATCAGCAGGTAACGGAACAACATCCCATGTACATGTGCGATGAAGAGCATTTAATTCATCAGTCATAGCAAGCTGCCACTCAGGTATACCAGAAGCCTCTTTATAAGATGATGGTTCAGCAATGACTGCACCAGCACGGGGAAACCCATAACGTTCTGGAGCTGCAATATTGCCACGGTCACGAAGATGATACCCCTGATTAAAAACAACATGAGAGTCATCATTGTTAGTACAAGTATCAGTAACAGGGTCATCATCAGGACTGGCCGTGGGAGTAGAGCGAGGACGACGAATGTAAGTCTGAGTGACAGGTGGTTTGGAAGCGTAAGACTGAGATGGTGTGGAAGTGGAAGGTGGTGTGATGGAAATAAGAACATCTGGGGTAGAAACAGTAGGTGGTGATACTGATGAAGTTTCAGAAATGGGAGGAAGGCTCATGAAGGAGGTAGACTCTGTGGAATAAAAAGAAGAATGAGTGGAAGAGTTGTAAAAGAAGGGTCGGTTTTCATTAAAGCTCACATCTCGAGAAATACGCATGCGACGAGAAGATGCATCATAACACCGATAACCTTTATGTTCAGGGCTGTATCCAAGAAAAACACACTCAACAGATTGAGCAGTCAATTTAGTACGTTCACGAGGTGATAATAGGACATAACACGTACATCCAAAAACTCGAAGGTGGTCATATCGTGGAGGAGTTCCGAAAAGAACTTCACCAGGTGTTTTGCCAGAGAGTTTGGATGACGGTTGTCTATTGATTAGGTAAACCGCAGTAGAAACTGCTTCACCCCAAAAGTGTGAAGGGACAAAAGAAGATATCAACAAAGTGCGAGCAGTTTCTATAATGTGACGGTGTTTGCGTTCAGCCACACCGTTCTGTGCATGAGCACCAGGGCAAGAAAGCTGAGCAAGAGTACCCTCTGAAGTCAAAAACTGGCGAAAATTATCAGATAAATATTCACCACCAGAATCAGAACGAAAGGTTTTAATATGAGTGGAAAATTGAGTGTGAATCATGCGAGCAAAGGTTTTATAAATAGAAATCAGCTCAGAGCGGCGTTTCATGAAATAAATCCAAGTGTAGCGAGAATGATCATCAATGAAAATGACATAGTATTTATATCCACCTTTTGACACAAAAGGTGCAGGACCCCAAATATCGGAGTGAACCAAATCAAAGGGTTCAACAGAATGAGAATCACTAGTAAAATATGGAAGTTGTATTTGTTTTCCAAGATGACAACCCTTACAATGAAAATCAGACTCAACCGAAGTATGACCTAAGCAACCTGACTTTATTAGAGTAGACAATCTAGATCCACACAAATGACCTAGACGATGATGCCACTGGGCAAAAGACGCAACAGAAGCAAGGGTAGCTGGAAGCACATGCGCTGGAGATGTAGCCAAGGAAGGAAGCCGCAAAGAGTCCAAGATGTAGAGGCGAGGAGCGGCTTTACGGCGACGGCCAGTCCCAATCACTTCCCCTGTGCGAAGGTCCTGTACAAAACAAGATGAGTCATCAAACCCGACAAAGCAATTATGATCCGTAATTTGACCTACTGAAAGAAGGTCCATAGATAGCTCAGGAACAAAGAAAATATTAGGTACTGTAAAGTGTGGATCAGAAAGAGAGCCCTTATGAGTAATGTGGCATACAGTACCATCAGCTGTCTGCACTGAAGCACCATCTGTGACCGGTGTAGTAGAAGCCAACTTTGATTGATCAGATGTGACATGAAAGGAGGCTCCTGAATCAAGTACCCAGGCCGACTCTGAAGTACAAGCGGACGAAGTGGCAGCAACAGCAACTGAGCCTCTAGTAGATGGTCCTGGACCACGACCACGAGCAGCACGTCGTGCACGGAAATCAGTCAACTTCTCAGGAAACTTGACAAAACAAAGCTCAGATCGATGATTGGTCTTGCCACAATGATCACAAGGCTTAAAAATATTCTTAGGTTTCTGGGCAGCAACCAACACACTGTGAGGATTACCACCAGTAGAGGACAGAGAATTAAGACGAGTCTCTTCAGCAAGTAAATCAGACAACGCCTTAGCCATAGTGAGAGTGTCAGAGCCCTGAAGTAAACGAGCACGAAGGGAATCAAACTCAGCCCGAACACCCATAACAAATCTGTAAGTGAAGAACTTCTCAATAAACTTATGAGCCGGACATGGATCAGTAGTACAAGCAGGCACCATTGATGTCAAAGCACTCATCAGACGATCAAAGGCTGAGTAGTACTCATCAATACTCATATCATTTTGCTCAATAACATGTGTCTGCTGCATGAGGGTATGTAATAAAGCACCACTGTCCTGAACAAAACGCTCTTTCAAATGAGACCAGATGGCTTTAGCAGTTTTGAATTTAGATAAACTCATAATCATAGACGGTTTGACGCTGTTCACCATAGCAGCCATCACTTTACCATCATTAAGCTGCCATGTTTTGATATCAGCAGCATTGCGACGATCATCAGCAAGAACGGGTGCCGCATCAGTCAAATGAAAGAGTAATCCATGTCCCCGAAGTGCAGTCTCAACACAGAAAGCCCACTCCGGATAATTTTGACCATCAAGAGTGATATTGACCACAATAGCATTTGTCGTCATATTGAATTGAATCAAAATCAAGGAGAATAGGAAACCTGAGACCAAAGACCTGGGAGCAGCGACGTCGCAGATCCGCGGTCGGTGCAGATTTCCGGTGGGAGCAGCGGATCTGCAGCCCTGCGTGCAACGACAGCAGACGGGGATCCGCGGAACTTGTCACAGGCAGTAGAACGACGCAGGCAGAGATAGAAATCTGCCCCTGGCGCACTGCCCCTGGCAGCAGAGGGAGCCCTGCCCCTTGGAATAGCGCGGACGACGGACACCCCTGGCGCGGACAGCCCTGGCGGCGGCGGACACCCCTGGCGCGGACAGCCCTGGCGGCGGATCCTGACGGCGGACAGCCAGGCGGCGGATCCAGGCGGCAGATCCAGGCGGCGGACGGCGCTGAGATGGGGAAGATCCGCCCTGGCGGCGGCGGATCCTGACGGCGGACAGCCAGGCGGCGGATCCAGGCGGCGGACGGTGCTGAGATGGTGGAGATCCGCCCTGGCGGCGAACAGGGAAGGCCGCGCGCCCCTGGCGGCGAACAGGAAGCTGGCCGGATCGCCTGGCGGCGGATCGAGGACGGGGACAGCGATGGCGGACAGGATGCTGGCCGCGATTGGCAGCACAGCGACGGCGCGACGGCGCCCAAAAAAGTGGATCAGGGCCGGATTTAGACTAAACCCTAACCCTAACCTCCTCTGATACCATGTGACTAACCTTGATTAGGCGAGATGATTACCCACGTGGGTACTGTAGCATATATATAGGCAGACAATAATATATGGGCCTTAATGGGCCTTAACAGAGCTGTAGGGCTTCAAGAGCTGTGTAGGGGCAGGACCTTGAGTACTCTCCAAACCCTAGTCGGGTTGTGTGTAGTGTTGTCCTTTTTTGGTGGGATGGGGGTTGTTTGATACCCCTGTGTTGTACTATCTTTCTTCTCTAAATGAAATAACACATTTGTCTTGCGTGTTCGAGAAAAAAACATGGTTGTTTTGATTTTAAAACGTAATGAAGTAGTAATTCACTAATTCTTTTGTAATATTTATTTTTTGTGTTGCAGTGTACCTATTGTTCACATTCTGTTTCCAATTGCAGCTTGTGTATTTGCCTGATCGAAAGCGGGAATACTTTGTAGATGACGATGATGTTAGTCTTGATTCAGAACTTTCGCTTGAAGGGAAACTTGATCTGAACAATCCAGAGGAGTCAGCCAGGTTTGGCAGAAGGAACCACAAACGTGGAATGCTTGGCTGGTTTAAACTAAAGGTATTTTTTATTGTACAACAAATTGTGGATACCATGATGACAGTAGTTAATAGTCATACATGAGGAATATCTGATTAAAGCACATTTGTCAATATATGTTAACTTATGCAGAAGTCCGACCAGTTATCAGGGCTATCATCCAGTGTAGACGGTGATAGCACTGCTAGCGTCTCACCTTCGTGCTCTAAATCATCACAACAAAAACACTTGCTGCTTGACCTGAAGGATGGTCGAAGGAAATCTATGACTAGGAAAGGAGATGACCCATCACTTGCTGATTCTTTTCTTGAAAGGACTCAAGCCGGTGATTTATTTAGTGCTGCGCCCAGAGTACGGCACCCTCTGCCGGTGAGTTGGATTTCTATTGACTGTACCTCTTTCTCTCTTTTCCATTTTCTCCCTGTGCAAGCATTGCTTCTATCCCAACAAACAACTTAACATGACGAACTAGGGTGGGAGGGTGGGGGGCACAGATCTAGATTCTAGCCCGAAGCTATGATGGACTTTGAATTCATGTTTTTTGCTCTGAAATTTGGATGGTATTCCCGACTCCTTGTTTTTCTTTCCCTGGCTGCCTCCTCTGGTCAAGAACAGTATGGCCATGCCCTCCCTTGCTAAGAACATCCAGTCATATTAGTTTCGTAGTTTGTTGGTCTCATCTTGTTCTACCTGTGTATTATTTTGGTGGTTATTTGCTACATGCATTGATACTGACAACCTTGTTGCATTTGCAGAGTGGAACAACCATCGTGGATCAAATAGATCTTCTACAAGAGCAGGTCAAAATGCTGGCTGGGGATGTTGCACTTTGTACAAGCTCACTCAAAAGATTGACAGAGCAAGCAGCCAACAACCCTGATAATTTGCAAATTCAGGCAAATTTTCTGATTGTCCTGTAACCAACTACACAAATTTCATGTTTTTTATAAATATTTTTCTTCCTTTTATTTCTTCTGCAGGAGCAAATTGTGAGGTTGAAAGATGAAATCGCAGAAAAGAAATCACATATACATATGCTAGAGCAGCGGATGGTACAATCACTGGAAACTACAGAAGGCCCAGCAATTAAGACAGAGTTATCCCAGGTAATATGACTATGAAGTTATGAGCTGGAGTGTAACTTTATATTAGCTTGGCCAACTTGTAATTTTCTACCAATTGGCATTGGGCATATTGCAGTTATATTCTTCACTGATTTATTATACTACCATATACCTTTTCTAGTGTTTTACTTGCTAATGTGTCAGCCAGTGTCACATGCTAGACATTGTCTTTGGATGGCCATTTTTTACAATTAAATGATTTGGAATTTTCATGTAATCTGATATTCTCACAGACCTTTTCAAAGTTGAGCACGCAGCTGAGTGAGAAGACATTTGAACTGGAGGTTGGTCCATAGTCATCCGTCAGATACTATTTTTTTCATGCCATACTATTTACTGTTTTCTTTCTGACTGTGACCTGTCTAGATTATGTCTGCGGATAATAGGATTCTTCAAGACCAGCTACAAGCAAAGGTGAGCAAACGGTGGGGCATGAACCTTTTGATGCTCAACAGATCAATTTGATTTCCATTTTTTTTTGTTCAAATAGGTAACAGAAAATGCAGAACTCCAAGAAACAGTTGCACACTTGAGGCAAGAAATCAGTAATTTATCGAAGGCTGCAAAAAGCGAGGATAGTTTTGCTAGCGTGCAGTCTAGTGAACCATCAACAGCAAGCACTGATACTAGGGATCAAACAAATGAAATCTCAAACCGTGCAAATATGTCCTCTAGAACAACGGACTTAAATGAGTCAGGATTTATATCTCAAGTGCTCAAACAGGTAAGATCATATGCCCCTAATCGTCACTTTCCTATTTAGTTCATCTTTTTTTACATGCAATTGAAACTCAAAACCGGTGCTCCAGGCTTCAGAAATTGAAAGTTTGAAACAAGAAAATCTGAGGTTGGTGGAAGAGAAGGATGGACTGGAAATTCATAGTCAAAAGTTGGCGGAGGAATCATCCTATGCTAAAGAATTGGCTTCTGCTGCTGCAATTGAACTTAAGAATTTGGCAGAAGAAGTCACTAGGCTTTCTTATGAAAACGCAAAGCTGAATGCAGACTTAGCTGCGGCAAGAGAGCTAAATGCATCGATGTCAAGAAGTAACATCCACCCTGACCCAAAGCGTCGTGATCATGAGAGCGGAATTTTAGTTGAGGAGTTGCAGAAAGAGTTGGTTGCTAGTTGTCAAAGGGAGGCCGTATTAGAGGACACACTATCTCAAAAGGACCGAAGAGAGAGTGAGCTTCTAAAGATTATTGATGATGCAAAATGCCGTGAGCATGAGTTGAAAAATGAACTGGCAAGCATGGGGGCCCTTCTTTCGAAGATAAAGAAAGAAAACTCTCAACAGGATGTATTTGAATTTAAAGCAAAGCAAAACGGCTTTCACTCATCCAAGACTGATAGTGGTAGACTGGTAAGTGAAATGCAAGCATCGGATAATGGGTGCTGGGATGGCCTCAGTACTTTTGAAGAAGCAAGAGCTGCATACAATTTTGAAAGAATGCGCTGCAAGGAATTGGAAAGCATCGTGTCCAAACTAAAGGTGATTATAATCTGTGTATCATTGCACTAACTTTTTTCAGCTTAAGTAAAAAGAAGGGAAGAGATAATGAGGAGTCTTATGCGGTAGGGTCTACCATATTTAGTTGTGAAAATTAACTTTATGGGCTAATTTTCACTTTGGCCCAGAATGAGTTGACATTCCGCTATTTAGCTTGTGTTTCTATGCTTCTGATGCAAAATTTTTTCTTTTTAGGGTGAGGACCTCAGGGGCCTAGATGTTAAAGTTCTTGAAGAACTACAAAACTTCCATGTAGAAGCACTGTCAAGGATCTGCCAAGAAAAGGTATGCCATTCCACCTGGGAGCGCCAAAGGCCACGGCCCTTGCGCACACGTACTGTACATATGGACACGTCATGCTCCCATTGGTTTGAGGAAAGCTGGTATCTTTTGAACGGGAAAATATTCAGTGGAATGAAACCCCTGCAAAACATACTTCGGAGTTTTTTTTTAAATAAAACAAAGCACATTCATAGTGCATCTAATAGTGTGCATTATTACATAATAATTTGAGGTTCAAACACCATCCACAAAAAAAATCATATGAAAAGAACAAATTATAGGCGCATATGCACTACAAGCTAAACGAAATCTATAGGAATTTGTCTTACTCCCTCCATTTCAAATTATAAGTTACTTTTTTTGAGAGTTAAATCATCTTACGTTTAACTAAAATTATAGAGAATTAAAAAGACTCATGACATCACCGTAAAAATATGATTAGATTGAGAACTTAAAAGACTTATGGCATCACCATAAAAATATGATTAGTGAATAATCTAATGATACTTACTATATAAATTTGGTTAAACTTGAGATGTTTTGACTATTCATTTATCCAATAAAGTTGGAATGACTTGTAATTTGGAAGGGAGAGGGCAGTCCATAAGCACGTGGAATTTGTTGTTTGCGAATACTTTCCCTTTTAACATAATGAACATGCTTTCACTCCACACGCGCTAGTATGTGTTTCCCTTGCTTAACACACCTATGTCGTGCTCTGCAGATGGCAAGTCAGGCGCTATAGCAAAAACCTTTCCTGAGACGAGTAGCCGCTTTCATGCAGGCCAGAGCTTATTTCTCAGATGTCCCTTCAACTTCATGCCCATCTCTCTGAAGTTCCACTCACAATTTCACATAGTTGCTGCTACTGCAACCGGGACAACCTTGATTAGTCCGCCTTTGGACACTGATTCCTGCGTTTAACCGACAGAAAACGAAGCAAAATGCGGTTAGATAGCAGGCGCTAATGGTCACTGAGTAGTTAGCATGCAGATACTCCCCTCCTGTACAGCTTTTTATTAAAGATAGTAGCAGTGGTATTGTAGGAGTACCCGGATTGTATTTATACTGGTAATATATGAGCCGGTAAAACCCGAAGGTGGTGTTTCTGTTATACCTGGACCGTGCTCTGCCCTTCAAAAACTGTAGTAAACCCGAACGGACGCTGATGTAGCTTTGGCAAACTTGCTGTTGATGTGATGCATGACTGCCGTGCACCTGGTGCCGTGCCCGACGATGGTTGACTCCACCCAATCAGCCAAGAGCACGGCACGGCAGCGATGTGTTGGTGTTGCCACACGGATCTGCGATTATTAAGCTACGGATTATCATGTGGGGTGTCACTACGATGTCCCACTCGACTGCGCGGCGCATGGCGTTTCCGTGTTCCGAATCTTCGCCATTACAAGCTACCCGTAACTGTGGATCCTGACCAGGGTACAGGGCAGGTCGTCCTCGCCGACGACAAGCTTTATCGCTGCCCAATCCTGCGGCTGGAGGACGACGCCTTGGTTTAGCGTGACCCCGGACCCGGACATCTTCTGCGCAGTGTTCCGTGCTATACGCCAGTATCTCCTTACATGGGAGTACTCACAGGATCATGTGCATGACATGTACAAACTGGTGCAGTTGTGCCTTGACTTGGAGCGTCTATGGTCCCGGCCATTGCTGGAACCTGGAGGCGCTTGGTACACCGTTACGACGGGTCGGATGAAACCAGGTTGGTTGGAGTTTAAGTGATTGAATGTAAATGTAGGTACAACGTGGTAATGCAGGCAAGTCGAAACTCCACGAGCAATCCATTCAAAGAAAAAGGTGAACGAAAGGCTGAGCGGACTATAATTCTGCCCCAGATTCGCCAAGAACGGACAAGCTGAAAAGGGGCTCTACAATTTTCGACACGGGCTGCCGGTTGGGAATCCCGGTTGAGTCTCAGTCCAGCGGTTAATCATGGCTGTCGTGACTACCTTTGATCCTTGTCAGAAAGCGAGAAATACACACCGGCCCAAATAAGTGCATCTCCGTCAGATATTCTGTCCAATCTATTATACCTAAAAAAATTTGTGTTCTATGAGATTAAAAAGCTACGACAGACAACATACATCTTATCTCATCCCTTATATCTATAATTTTTTTTAAAGAGAATAAGCACCTCGCCCGGTTCGTCCTAGTGCTCCAGATATAGCATCTCTAAAGTATCACCACGTGCATGAAGGAAGCACCATGCTAGGTCCGCGACGACAGCGTGGAGAGGGCATGAGGATCGTGGTTGCTGGTGTTCTAGTGGGCAAATTAGATTACCCTAACTGCTCCCTATCCCTCATTATATAGTCATCTCGACGGGCTTCTGACTCATAGGCCCATCAGCAACCCTAAACTTAGTGTAATCTACATCATATCCAAATTAGACTTCTTTCCCCTTAAGTGTGTGACCCTATATGTTCATGTATACATAGACATGGCCCAGGTACTCTTACTTAGCTCAATAATTGACAGCGACCTCTAGCCAGACATGTCAACTCCCATGCATATGCAAAGATCATATCAGACGAACCATCACAACATTATGTGCATCTTTTTCCCTTTGTGAAAGCACCTAGAGGGGGGGGGGGTGAATAGGTGATCCTGTAAAAACTTAACTTATAGCCACAAAAACTTGTTAGGGGTTAGCACAACAATTGCCAAGTGGCTAAAGAGGAGATCTTGCACAATACGACAATCACAGAGAATTCAACACAGAGGAGACACGGTGATTTATCCCGTGGTTCGGCCAAGTACAAAACTTGCCTACTCCACGTTGTGGCGTCCCAACGGACGAGGGTTGCAATCAACCCCTCTCAAGCGGTCCAAAGACCCACTTGAATACCACGGTATTTTGCCTTGCTTATCTTTATCCCACTCGCGAGGAATCTCCACAAATTGGAGTCTCTCGCCCTTACACTTAAGATTCACGAGAAAGCACGGAGTAAGGGAGGGAAGCAACACACACAAATCCACAGCGAAACGCGCACACACACGGCCAAGATTCGAGCTCAAAGACTATCTCACAGTTTCTCACAAGAACGGAGCTCGAATCACTTAGAATAACAAACGGATGCGCAAAGACTTAGTGTGGATGATCAAGAATGCTCAAGAGTTGCTTGGTGTACTCCTCCATGCGCCTAGGGGTCCCTTTTATAGCCCCAAGGCAGCTAGGAGCCGTTGAGAACAAATCTGGAAGGCCATCTTTGCCTTCTGTCGTCGGGCGCACTGGACAGTGTCCGGTGCCCGATTCCTTTCCTTAAATGGCGAAGCCGACCGTTGCAGATGCGGGAGCCGTTGGCGCACCGGACATGTCCGGTGCACACCGGACAGTCCGGTGCCCCTTTCCGACCGTTGGCTTGGCCACGTGTCCCGCGCAGATCGCGCGGCCGACCGTTGGCTCACCGGACAGTCCGGTGCACACCGGACAGTCCGGTGAATTTTAGCCGTACGCCGTCGGTGAATTCCCGAGAGCGGCCACTTCGGCCTGGCGCACCGGACACTGTCCGGTGCACCACCGGACAGTCCGGTGCCCCAGACCGAAACAGCCCCTTGGCTGTACACAGCCACCTCTTTCTTTTTCTTCCTGTTTCCAATACTTAGACAAATATATTAGTACACAAAACCAATGTACTAAGACTTAGAAACGTACCTTTGCTCTTGATTTGCACTTTATTCATCCATTGCATAAATTCACATTTAAGCACTTGAGTTGGCACTCAATCACCAAAATACTTAGAAATGGCCCAAGGGCACATTTCCCTTTCACTTTGTCTCACGATATTTGGTTTATCTCTAAGCTGACCTCTCTTTTTCGATAATTTGATTTGCAATCCTTTCACATGTTAACACTTAACCCTAGCACGACCATGCATTTCTTGATCCAATCACTCAAGGAGCCCAAAGATATCTCCCTCAAGTAGAGATGGATAAATTCTATTTTGACTGACCGTGCCTCATAGTATGCTTCTTGACAACCCAAACTATGTTTATAACTACACAATTAATGAGTAGCGTTTGATAGTACCTAAGTAGGTCAATTCATGTCATGAGAACATGTGATAATCTCATGTTTAAGGACACAACGTACATGTGTAAAAATAGAACTATATTACAAAACTCGTGTTGGGTTGGTCCAGCCTTATGTCATACATGCACCCATAATATTAGTTTTACATCTCCATGTCCATGACTTGTGAAACATAGTCATCAACTATTACATGTGCTAGCCATTGAATCTGACCAAGGACATCTTTTAGAATAACCATACAAGTTAAAAAATCTCACAAACAATTCACATAATTGCTAATCAATACAAGGTGTCTTTCACGGATATTCAATTAAGCAATATATCATGGATACAAAGAAATATGCTCATCTCTATGATTATCTCTAGGGCATACTTCTTTCAGTCTCCCACTTGCAATAGAGTTAATCTAGAAGATATATAATACCCATAGATCTCATGTGTGCCTCATGCTTAGGTTGTGGAAGAGGTTTCATCCAAGGGTCAGCAACATTTAAATCCGTATGTATTTTGCATATCCTGATCTCACCCCACCTAACAAACTCTTGTATGAGGTGAAACTTCCATAGTACGTGTTTACTTTTCTGGTGGTTACTTGGCTGCTTAGCTTGCGTAATAGCCCCATTGTTGTCACAGTAGAGGTTCAATGGGCTAGACGCATTAGGAAACACACCAAGCTCGATGAGGAACTTTCTTATCCAAACACTTCCTTTCGTAGATTCAGAAGCTGCAGTGTACTCAGTTTCTGTTGTAAAATCAGTCACAGTCTCCTGCTTGGAACTTTCCTAACTAACAACACCACCATTTATTGTGAACACAAAACTTGATTGTGATTTTAACTCATTCTGATCAATTTGGAAGCTAGCATCAGGGTAACTAGTTACAACGAGCTCCTCCTTACCCCCATAGGGTTTAGGGGACTTGTTACCTGAGGCGGGGGCCAGTCTGTCATCTACGGGAGTCCTTCTGATGTAGTCCTCCTGACATCGTCATCTGACACATGCATAGGTGTACGTTCGGTACAGCAGATCGCTCCATCCTACCCTGTATGCACGTCACTATAGATACTCTGATGTTGAGGTTCCCCGTGGCAGAGTTTGGCTGGTCCCACGGGGCAATCAGTGGAAGTTAAGGGTCATACGCAGTCACACATCGTCCCATTGACAAAGTCTCCTTGTCACTCCTCTAGCGTGCCGTGGAGTCAGCCAAGGCAGTGTTTAGTGGCCACATGCCTTATTGTGGATGACATAGGGAAATAGTGACGTCGTGTCTCCACATCAGGCAGCTACAGGTGTGCACCTATCGTGCGCACGACAGGGGGTAATGTCACTAGGGCCCATAGATGTATTGGCCCCTGTTATGGGCCTTTGTGTCTCAGCCTATGAATGTTCCCTTTGCCCGGGAATAGGATCTTGATATCGTCTAGAGGGGGTGAAAAGGTGAATAAAAAATTAACCCAAAAACTTAGAAATCTTACTTCGAAGACTGGATCATAGCGAAATGAAGATCACTTCGAGTAGGTAGCAGTGGAATCAGAGTTCCTACCTCAAGATAGCCTACACTTCAAAAATAACTTATACCAAAGATAAGTATAAAAGTGTAAAGGATAAATCAATCAAAGTAAGGAGCCAGAGAACAACATAGCAAGAGCACACAAGACACAAGGATTTATCCCGTGGTTTGGCCAAGCCTTAAATGCTTGCCTAGTCCATGTTGGAGTTAGCCAACGGCTTGGAGCCCATTTCAAATCCTTCCTCTATTTGCCCAGATCTGTCACCAGGTGGCAGATCGAGGCTTCCATTATGTCGATGTTGAGTTGTATAAAGCCAAGGCTGTCACAGACGTCGTCAGCTCTCTAGAAGTGTAACGGTACACTAATACCTTGCTCTAATTTGTAGCAACACTCCTCTACTCTCTCTAAACCCTAAACCCTAAACCCACCAGGTCCCTACCGAGCAAGTCCACGAGGCGAAGTGACCGACCAGGTTCATGTCGAGCAAGTCCATGAGGTAGAGCGATCGACCAGGTCCCTACAGAGCAAGTCCGCGAGGTGGAGCGACTGACCAAGTCCCTGCCAAGCAAGTCCACGAGGCAGAGTGGCTGACTAGGTCCCTATCGAGCAAGTCCGCAAGGCGGAGTGGTCGACCAGGCCCTGCCAAGCAAGTTCGTGAGAAAAGATAACCACCTAGGTCCCTGCCAAGAAAGTCAGCAAGGCAGAAGCCCAAGTCAAGTGTCGCGAAGTCCACACCAACTAGGACAAGACATGGCACCCCATACCAAGGACTGCCACGCAAACGTTAGGCAAGGGCACGCCGAGTGATCGCTATCAACATGACTGCGCCTCCCCAAATACATCCTCAGACACGCTCGCACTACCTTGGGGGCCGAACGACCTTTTTCATAAAGGACCTCAGCCTCGGAGTTTCTATAGTGGCCCGAATAACAGGCAGTACGCCTATGCACACCAATGAGTGACGCGTGATTGTGATGGCGAGCAAGATTGCACAATGCACGACTGCTCCATACGACTGACCTACGAACCCCCCCGCACTACCACAAGGACATCAGCGGGAGACCAGCTACAGGGACCCATATGACAAGCGGATGGGACAATATGCCATAATGGGAGTACGACTACGCATGATCCTACGAATGGCGCTAGAGGAACTACGCCAGCAAAGGGCCATTGACCGAGCTCCCTCCAAGTAGAATACACGTCCTCATTGTAAAGTCCGGCTCTTGAACTATAAAAGGGTAGCCCCCACTATCCAGAGCAATACTACGATCAACACTACACTAGACTAGGGCACAAGCCAGAACCAGTATAAACCCACCGTCTCAAAAAGTACGTTCGAGTCCAAGTGACTCACCATTCGGAGTGAGTCCGTACTAACTTCCCCTACGAACATAAATCTTACTGCCCCTGGTTTCCGAAACAACAACAGTTCCCCCCAACAACAGAGGCGCGAGGGCTGAAGGAATCGTAAGGCCCCCTTGTCGTTGAAGTCGCGTCCTTCACTGACTTTCATGGCACATACATGTTGACCAAGGAAATCAGAGGAAAAAATGAAACAAAGACCGAAGCCGAAGATGAAAGTCGCCTAGAGGGGGGTGAATAGGCGGAACCTGAAATTTACAAACTTTGAACACACACTATGCCCTGGGTTAGTTTTAGAAATGAATTCGGAGTGCGGAAGATAGTTCTCCTTGCAATGAGTTGCTCAATTAATGCGGATGACCTTGGGAGCAAATTCAAATCAATATGAGCAAGGGAACTTTTAGAGAGAGGAAAGAAAGGGAAAAAAATCAAGTGGAGATCAACACAAATGAACACGGTGATTTGTTTACCGAGGTTCGGTTCCAAAGAACCTAGTTCCCGTTGAGGAGGCCACAAAGGTCGGGTCTATTCCAACCCTTTCCCTCTCTCAATCGGTCACATAGACCGGTCGAGTGCTTCTCCTTAATCACTTGGGTCACTAAGATACCGCAAGGATCACCACACAATTAGGTGTCTCTTACTTGCTTTACGACACACTTGGAAGGTTTAGAAGGTGAAGAAGAAAGCACGATTATGAAAACCAAGCAACAAGAGCAACAAATGAAACACAGATCACACTCTCTCAAGTCACTAATAACTAATGATCACTTGTCTCAATTTGGAAAGTTGGAGAGATTGGAAGCTTTGAATGTGTCTTGGAATGGATTGCTAGCTCTTGTATTGAATGTGTACGAGTGGAGTGCTTGGATCATTATGAATGGAGGTGGTTGGGGTTGTATTTATAGCCTCCAACCACTTCCTAGTCGTTGATCCTTTTCTGCCGACCGCGGACGGTCCGTGCTCCTGGTCCGGACGGTCTGCCCCTGCACATCAACGGTTGAAATCGCAACGGTCAGCAGTAACAGATATATCAACGACTATAGTGCATTTAATGCGTTGTCAGATGTCAGATAAAGCAGTCGCGGACGGTCCGGCCGTGCACCCCGGACAGTCCGCGAGGACGCTAAAAATGCATTTTACCGAACCCGTCACCTTCAGGTTTTCTGGTTTTCAACGACCGGACGGTCCGCGCATGAGGCCGGACGGTCTGCGCTTGGTCTCGGATGGTGCTCGCTTCTCCATCGGACGGTCCGTAGTGTTAACTTGTGTTTTTGTAGTGTTCCTGTCCGAGGCTCACCCTGGTGTCGCGAACTGTCTGCCGTAAGGGACCTGGACGGTCCACACATAGGTGTTTTTCCAAAAAGCTTATCCTGTCCGGAATAATCTACGGTATTCTGGACAATCGACTTAGAATAGTTGTAGATGAACTTATGCACCTAAGAAATGATCAACTAGGCAAACTAGTTAGTCCATAAGGTTTGTGATGGTTGTCAAACACCAAAATCGATTATAGGAAATATTTAAGTCCATTTCCCTTTCAATCTCCCCCTTTTTGGTGATTGATGCCAACACAAACCAAAGCAAATATAAAGTGTAGGAATGTAACTAGTTTGCAATTTTGACAGATGTGCAAAAGTTATTTGAATTTAAACCAACTGAAAGTAATTTTAAGTATATATGATTGCTTTCTTCTAGTTTAACATTTTGGACCACATTTGCTTGTTTTTGCAAATCTTTTGGAAAAGTCTTTTCAAATTCTTTTGCAAATAGCCAATGGTATAAGAATATGATTTCAAAAAGTATTTTTCAAGATTTTGAAAATTCTCCCCCTGTTTCAAATGTTTTTCCTTTGGCTAAATAAAAGCTCCCCCAGAATAAGTTCTCCCCTTAGTTGTCAAGAGGGTTTTTGTAATTGAAATAATTTGTCCACTTTGTGAAATAGTTTTTGAAAATTTGAAAATGGGTGGTGGTGCGGTCCTTTTGCTTTGGGCCTATTAATTTCTCCCCCTTTGGCATTATTCGCAAAAAACGAAGAAACTTGAGAGGCCTTTTATTTCTCCCCCTTTGGTCCTATTTTCTCCCCCTTTGGTAAAAGGATATGAGTGGAAGTTTATTAGGGAGGCAAAGGATAAGTGATACCAGCAGAGTTGTAGTGGATGCCTTGCCTTTGCCAAATATTCCATTTCCCTTTCAATCTAAGACTAATAACAGAAATACTCATGGAAGCACATTAGTCTTAGGGTTGGCTCAAGAAGAATAAAAAATATGCATTTGTAAAAAAGGAAAGAGACATGATCAGAGGTATATAAATGAGCAATGTGTGTAAGATTACAATCAAAGTTCCAAGAATCGAGGATATTGAGTTCATTCCTAAGCTTGCTAAAAGTCTTTTCATCCAGGGGCTTGGTGAAGATATCAGCTAATTGGTTGTGGGTGCTAACGTAAGCAATTTCGATATCCCCCTTTTGTTGGTGATCTCTCAAAAAAGTGATACCGGATGTCTATGTGCTTAGTGCGGCTGTGTTCAACGGGATTATCCGCCATGCGGATTGCACTCTCATTATTGAAAGGGAAATAGGATCAAACCTTTTCCTAAATGATTTTGGTGGTTGAATTGCCTAACACAAATAATTGGACTAACTAGTTTGCTCTAGATTATACATTCTACAGGTGCCAAAGGTTCAACACAAACCAATAAAAAGAACAAGTTAGGCTTCAAAGAAAGGAGCAAAAAGGAAACCGAAGTGTGCCCTGGTCTGGCGCACCGGACAGTGTCCGGTGCACCAGGGTGAATCAGCTCAAACTCTTCAGCTTCGGGTTTCCCTGGCGCAGCTCCACTATAATTCACTAGACTGTCCGGTGTACCAGCGGAGCAACGGCTATCTGCGCGCAACGGCCGACTCTGACGGGTGAACTGTGCAGCATAGTACAACGACAGAAGTCAGAGCAGCAGATCAGAGGGGCACCAGACTGTCCGGTGTGACACCGGACTGTCCGGTGCCACATGAGGACAAAGCCTCCAACGGTTTACCAGCTCCAAGCCCTAACGACAGGGTGACGTGGCGGCACATCAGACACTGTCCGGTGGCGCACCGGACAACAACCTTCTCCAACGGCTACAATTTGGTTGGTGGCTATAAATACCACCCCAACCGGCCACTTCAAGGGGTGGGAGCCCAAGCAACATTCCAAGTCATATAGTTGACATATCCAATCCCTCCCAATAACCTCTATTCATTGATCCATCATATACATAAGATTTAGACCACTACAACCCACACAAATGCCACAAAAGAGAGAGCAAGCAAAAGAAAGCTTCTCGTGTGAGTTTAGCACTAGTTCCTTGTGAGATTCATTAAGAGAAAGTGTGTGCTACATCTTGCGTTCATTTGTGCGTGGAGTTTTGACTCCCATTGAACTTCCTCCAAAGTTTTGGAGGCTTGTAAAGCTAGCAAGAGACACCTAAGTGTGTGGTGATCCTTGCGAGGTCTTAAGTGATCCTTGAGAAGAAGAAAAGCTCTCCGGTCTTGGGGATCGGTAGAGAGAGGGAAAGGGTTGAAAGAGACCCGTCCTTAGTGGACTCCTCAACGGGGACTAGGCCTTCGAGGGCCGAACCTCGGTAAAACAAATCACCCGTGTCTCTTGTGTTTATTGCTTGTGATTTGTTTGTTTTCCCTCATTCTAAGTTCTCTTGCACTATTCTTTGCTAATATTATTTGGTATTGCTTCAAGTTAAATTCTCATCTAGTGAAGCAACACCTTGCAAGAAAGAACTTGTGTTATTGTTCTTCTTATCTAAGCCCTCTTGTTTTATTCTTCATTGACCTATTAGTTGTATTGATTTATCAATTCTGCATTATTTGAAAGCAATACTCTTTACAAGCAAAGGACTTAGTTTTTTAATACTCCGATAATTGTGTATTTTGTTCTAACCACTAATCAAGGGATCTAGTTGGGGTGTAAAATTATAATTTTCAGGTTTCGCCTATACACCCCCTCTAGGCGACTTTCAATTGGTATCGGAGCTAGGCACTTCATATTGAGTCTAACAACTCGAAGTGATGGCTCGAAGAAGATCCCAAAAGAACAAGAAGACCAAGGAGAACAAGGAGGTAACTCTTGAGATATTACTTTCCGATTGTTCTAATTATGATTCATGGGCTACTAGGGTGCTAAATGCTTTTAGAACTGTAGATCCACGATTGGAACAAATATTATACAAGAGTATTATACCTCCTAGTTATGATAAGAAAAATACTTCTGAGGAAGATCAAAGATGTATATGCTTAAACTATCTAGCTTATGACATCTTAAGTAATTCTCTTAGCAATGAAGATTATCGTGCCTTCATATCGAATTATAATGAATCTATTCATGGTGCGCATGATATTTGGACTAGAATTAAAATCAAATTTGATGAGTCCAAACATGATAGTTCATTTTGTGCTTCTACTTCCTTTGGTATTTGTGAAACTAACCCTTTGAAGGAAGAAGAAGAAAATGAACGATGGAGACCAAACGATGAATCCACCTCTCCAAAAGGTTTGTCTTCCCATTTCGATTCCCACATATGTTGTGTGGCTAATGAAAATGATAGCGGAAGCACAAATGAGGACGAGGAGGATGAACGAAGCTTCATGCAACTCTACGCTCTTCTAAGCCTAGAAGATAAGGCGGTCATGCTCAAACTTCTAAAAAGAGCGAGAGAGCAAAGCGAAGCTCGTCAAATGCTAGAAGATGTTCTCTCCATGAAAATGCTACGCTTTGACGAGTTGACTAAAGAACATGAGGAGCTAAAGTGCTCTCATGTTGATTTGGTCCAAAGGTATGAAACTATTTCAATTGAGCAAGATAACTCTTTACATTGTATCACTCAATTAGTAAATAGGAATGCCTTGCTTAAGGACTAAATGGAAAAGCTAAAAAAATGAAAATCTAGCTTTTCAAGAAAAATATGATAGGCTTCTATATTCTGATGAAAATCTTATGGATGATCATATCATATTAAACATTGCTCATGAGGTTGTAATAGAAAACTTAAAATCCCAACAACCTCACTCATGCACATGTATTCAAATTGAAACCATATTACCATGTGCTAAAGCTTGTTGTTCGTCGACAAGCAAATCTTCCTTTGAGCTAGAATTTGCAGGAACAAAAGATGATACATATCAAAAGCTCAAAGAAGAGAATGAGAGGCTAAAGATGAGCTTGACACAACTTAAAGGGAAGTGCATTGCTCAACCTTCTCAAGATAACCGTGATCACATGGTGAAGAAGCTTGAGACGGGAACAACCGTAGCATGCACTAAATCCCTTGAAGAAAATGTCAAGGACTTGAGGATTGCCAAGAGGAAGGAACAAAAGAAGAAAATCAATACCTCTTCCAAAAGCCTCAACCATGCCTCCATAAAAGGTAACATCCAAGGTAATGATCAAGCCACACTTCACACTAAGAGAAGTAAAAGTGTAGTGAATACTTTGAAAAAGGACACTCGATTAGGTCATGTCCTCATATTAAAAATGGCTTGATTATTAACAAGGATGATAAACTTTGTTTTAAATGCTCAAAGAAGGGACACTTAATTAAGTCTTGTCCCTATTTAAAACAAAAAGGCATAGTGTTAGAAAAGAAATTATTAACTAACCATGTAGCAAGCAAGAAACAAGGAAAGAAGAAATCTTCAAGACTTGAAGATCGCCTTTGCTACATATGCCAAAAGAAGGGACATCAATGCAAGGATTGTCCCATGGGTAACTATCCCACCTCTAGCTTATCAATTATTTCTCATGTAACTAGGCAACCCAAAATTGCAACTTGTGCTAGAAAGGTAATGAGTTTACCAAATGCTAACACAAAGGACTCTTGGGTTCCTAGATCTTTGTTGACTAACCTTGATGGACCCATCAAGCGATGGGTACCAAAATATTCCTAACAAGCATTGCAGGAAAAGGAGATGATATAAAGCTTTGGGGTGCTTGAGAGAGTCAATTCAATTTTTATTAACTCAAGCTATCAATCTTCAATGATCTATATATCCAAGATTGACCCAAAGTTATTTTAATTATTATGTCTGAAACTCATATAATCTCGGGGAAGATATTGATGTTGTAGGAAATAAAGAATTATCCTGTGCCAAAAGGTCAAGACCTACAACATGGAGGAAAGCCAAAGGATGGTAACATTTATGTTTTTAAGTGCAAGTATCTTAAATTATCATTTCTTATGTGTCTTGTGTAGTCACATAGAAAAAGAAAGCACTTCAAATGTTTTTAAATTATGTCACCATTCTTTGAAGAAATTCCTCTCATATGGTAGATTGCATATTCATCATTTCTATTCTATAGCAATCTACAAGCTTTAATTTATTGTAAGCACCTCATGGCATGTTATACACTAATTATACTAATAGCCATGTTCTAGATATAGAGAGATACTCCAAGTTCCTAAAAGAATAAGGTGTCATGTAAGGAATCCAAATCCTTAGGACAATTATAAAGGGAATCCCTCTTTATATCTAGAATCGTGAGACTAATGCTTTTGTCTAAATAACCTAAGTAGCCTCACATGTAGAGAATGAGTTTCTCTATGGAGATGCATAATCCAACATGCCAAAGAAAATCAATCCAATGATTTATGTTATATATCTTCTTGCTTATAATGGATATGATTCTTCTCATTCATTGCTCTCCTTGTTATGAATTAGTTTTATTCCCATAATCCTAAAGAATTAACTATGCTTGTTTTATGAGTTAAAACTTAGCATACATCATGGAATAATCTAGTTCATATTATAAAGTTTCCTTGCTTTAGTAATCCACTTTTCATTCCTTGTCAAAATGATTACAAAAAGAGAAACTAGTGCTTGTGTTACTAATGACATATCTCTTGAGCTTACTTATAAAAATCTACAAGAGTGTAAGTACAAGCCACAAGCCTCAAGGGTTACTCTTCACCCAAAGGAAGAAAGGTAAAAGCAAAGGTATGGGAACTCACCTTCTTAAACAAATATAGTTCTCATCAATGATTATTTACTCTAACTTATCATATTCTACCTATGTGAAGAATAGATTCTTTATTGGACTTAAATTCGCTAGATGTGTATTCAATCTTGCACTTGTCCATTTAGAATCTAATTCATGCCTTTGCTATATCTGTTCTCATATTGATATGCTTTTAAGTTATGATAATATATTCAATATGAAGAAGTAAAATTTCTATGATTGATCAAAATGTTTAAAAGGTGCATATTCCTCTTTTCTAATGATGTGCATTAATGTTAAGGATTTTACTTCATGTCTATGTGACTAGTGGATGATGAATTACTTACATTTCTTATCTAAAAGAAATCATCCTTCATCTTTTACTCCCTTGTGCTATTAACATCTCTCTTGAGTATTTTCAATAAGTTTGGAAGGAAAAAGAGTCAACTACAAAGGGAGGACACTCAAATAAAAAAGGAAGACATCAATAGCAACAACACCTACTTGGATAATGAGATCTTCAAAACAATCAATGGTGTGGTTGTAAGCATTCTAAATCTTTTTCGTTGTGAGAATACTAGGCATAAATTATTTATTGCAAATTTTGTAAGCCTTGATCAAGATGAATAATGTTTCTTCCTATTTATCTTTAAAAGTGAGTGCATCTATCCAATTCATTCAATTTCTTGATGCATATCTTTAGGGGGAGCCTATTTCTATATCTTGATTATATTGAGATTAACACTTTATCTTAGTAATCTCATATAGTCTCATGTATGAGAATAATTTTCTCATGAAGTATGCTACTACATATCAATCCCTCTTAGTAAAGTAATGTCATATTTATCAAGGATTGTAACTTTCATTATTAAAGTAGCATATTTACTGGATTCTGCCTGTTGGAACTTGCTCTCAGCAGCAAAGAGGCCAACAAGGGTGAGCGGTGGTGACAACAGGGTTACGTGCACGGGGGCAATAGCTCTGTTGATCTAGCCTCTCACGGGCACTGTGCGGGGGTATTTATAGGTATCTGAGTGCCCAGCGTCTTGTGTTAAGGACGCATGTGCCCTCAGACACCTATTTTATCCCCAGAATATTCCCATAAAGCAGGGTTACAGACCGTAATTACAAGTATTCCTTTACAAGTTAGGCCCGTAATACAGAGGCGGCCACGCGGGGCCCGTTACAATGGGCCAGATGACACGTGGGCCTTGGGACTGAACGGGGACGCGCCGTGGTAGGACGTCGCCGCAGGCCTTCGTCAAAGTGCCGAGTCCTGCGAAGGGTGTCCCTGCCCGCTTTGTCTCTGTCGGACCAGCGGCTGCAGCGAAGGCCTCGAGCGAAGGGTGGCGTCTTTGCCTTCGCCCCAACATTTGCCCTCCGAGGGACCAGTTCGACAAAGTCACCTGGTGCCGAAGACGTCGCTAGATGGCGGAGACGCTGCCCTCGCTCGAAGTGGTTCCGCGGGGGTTTTTGATGTGACCGTTGATGGACGGCGTACTGTTGGATTGCGGGTTTCCCGAAGCGTCGCGGCCTGTCGGGTTGCAGGTTTCCCGAAGAGCCGCGCCCTGCCTATAAAAGGGGGCGTGGGCGGCGCTGTTTGAACTCTGCCTTCCGCGCTCCGTAAAACCCTAGCCGCCCGCCGTCTTGTTGCTCCTTTTCCTCCGCTGCTCCCTTTGCTCGCCGGCGTTCTGGCTCGAGTGAAGCAGACCGCCCGCCGCCGACGACGGTACGTAGCAATGCCATCCTCTTCTTCTTCCGCCGACGCTGCGCCGCCGGCCGCCGCCTCGTCTGAGGAGACGTTGAGTAACGTGGTGGTGGAGGAGTTGCGCGCCGGCGACTCTGTTGAATTTGGTGTGTCACGGATGACGTCAGCCTGTATTGAAGATATGCAGCGGTTGGGCTACTTTGGCGGCGGAGTCGCTCGTGCTCCGGGGACGGAGGAGGTCCCCGAGCCGGAGGGCGAGTTGGTTGTTTTCGAGGCGTTCTTCGTCGCCGGACTCCGCTTGCCTGCGCACCGTTTTGTCAGCGAAGTCCTGCGTAGATTCAGCGTTCAAATACATCAGCTGACACCGAACGCCATAGTGGCGCTGGCGAAGTATGTCTGGGCGACGACTTCGTACGGCGGACAGCCGTCAGTTGAAGTTTTTGCGAAGAATTATTGTTTGCATTGGCAAAAAAGGATGGTTGAGGACGGAGTTGCCTAGTTCGGGTCATGCACATTCACGCCGAAGACCAGCAAGACCACAATGCCAGTAGTGGAGTTGGTCCCGTGCGCCCGCAACAAGTGGGGCAATTGGAATGAATTTTGGTTTTATGTTGCTGAGGCTACTGTCGAAGGCCATAAAGGGCTCCCCGTGTCCGAAATGTGCTCTCACTATTACTCTGCGTATCCGCCTTATGAAGTAGCAGAAGATGATGCAGACGAAGGGGCCCTTCGGTGCGCCGCCGGTCAGAGCAGCGGTCGAGATTTAGTTGAAGAGTTCGTGGCGTACGGGGTCTGGCCCTTGGCGCACGGCTGGGTGTTGGGCGAAGTATGCCCTCGCCAGATGCCCTTTCACGGAGGAAGGGTGGTGCGAAGTCCTGCCTTCGCACTGAATTTGCGAAACCGTGACCCGGCCGCCTTTGTGCGTGATGCGGAGGACTTGGCGGTGCGGCTCGTGGGGCGTTATGTGCCGAGGACGGAAGGCCAGCGCAGCTTTGACATCCGCGGGTCAAATGAACGTTTGAACAGGGTCTTCGAATTAAATCAACTGCCGTACGACGGCTACCCTGGTCAAGACGAAGCGGACCGCCGTGGGAAGAAACCGGCGGTGGAGACTGGAGGCGACCCTGCGCTGGTGGCCGCCGCCTCCTCGAAAAAGAGAAAATTAGGTACTGCGATGGGAAGACTTGGGGTGTCTGATAGTTTCGCTAGAGAGTTAATGAGGACGTGTGCGGCCCCGGGGGAGAGGATGTCTTCGCCCGAGCTCCGGGAGTCTTCGGCTCGGATGCTGAGGGTTACCGGGGGTTGTTGGCCTAAAGACATTCCTATCCCCTGCGCGGCTGAGGAGGACTGTTTTACATCTCGTATGGTTCATCGGTGGAGAGTTTTTCCTTATGGGCGAAATATCGGTCATGTTGTGTGGGCAGTGATGGACAAGGATCGCCAAGGGGCGGCGCGTAAACGCCAGGCGACTGTGAGGGTTCACGAAGCTCGGCCGAAGAGGCAGCGGGGAACGGCGAAGGCGGAGGCCTCCGGCGGAGGCAAGCCGCCGCTGCCGGCGAAGGTGGGCGCCTCTGCGCCTGGCAAGGCGCCGGAGGTGACGGTGGGCGCCGGAGGCCCCAAGCTGACGAAGGTGGTGCCGTCTGTCAGCGGAGTGGCGGAGGCTGCGAAGGCGGCCCGAACGCTACCGCCGCCCGGCAAACGCGTTGCCGACTTCGGCACCGAGATTAATGTGGAGGATTATCTTGGGGGTAAGTCTATGTAAATATATACACACGTTTTTTTTTAATTTGTTGACGCGTTGCAGGGTCGGACGAGGGCCCGCTTGCTCTAGTTGTGCCTGGCGCGGCGATCGCGACGGCTGCGCCAGCGCCGAAGGCGGGGGGAGAGACCCTTGGCGCCGGAGGCGAGGTGTCTGCCCTCGCGCTGGTCAGGGATGAGGCGGGCGTGGCGACCCGCCGGCTGAGGGGAGCGACGGAGGCGTTGAGTCGAGCGACGGAGGCGCTGAGTCAGGTCCGCCGAGCTATGCCCTCTCCGCCCCCCTCCTTTTTTTTACGCAACGGCCTTGCGTGTGTTCTGCAGGTGGCTGACTTCACCAGCCGCACCGCGTCGGGGGCCCTTACGGCAGCTTTGACTGCCGAGGTCGAGGGACTTCGGACGCAACATGCTGACGCTGTCCGTGAGAAGTCGGCCTCCGACAGCAAGTGCCGCAAACTGGCGGAGAAGGTGGCCGCCCTGGAGAAGGAGAAGGCTGACCTCCGGCGCCAGCTGGCGGGGGAGAGGAGGGAGGCCAACGAAGCCATCGCCAAAGAGCAGGCTGCTCAGGCGGAGGCCAGGCTGGCGCGGGCGGAAGACAATATCGCCAAGGAGCTCGCCGGAGAGCT
The DNA here is from genome assembly GCF_902167145.1 of Zea mays. Taxonomy (NCBI): domain Eukaryota; kingdom Viridiplantae; phylum Streptophyta; class Magnoliopsida; order Poales; family Poaceae; genus Zea; species Zea mays. Next base: position 51,490,786 of record NC_050097.1, read on the forward strand.
GCAGCGGCGGCTTACTGCCCTGGAGAGCCGCGCGGAGGGGGCCGAGGCCGCGATGCGAGCGGAGGCCGAACGGACGCGCACGCAGCTCATGACTGCATACCGCGAGCTAGGTGTGCGGACGGGTGACTTCGAGGTGCCGGAGCGAGAGGCCGGACTTCGCTGTCTGGAATGGGTGCAGGAGGAGCTGCAGGAGCTCCCCATTGTCTTGGCGGGGTTGATGGCGTTCACCTCCCTGGTCACCTGCGAGGCAGTAATGAACGCGCTCTCTCGCGAAGGCTGCCGGCACTTTGAGGCCCTCGACCAGGCAGATGAGGATTTTGGGCGAGATATCTTTGAGGTCGAAGACCCCGTGGTGAAGGAGTCCGCCGGGGCCCTCTATGACCGGATGTGGAGTTCATACGGTTGTGAGGTGGTCCGGGCGCGAGCCGAGGCTGCGAGGGCTCAGGTAACGTTGTCGTTTGCTCGGCGTTTGCTGGATGCGGTCTGTGCGTGTGTTTGCTGAATTTTTGTGCGTTTTGTCTTAGGCGGAGCGCGGCGAGCGGGTGGACGACTTCGGGGCGCTGAACAGCGTGCTGCCTGACCCGGAGACGACCCCTGCGGAGGCCGCGACTGGAGTCGCCCCGGGACCGACCCCGGAGACCGCGGAAGATGCACCAGGCGCCCGTGCACCTGCTGCGGCCGGCGAAGACCTTCCCCCAAAGGTGGCCGAAGGCGCGCCCGATGCCCCCGCAGCCGCTGTGCCGAGCGCTGAAGATCCAGCGGAGGTGGGGGCGGAGGCAGCGGCGGAGGCCTCGGCGGAGGCTCCCGCAGCGGCAGGGCCTTCGCAGGTGGCATAGGTGGTGTTTAGGGTTGAGGAATTTTTGGATGTTGTACTGAATTTTGGTTGCTGCACAGGTTCAAGATTTTGGGCCTGCGCACGCAACCGCTACTACTGAGTTTTTGGCGGCTTCGACCGCGGAAGATGGAAATGAATATGGTGGGTCTGTTTCTGAGTTTTTTGATTTTACTGACTCTGGGAGCTCGGTTGAGTGGACTGAGGAGTCTTCGGAGGAGGACTTGGATTATTTTGCGGCCTTGGACGTGGCTGCGGCGGAGGCGGCGCCACATGCTGCGGACGCGCCAGACGTGCCCGGTCGTAGCACCGGGCACCGACGACGAAGGGCGGTTGCAAAACGTAGGATTAGTGCGGAGGAAGGGGCCCGGCTTCGCGTTAGTAGGGTTGGTCGGCAGGAGCTGCTGTCTTTGCCGGCCGCCACGGGTGCAGGGGAAGGGGAGCTGCGAAGCCTTTTTGCGGGTGAGGAGCTTAGGATAATGTTGTTTAATTATAGAGAGATGGGGATTATTCCTAAGGTTGAGCCGATGTAGGGCGTGGTGCCCTCGCTTGTGTATGTGTAAGGGCTTGTAAGATGGAGTTTTGTGCCCTCGCGTGCTTGTGCCTGCGAGGGCGCCGTGTGCTTTGTCTGGTGTGATTGATTATGCTGTGCCAGTATGATTATAATTGGTCTTGGTGTCGTTTCTGCTTTTGTTGTACTGGGTCGGCTGCGCCCTTGGGCGGCTCTTGCGCGAAGTCTTTGCGATGGGCTTCGGATTTTTGCGCGCTTGTGCTAGGTCCGGCTGCACCTTTAGGCGACTTCTGCGCGGATAGTCTTTGCGATGGACGTCGGAATTTTTTCGCACTTGTTGTGCTAGGTCCGGCTGCACCCTTAGGCGACTTCTGCGCGGATAGTCTTCGCGATAGACGTCGGAATTTTTTCGCACTTGTTGTGCTAAGTCCGGCTGCACCCTTAGGCGACTTCTGCGCGGATAGTCTTCGCGATAGACGTCGGAATTTTTTCGCACTTGTTGTGCTAAGTCCGGCTGCACCCTTAGGCGACTTCTGCGCGGATAGTCTTCGCGATAGACGTCGGAATTTTTTCGCACTTGTTGTGCTAAGTCCGGCTGCACCCTTAGGCGACTTCTGCGCGGACTTGTCGCACGCGAGGGTGGCTAGCGCTTAGCCTCGCGGTGACCTCGAATTGGTCGAATGCCGAAGACCGTTGTCGCGGTCTTTTTTCGACACTTGTTTTTGCGGGGGATTTTTCTCACATATATTACATGGCTCCGCCTCGTTAAAAACCTCACCCCCCGGGAGGAAAAGAGTGCGGGCCGGGACAATATTGTTTGTGGTAAATTACAAGGGCGAAATCAGCCCTAAGTGGATCAAACAAAAAATTTGCGAAGGTTGTCGATGTTCCAGGAGTGCTCCAGGTCCTCGCCATTTGGCGTTGTGAGCCTGTAGGCGCTGGGGGAAGCTTTTGTCTTGACTATGAAGGGGCCCTCCCACCTGGGCTCCAACTTGCCCTTGGACTCCGTCCGAGCTGTTCGGATGAGTACGAGGTCCCCCTCGCTGAACTCCCTCGGGACGACTGCGCGGTCGCGCCATTTTTTGGTCTGGGCTTGATATTTGTTTAGGGCCTGTAGGGCGAAGACCCGGTCTCCGTCGATGAGATCTTTTGAAGTTGGCTCATCCACGTCGGGGACGGCGGACGGAACTGTACGCGGGGACCCATGCTTTATTTCTTGCGGGGTCATTGCCTCCGATCCGTATAGAAGGCGGAAAGGAGTGAACCCGGTTGCCCTGCACTCGGTTGTGTTTAGCGCCCAGACTGCCTCCGGTAATAAATCGGTCCATCTGCCTTTTCTTTCATCGAGGAGCATCTTTTTGACAGCTGTGAATATTTTCCCATTGGCGCGCTCCACGACCCCGTTGGACTGCGGATGATAGACTGAAGCGAAGGCAAGCTTGGTGCCGATGGAGAAACAAAAATCCTTGAAATCTTGGCTGTCGAACTGCTTGCCGTTGTCAACTGTTAGCTCGGACGGTACTCCGAAGCGGCAAACGATATTCTGCCAGAAGAATTTTTGGGCAGTCTTTGATGTGATTGTGGAAACAGCCCTCGCTTCAATCCATTTGGTGAAGTATTCGACGGCTACGAAGGCGAACTTAAGGTTCCCCTGAGCGGTGGGCAGGGGCCCGACGATGTCCAGGCCCCAGCGCTGGAGAGGCCATGTATGGGCGATCAGCTTTGTATATTGCGAGGGGTTGCCTGACCGAGGAGAGAACTTCTGGCAGGCTTCGCAGGACCTCGTGACCCGATTTGCGGCGCAGATCATTGCAGGCCAGTAAAACCCTTGTCGGATTACCTTGGCTGCCAGGGCCCTCGGCCCTGCGTGCGAGCCGCACGTGCCACTGTGGACTTCGCGTAAGATCTGCATGCCTTCGGTCTCGGTGATGCATTTGAGCATTGGCTGACTAACCCCTTTCTTGTAAAGTTGGCCCTCGATCAGAGCGAAGTCCCGGCTTCGATGTCTGAGGCGCTTCGCTTCACTGACGTCGGCTGGGTGATAGTACCCCTGTAGGAACAGGGTTATTGGTGCCCTCCAGTCTTCGGTCATGATTAAGTTGACTATACGGTGGCCCTCGCTATCATTAGTTATCTGGAGCCCTTCGGGGCTCCGGACGGCTGGGGTGCCGATGGTGTGAAAAAACACGTCGGAGGGCAGGGGCTCGCCCCTGGCGGCGGCCTTGGCTAAGGCATCGGCCTCCTCGTTCTTGGCCCTATCCACATACTGCAGGGTGAATCCCTTGAATTGTCTCTCGAGACTCCGGATAGCCGCGAGGTATTGCATGAGGGCGGGATCTTTTGCTGCATAGTCTTTCTCGACCTGTCCGGCAACTATCTTGGAGTCTGTCTTGATGATACATGTGGTGACTCCGAGGGCCCTTAGCTTGCGGAGGCCGAGGATGACTGCTTCATACTCTGCTATGTTGTTTGTACATTTGTCGGATTCCAGAGCGAAGCTGAGGCGTGCTGCATATCTGTGTTTGACTCCGGCTGGCGAGGTGACGACTGCAGCGACGCCTGCCCCCGCATGACACCATGCACCGTCGCAATGGATAGTCCAGACCTTTTCTGTGGATGGGTCCGGCTGTGCTACTGGCCCAGTCCAGTCGACGACGAAGTCTGCCAGGACTTGCGACTTGATAGCTGTCCTGGGCTCGAAGCTGATGTGGTAGCCGGAGAGTTCGGCTGCCCACTTGGCAATCCTCACTGATGCCTCCGGGTTCCTGAATAGTTCGCCGAGCCCCCTGTCTGAGGTGACTCGGACCTTGAATGCTTCAAAATAATGGCGCAGCTTGCGCGAGGACATAACAACTGCGTAGGCAATCTTCTCCAGCTCTGTCATGTTGCATTTGGACGGTGTCAGGACTTCGGAGACATAGTAGACAGGGCACTGTCTGACTGCGCCCTCGACTGTTTGCTCCTGTACCAGTGCCGCGCTGACCGCGTGCGGCGAAGCCGCGACATAGAGCAATAAGGGGAGCGAGGAGTCGGGGCTCGTGAGGATGGCCAGCTCCGACAGGTACTGTTTTAGTGAGGCGAAGGCCGCTGCTTGCTCCTGTCCCCAAGCGAAGTCCTTCGCTTCGCGGAGTGTTTTGAGGAAGGGGAGACTTCGCTCGGCGGACCTGGAGATGAATCTGTTGAGAGCTGCCATCCTGCCTGTCAGGCGCTGGACGTCCCTGGCGGACTGCGGAGGCGACATATCGACGATGGCCTGGATCTTGGTTGGGTTGGCCTCGATGCCGCGGCGGGACACCAGGTAGCCCAATATCTTGCCCTGGCGAACACCGAAAACGCACTTTTCCGGGTTTAGGCGGAGTCGTGCATCTCGCATGTTCGCGAATGTCTCTGCCAGGTCGGCGAGATGGTCCTCCTTATTCTTGCTGGCGACGACGATGTCGTCCACATATGTGAATATATTTCTGCCGACCTGCCCCTCGAGCACCGTTTTGGTGAGTCTGGAGAAAGTGGATCCGACATTCTTGAGACCCTCCGGCATTCTGACAAAGCAATAAGTGCCGAAGGGTGTTATAAAGCTGGTGCTAGCCTTGTCTTCCTCCTTCATGTATATCTGGTGATAGCCGGAGAAGCAGTCGAGGAGGGACATGACCTCGCATCCGGCTGCGCTATCGACTATTTTGTCGATCCGCGGCAACGGGAAATTGTCCTTTGGGCAGGCCTTATTGAGACTGGTGAAGTCTATGCACATGCGCCATTTTCCGTTTTTTTTCTGCACCATCACAACATTGGAGAGCCACGTGGGGTAAGCCACTGGCTCGATGAATTTAGCCTCCAGGAGGCGATGCACCTCCGCCTTGGCGGCCTCTGTCTTTTCGTCTGACATTTTGCGAAGCTTCTGCTTTTTGGGTCGCACCGAAGGGTTAATCCCCAAGCTGTGCTCAATTATGGCTCGGCTGACTCCGACCAGATCGAGGGCAGACCAGGCGAAGACATCCTTATTCTTGGCCAGGCAGCAGAGAAGTCTCTCTTCTTCAAGTGAGGTGAGGTCTTCGCTGATAGTTACTGTCTGCTTGGGCGTGGCCTGATCGAGGGGGACAGTCTTGGTCCCATCTTGGCACTGCAACTGTGCCTTGTCGTGCTGCTTGTCGGTTGGGCTGGCCGGCGCAGGGACCTCGCGCTGGGTTGCGAGACAGTGTACGTTTCTCTGACCGGGCACGAAGTCCCGCTCAATGTTGCGCGCCGTCTGCTGGTTGCCGTAGACTGTGATGGCGCCTAGCGGGCCTGGTATCTTCATACATAGGTACAACCCGTGGATGGCGGCTTCGAACTTGTTGATGGATCCCCGGCCCATGATGGCGTTGTATGGATATACCATGTCGACAATGTCGAAGGTTACTTGCTCACTTCGGGCATTGGGCGCTACACCGAAGGAGAGGGGCAACTCTATCTTGCCAACTGGAAAGGTGCCCTTGCCGCCGAAACCATACAACGGGTTGTCCGAAGGCTTCAGCAAGCTGTGGCTTATACCCATGCGGTCGAAGGCGTGGAGGAAGATGATGTCCGCCTGACTGCCGTTGTCGACTAGGACTTTGTGTAAGTCCCAGCCTGCCACGCTGCAATTGATGACCATAGCGTCGATGTGGGGGGCGCTGCGTAGGTCGACGTCTCGTGCGTCGAAGGTTAGCGGTATGTGGGACCACTTCGTCTGCACGACTGGGCCAGTGACGGCGACGTGGTTGATGCTGCGGTAGTGGTCCCGCTTCTGCCGCTTGGTGTCGAAGTCAGTGCTGGACCCCCCTGTTATCATGTGAATGACTCCACGATATGGTTGATCGGCGAAGTCTTCCTGTTTTGGGGCGTGGGGGATGTTTTGGTGTTGCTGGTGTGGCGGTGGGGGTGGAGGAGGTACGATTTGTACTTCCTGATGGTGTTGGTAAGCGTGGTGCGGTGGATGCGGAGCGGGAGCATGGATGTATGGTGGAGGGGGTGGTTGGTAATTATGCGCGACGATTCTAGGATTGTCGGCTGGCTGCGCCCGCGCCATTCTTTCTCTGGTGGCCTTCGTCTCGGGGCAGTCTTTGGTCTGGTGGGCGCAGTCTTCGCCGTGGAAAAGGCAATAGAATCGACGCGGCGGCTGCTGCGCCCGCCCTCGACCCCTGCCGCGAGTTCCATTTCCGCGGCCCTGGGGGGGATATTCCTGGCGGCGAGGGGGATCAGCAGCAGGCAGTTGGTTGACGATGTTGTGCACTTGCTGTTGACTGCGGCCATCTCGACCGGAGTCTGGTTGCGGAGTCCTCGTCCACGTGCGGCTGGACTGCGGGGCATCTTTGGGCTTCCGCTGTGACTCAACCTTGCGCTGGTGGAGCTCTTCGGATTTGGCATATTTTTCGAAGAGCTGATATAGCTCCTGCAAGCTCTTGGGTGGATCTCTGATACAATGGCTGTAGAGGACGCCAGCCCGAAGGCCATTGATGGCGTAGTGGATAGCGATCTGATCGTCGACAGAGGGCAGCTGTGACTTGAGTGTTAAGAACTTGCGGTAATACTCCCGCAGAGTCTCCTTTTCCAGCTGTTTGCAAAGCGAGAGCTCGGCCAAAGCGTCGGTGTCTGGACGGTACCCTTGGAAGTTGAGGAGGAACTTGTCCCTGAGACTTCTCCACGAATCAATGGACAGCGGAGGCAATCTGGTGAACCAGGTGAGTGCTGGGCCCTCTAGTGCGACGATGAAAGACTTCGCCATTGTGGCGTCGTCCCCTCCGGCTGATGCAACGGCGACTTGATAACTCATGATGTACTGCGCCGGGTCGGTGCTGCCGTTGTACTTGGGGTATGCCCCCGCTCGAAAGTTAGCTGGCCAAGGCGTCACTTGTAGGTGTGGCGCCAGGGGACTTCGCTCGTCGATGTAGTTGACCCCTTGGAATGGCGCGCCGTGCTGGGAGACGTAGTCATGCTGGGGGAAACGCGGGTTCTCCGGCTGCGCCTGGTGCTGCAGGGGTGGGCCATGCTGCCGGCCGAGGTGGCCTTCGCGCGTGTCCTCCGGTTGTGTGCGCTGTTGGAGGGGTGGCTCTTGCTGTAGACCGAGGTGGCCTTCGCGCTGCATCAGCGCGATCTCGCGCTCGAGGTCTTGAGCTTTCTGCTCCTCGTCGCGTATCATTTGCCGCACATTGGCTAATGCGGACACACGCTGGCGCTTGGCCTCCAGTATCTCTTTCTGCCTCTGGAGATTGCGGTTCCTGAGGCGCAGGGCGCGCAGCTGCAGCTGTTCTTCTGTTGAGACGCCGAGGACCTCACCGTCCTCGGTGAGGTCCGCGCCTTCCAGTGGGGCGAAGCCTGGGGGCGGCTCCGACTGTCCTTCGGTTCCGCAGGTGCGGAGGGTGTCGTCTTCGCCAGTGTGGGGAACATTGTCTTCAGTGGGCTCTTGGTGGGTGGATTGGGTGAGGACGAGGGCCTTGCCCTTTCTTGCGGCCAGCAGTGCTGCCTTCGCAGCCTCGTCAGCCTTGGGGTTAGCTCTCTTGGGTGCCATCGCGGGTGGTTTTATCGTAGCACGAACGGTGGGCGCCAAATGTTGGAACTTGCTCTCAGCAGCAAAGAGGCCAACAAGGGTGAGCGGTGGTGACAACAGGGTTACGTGCACGGGGGCAATAGCTCTGTTGATCTAGCCTCTCACGGGCACTGTGCGAGGGTATTTATAGGTATCTGAGTGCCCAGCGTCTTGTGTTAAGGACGCATGTGCCCTCAGACACCTATTTTATCCCCAGAATATTCCCATAAAGCAGGGTTACAGACCGTAATTACAAGTATTCCTTTACAAGTTAGGCCCGTAATACAGAGGCGGCCACGCGGGGCCCGTTACAATGGGCCAGATGACACGTGGGCCTTGGGACTGAACGGGGACGCGCCGTGGTAGGACGTCGCCGCAGGCCTTCGTCAAAGTGCCGAGTCCTGCGAAGGGTGTCCCTGCCCGCTTTGTCTCCGTCGGACCAGCGGCTGCAGCGAAGGCCTCGAGCGAAGGGTGGCGTCTTTGCCTTCGCCCCAACACTCCCGTTTTAAGCTTGTTTAATGATCTAATGTCTATGTTGTTCTTTTGATTGCATCTGTTGTTTGTTTGATCATTGAATAACTTTAATTAACACTTATGTTTCTTAGTGCCTCATATAATTTCAATCAATATCTCTCTTGATATGCACTAAGTTAAAAGGAGAATTCATGATATATTTATGCAATTTGTGATCTACTTGATATATAATAGCAATGTCTTAGAAAAGGATCACCAGTTGTAGAACTCTCTCGTGTGCAAAATATTTCCATACACTGTCTTGATTATAGGTATTAAGTAACTAAGACTAAGGTCAAAGCACAATGAAGAGAGCGTCTCTATGTGAAGGTACAAAAGGGTAAAACTACTTTCTCTCATTTACACATGTACCTAAATCTTCTATACATTCCTTGCATATCTCGTATAAAAGGAAGAGAAAGCATGTCTATGCATATCCCTGCTTCATACCTAGTTTAACCTCTCAAAAATTTCATTCTTGCATTAATGCATTTTTGTTGCAACTAGGTGAAGTGATTTTATTGTCAAAGAGCTTAAAGCTTAACCTTGTAACGAGGATAAGCTACCTTTGTTTCAAAGGTGGAGGGTCCTTATGTCTCTTTGAAATCCTTAAGGGTAAATGCTTAAAATGATTCCAACATGCTTTCATAAGTGCATAGTCTGTCATGAGCATTGTCATCACACTTTTATTATGACACATTGCACTTCACAGTTTGTATGATAAAGATATGTTCTCATTCACCTAATTACGTGAACTTGGCATTTAAGGCCAAAATCTGTATTCCTCTCTAGGCACATTTTTAGGGGGAGCAATCTATATTATATAGAACTGTTTAAGCTTAATTGACATATTCTTTTAACCATGTCTCTTTCCTTTGGTACATTTGCATATTTCCTATCTCTATTATGCCAAGGCTAAGACTAATATGTTTCCATGAGCATCTCATGTATTAAGTCTTAGATTGAAAGGGAAATGGAGTATTCGGCAAAGACATCGCTTCCACTCTACATCTTCGGTATTATCCTTCCTTGCCGGTATTCCGCCAGCTCTCCAAATTTGGTATAATCTTCATTCATATATTATTTACCAAAAGGGGAGAGAAAGTAATAAGGGCTTATATTTCACTCACAAGTATCCGTTTTTGGCGATTCATGCCAAAGGGGGAGAAAGTATTAGCCCAAAGCAAAAGGACCGCACCACCACCAATTTCAAAAATGTAGTCTTTCAATTTGTATTAAAGAAGTTTTTCAATTAGTATCTTATTTTTGATATAATCTCAAATTGGTATAACCTCCTTTAAAATTAATATCTAAAACCCTCTTGAACACTAAGAGGAGAATTTAATTAAGGGGGAGTTTTGTTTAGTCAAAGGAAAAGCATTTGAAACAGGGGGAGAAAATTTCAAATCTTGAAAATACTTCTCGAAATCTTATTCATTTACCTTTGACTATTTGCAAAAGACTTTGAAAAGAATTTCCAAAAGAGTTTGCAAAAACAAAACAAGTGGTGCAAGCGTGGTCCAAAATATTAAAATTAGAAGAAAGCAATCCATGCATATCTTATGAAATGTAAATTGGTTTAATTCCAAGTAACCTTTGCACTTACCTTATGCAAACTAGTTCAATTATTGCACTTATATATTTGCTTTGGTTTGTGTTGGCATCAATCACCAAAAAGGGGGAGATTGAAAGGGAAATAGGATCAAACCTTTTCCTAAATGATTTTGGTGGTTGAATTACCCAACACAAATAATTGGACTAACTAGTTTGCTCTAGATTATACATTCTACAGGTGCCAAAGGTTCAACACAAACCAATAAAAAGAACAAGTTAGGCTTCAAAGAAAGGAGCAAAAGGAAACCGAAGTGTGCCCTGGTCTGGCGCATCGGACTGTCCGGTGCACCACCGGACAGTGTCCGGTGCACCAGGGTGAATCAGCTCAAACTCCTCAGCTTCGGGTTTCCCAGGCGCAGCTCCGCTATAATTCACCGGACTATCCGGTGTGCCACCGGACTGTCCGGTGCACCAGCGGAGCAACGACTATCTGCGTGCAACGGTCGACTCTGACGGGTGAACAGTGCAGCACAGTACCGCGGTAGAAGTCCGAGCAGCAGATCAGAGGGGCACCGGACTGTTCGGTGTGACACCAGACTGTCCGGTGCCACATGAGGACAAAGCCTCCAACGGTCGACCAGCTCCAAGCCCTAACGACAGGGTGACGTGGCGACGCACTAGACACTGTCCGATGGCGCACCGGACTGTCCGGTGCACCCATTGCCAGCAACCTTCTCCAACGGCTACAATTTGGTTGGTGGCTATAAATACCACCCCAACCGGCCACTTCAAGGGGTGGGAGCCCAAGCAACATTCCAAGTCATATAGTTGATATATCCAATCCCTCCCAACCACCTCTATTCATTGATCCATTCTATACACAAGATTTAGACCACTACATCCCACACAAGTGCCACAAAAGTGAGAGCAAGCAAAAGAAAGCTTCTCGTGTGAGTTTACCACTAGTGCCTTGTGAGATTCATTAAGAGAAAGTGTGTGCTACATCTTGCGTTCATTTGTGCGTGGAGTTTTGACTCCAATTGAACTTCCTCCAAAGTTTTGGAGGCTTGTAAAGCTAGCAAGAGACACCTAAGTGTCTGGTGATCCTTACGGGGTCTTAAGTGATCCTTGAGAAGAAGAAAAGCTCTCCGGTCTTGGGGATCGGTAGAGAGAGGGAAAGGGTTGAAAGAGACCCGTCCTTAGTAGACTCCTCAACGGGGACTAGGCCTTCGAGGGCCGAACCTTGGTAAAACAAATCACATGTATCTCTTGTGTTTATTGCTTGTGATTTGTTTGTTTTCCCTCATTCTAAGTTCTCTTGCTCTATTCTTTGCTAATATTATTTGGTATTGCTTCAAGTTAAATTCTCATCAAGTGAAGCAACGCCTTGCAAGAAAGAACTTGTGTTATTGCTCTTCTTATCTAAGCCCTCTTGTTTTATTCTCCATTGACCTATTAGTTGTATTGATTTATCAATTCCGCATTATTTGAAAGCAATACTCTTTACAAGCAAAGGACTTAGTTTTTTAATACTCTGATAATTGTGTATCTTGTTCTAACCACTAATCAAGGGATCTAGTTGGGGTGTAAAATTATAATTTTCAGGTTTCGCCTATCCACCCCCTCTAGGCGACTTTCAATTATAACATAGGAGAGGGACTTTGCTCAATTTGTAGCCATAGTCCCTTAGGGTTTGCCTCATCCAAAGTAATTGTGCACAACAATGGCCTATAGCAATATACTCGGCTTCAGCGGTGGATAGAGCTACTGAGTTTTGTTTCTTTGAAGCCCAAGACACCAGGGATCTTCCCAGAAACTGACAAGTCCCTGATATGTTCTTCCTATCAATTTTACATTCAACATAATCGGCATCGAAATACCCAATTAAATCAAAGGTAGATCCCTTAGGGTACCAAAGCCCAAACTTAGGAGTGTAAACTAAATATCTCATGATTCTTTTCACGACCCTAAGGTGAACTTCCTTAGGATTTGCCTAGAACCTTGCACACATACATACAGAAAGCATAATATCCGGTCGTGAAGCACATAAATAGAGTAAAGATCCTATCATCGACCGGTATACCTTTTGATCTACGGATTTACCTCCCGTGTCGAGGTCGAGATGCCCATTGGTTCCCATGGGTGTCTTGTTGGGTTTGGCATTCTTCACTCCAAACTTCTTAAGTACGTCTTGAATGTATTTAGTTTGGCAGATGAAGGTGCCTTCTTGAAGTTGCTTGATTTGAAATCCAAGGAAATACTTTAACTCCCCCATCATAGACATCTCGAATTTTCGTATCATAATCCTACTAAACTCTTCACAAGATGACTTATTAGTAGACCCAAATATAATATCATCAACATAAATCTGGCATATAAACAAGTCTTTAGCAATAGTTTTAGTGAAGAAAGTAGGGTCAGCTTTTCCAAATTTGAAGTCATTAGTGATAAGAAAGTCTCACAGGCATTCATACCATGCTCTTGGGGCTTCCTTGAGCCCATAAAGCGCCTTTGAGAGCTTGATACTCATTATCTTCAAAGCCGGGAGGTTGCTCAACATACACTTCTTCCTTGATAGGCCCATTGAGGAAGGCACTCTTCACATCCATTTGATATAACTTAAAACCATGGTAAGTAGCATAGGCAAGTAATATACGAATTGACTCAAGCCGAGCTACGGGTGCATAGGTTTGATCAAAATCCAAACCTTCAACTTGTGAATAACCTTTGGCAACAAGTCAGGCTTTGTTCCTAGTCACCACACCATGCTCATCTTGTTTGTTGCGGAATACCCACTTGGTACCTACAACATTTTGGTTACGACGTGGAACTAAATGCCATACTTCATTCCTCGTGAAGTTGTTGAGCTCCTCTTGCATTGCCACCGCCCGGTCCAGATCTCTTAGTGCATCCTCTATCCTATATGGCTCGATAGAAGACACAAAGGAGTAATATTCACAAAAATGAGCAACTTGAGATCTAGTGGTTACCCCTTGTGAATGTCACCAAGTATGGAGTTGATGGGGAGATCTCTTTGAATTGCTTGGTGGACTCTTAGGTGTGGTGGTCTTTTTTCCTGAATTTCTTGATCATCTTCCTTGTCTTGATCATATTCATCTCCCCCTTGATCAATGTCCTCCTCTTGAGGTGGCTCAACGTCTTGATCTTGATCCTGGTCCTCTTGATCCAATTCATCATCTTGAGTTGGTGGAGATGCTTGTAGGAAAGATGATGGTTGATCTTGTGCTTGTGGAGGCTCTTCAGATTCTTTTGGACACACATCCCCAATGGATATGTTCCTTAGTGCGAACACACAAAGCCTCTTCATCATCTAGTTCATCAAGATCAACTTGCTCCACTTGGGAGCCATTAGTTTCATCAAACACAATGTCACAAGAAATTTCAACTAAACCAATGGACTTGTTCAAGACTCTATATACCCTTGTGTTTGAGTCATAACCAAGTAAAAAGCCTTCTATTGCTTTAGGAGCAAATTTAGAATTTCTACCTCTCTTAATAAGAATAAAGCATTTGCTCCCAAAAACTCTAAAATAAGAAACATTGGGCTTTTTACTGGTGAGGAGTTCATACGATGTTTTCTTGAGGATTCGGTGAAGGTAGAGTCGGTTGATGGAGTAGCAAGCGGTGTTAATCGCCTCCGCCCAAAACTGATCCGGTGTCTTGTACTCATCAAGCATGGTCCTTGCCATATCCAAAAGAGTTCTATTCTTCCTCTCCACTACACCATTTTGTTGAGGTGTGTAAGGAGAAGAGAATTCATACTTGATGCCTTCCTCCTCAAGAAATCCTTCAATTTGAGAGTTCTTGAATTCCGTTCCATTGTCGCTTCTAATCTTTTTGATTCTCAATCCAAACTCATTTTGAGCCCGTCTCAAGAATCTCTTTAAGGTCTCTTGGGTTTGAGATTTTTCCAACAAAAAGAATACCCAAGCGAAGCGAGAATAGTCATCCACATTCACAAGACAATACTTACTCCCGCCGATGCTTATGTAAGCCATCAGGCCGAATAGATCCATGTGGAGTAGCTCAAGTGGCCTGTCGGTCGTCATGACGTTTTTGTGTGGATGATGAGCTCCAACTTGCTTTCCTGTTTGACATGCGCTACAAATCCTGTCTTTCTCAAAATGAACATTTGTTAGTCCTAAAATGTGTTCTCCCTTTAGAAGCTTGTGAAGATTCTTCATCCCAACATGGGCAAGTCGGCGATGCCAGAGCCAGCACATATTAGTCTTAGCAATTAAGCAAGTGTCTAGTTCAGCATTGTTATCATTGCAATCAACTAAGTATAGCTGACCGTCTAACACTCCCTTAAAAGCGATTGATTCATCACTTATTCTAAAGACAGTAACACCAACATCAGTAAAGAGATAGTTGTAGCCCCTTTTACACAATCGAGAAACTGAAAGCAAGTTGTAATCTAAAGAATCTACAAGAAAAACATTGGAAATGGAATGGTCAGGAGATATAGCAATTTTACCAAGTCCTTTGACCAAACCTTGATTTCCATCCACGAATGTAATCGCTCTTTGGGGATCATCATTTTACTCATATGAGGAGAACATCCTTTTCTCCCCTGTCATGTGGTTTGTGCACTCGCTATCGATTATCCAACTTGACCCGCCGGATGCATAAACCTACAAAACAAATTTAGGCCTTGTTCTTAGGTACCCAAATGGTCTTGGGTCCTTTGATATTAGAAACAAGCACCTTGGGTACCCAAACACAAGTCTTAGGACTCTTGTGTTTGCCCCCAACATATGTGGCAACTACTTTGCCTGATTTGTTAGTTAGCACAAAAGATGTATCAAAAGTCTTAAATGAAATGCTATGTTCATTTGATGCATTGAAAATTTTATTTTTAGGCATTTCGATGTGAGTTGAATGACTAGAGCTAGAAGCCTCATTACTATACATATAAGCATGATGAGAAACAATATGAGATTTTTTAGGATATAAAATGTAACTCTCTCTATCCTGAACCATGGGAGACTTACCCTTAACAAAATTAGAGAGTTTGTTCTTGAGGGCATTAAGATTGATGTTGCTTTGGCTCCCTTGTTTGAAGCTAATGTCATCCTTAATGCCAGGGCATCTTCCATTATAAAGCATGCTACGAGAAAATTTAAAATTTTCATTCTCTAACTCATGCTCGGCAATTTTAGCATTTAATTTGTCTATGTGATCATTTTGTTCTTTAACCATAGTAATGTGATCATTCATAGCATCAATGTTAACATCTCTACATCTAGTGCAAATGGTGACATGCTCAATGGTAGATGTAGAAACATTGCAAGCATTCAATTCTTCTATCTTAGAATTTAAACTAGCATTTTCAGTTCTAAGACAGGAAATTGAATCATTGCAAATATCAAGCTCTTTAGATAAATTTTCACATTTTCTACTTCAAGAGCATAAGCATTTTTTATCTTAACAAATTTCTTGTTTCTTTAACGAGTAGGTCCTCTTGGCATTCCAAGAGATTGTCCTTCTCATTAATGGTTTCTATCAATTCATTTATCTTTTTCTTTTGATCCTTGGTAAGGTTTGCAAAAACAGAAGTTAAATCACCATTATCATCACTAGAGCTACCATCATCATCGGAAGTAGTGTATTTGGGGTATCTCTAGAATGTACCTTCTTATTTTTGCTCTCCTTAGCCATGAGGCATTTGTGGTCGATGTTGGGGATGAGAAGACCCTTCTTGACGGCGATGTTGGCGGTGTCCTCGTCGGAGTCCCATTCCCGCCCCATGTGCGCCTCGCCACCCTTTTTCTTGTAGTATCTCTTCTTTTCCATCTTCTTCTTCCCTTTATTGTCGTTATCCCTGTCACTGTCACTTGTATGTGGACATTTTGCAATAAAGTGACCAGACTTACCACACCTGTAGCAAACCCTATTGGAACGGGGTTTGTAGTTCGTCCCCTTCCTTTGTTTGAGGATTTGCCGGAAGCTCTTGATGATAAGAGCCATCTCCTCGTTGTCGAGCTTGGAGGCATCGATTGGTTGTCTACTTGGTGTAGACTCTTCCTTCTTTTCTTCCGTTGCTTTGAATGCTATGGGTTGCACCTCAGGTGTAGAGGTGGCGCCTTGCTCCAAGTTGACAATGTGTTTGGAGTCTTTGATCATAAGTTCAAAGCTCACAAACTTGCCAATGACCTCCTCGGGGGACATCTATTTGTATCTAGGATCTCCATGAATTAATTGAACTTGAGTAGTGTCGGAGAGAGAATTCTCTGGCTGGGTGGTGGAGTGCACCCGCCCTTAATCCTAAGATGAGGAAGGGGCTTAAGAGTTTTGCCTGTCCTGCTAAGCGATGACCGAACACCAGAACACGCGAGGGTTTAGAGTGGTTCGGGCCGCCGGAGCGTAATACCCTACTCCACTGTGTGTTGGATTGCTGCGGAAGCTTGAGAGCTGAGAGTCTAAGTTGGGTTTGTCCAAGTGTGGCCTCCTTTTGTAACGTTGCATGCCTCCCCTTTTATAACTATGGGGGGCACGTACAAGGGTACTGATCCCCGACATGTGGGCCCAGGAACATAACAGATGTAGTACTTGGAGCTACCAATGCTCGCTCCTAGAGCAATCTTCTTGCGCCCTGACATCTGAGATCTGTGTAGTATCGGCGTGCAGGGGTAGCTTCTCGCACAAGCGATGATGGACACAGTGCACCCCGCAGCACGGGCGCACTGTTTGATAATGGACTGGACAGGCACGCTGTCTGCAGGATGGCCCTGGCGCCGCCTCCCAGTGGAGTGGACAGGACGCATTAAATGCTGACGGGGCACATCATCTGTCAGCAGGGTGGATAGGCGATGCGTTCTTCCTGCAATAAATGCAGAGACCGCGCGGCCCAGAGGCCTTACGTCAGGCTCCGCCCGCTGGCTCACGTCACGGGCAACAAGCCACGTGGCAGCATCGGGTCTCCGCCTGAGCGGGGAGCACAAGCGCACAGGATAAAGCCTGGACACATGTCAGTACTGGACCCTTGCATAGGCCAGGGTATCCCCTATCCTGGGACCTCGTTATGAGTGGCCCAGACCTTATTCGGAGGGATCCGGACCCCATCCAAGGGACCCGACACGCTACTTGGGAGTTCCGTACCGTACTCGGGGGTTCGGGTCATGCGTACAGGGGTCCGGCGCTTCCTCGTGGAGGTCCGGTCCAACTGACTGCATCCCGGGATATACCATCTTTTCTGGCCACATGGCGCCCCTTGAGCCGTCCACGTGGTGGGGTCAGGTGCTGTTCACCGCGCGGCTAGAGATCACCGCACGGGCAGCGTGTCTTCATACTGTAGTAAGGGGTACCCCTGATTCAGGGTACCGACAGGCCCCCGGGCCTGCCTCAGGGGAGGATACGAGCCTGCAGGTGGGGCCAAATATTGGCTGGCGATTGGTTCGCTGCTTTTGCGCGCCCGTTGGTGTAATTGCTGTCGGTCCGCCCTTGGTCACGCCGACTGCCACGCCTGCCCCCGCGGCTGACTAACCCATGACCTCCGCACTTAATGGCTTTGTTGGGCCATGTGCGGGGTGCCTCGAGATGCTGCATTGGTTTTAACTTCTCCGTCTTCTGCGGTGGTCCTGAGGAGGCGCGGTACTGGCGCGAGCGGCGGTGCGACTTCTCTGCACACAGAAACCGGCGCGCCAGGTGCATGACATGTGGGCCTGGGCCCTCATGTCAGAGGTTGGACTGCTGGTTGCGGCGAAGCCGAGGGGGCGCACAACCTGGGGCGGTTGCACGCTTCTTGTGTGGCGGTTCACCTTCTTGACCGTTGGTTGCGGCGAAGATGAAGGGGCGCACTACCGCGGGGCGGTGGCATGCTCCTTGTGCGATGATTCGCCTTCTTCGCGCTTCAGGCTAGCTTGTATGACATGTGAGGCCTGGCCCCCGTGTCATAGGATGGGAACCCTGGTGCGCATCGGAGGAGACCTTGCCCGTGATGCTTCGGGGCGCGGGCGGGGAAATCTGCCTTTAAAAAGGGGTTCATCCCTCGAGTAGTAGCCATGCCTTGCTTCTCTCCCACTTATGGTGCCCTTTTGCCTTCGAGCTCTCTGTGCCCCTTTGCCTTCAAGGTTTCTGCTTTGTGTCGCCATAGTTTACCGTGGCCTTGTAAGTCTATCTCAAGCATGACCAGACTGAGTGGGTGCTCGACATGGTGTGCCGCCTACTTGGATGGGATGTGCCGGCGCTCGGCGGAAGGATTTGCGCCGGCGCCGTCCTCCCCGACGAACTTGTAGCTAGAGAGTTCGTGCCTTTTGTCCTCCCCAGCGGGTTGGTGCTGCCAGTCTTGTCTTTCCTCTGCTGGGGGTGCACGGCCTTGTGGGAGCGGCACTCTTCCACCGGTGCTTAGCTTCAAGGATGTTCATCAGCCTCGCGGTGGTGGAGAGCGAGTTGAGCCGCGGCTCTGCCTCCCACATGGGCTGGTGACCCGCCTCTTCCTCCAGCATTCGGAGGAAAAGGGTGATCACCAGCCTTGTGAAGGAGGTGAACTTCGGCTACGCGGTCCCGGCCAGACCGCAAGCACCGCCTTCCGTCGTGCTCTCAGCTCCATGGCATGGATGGTCTTGTCCTCACCCCCGTAGGAGGGCGGGGGCAAGGGCCTCTTCACCATGGCGCTCGTGCTGAGGTGGCCGACGTCGCAGGTGAGCCACCGGTGCAGAGGTGGTCGCCGCTACTGGTGAGGCTGCCTAGTGCAGAGGTGGTTGCCTCCGCTGGCGAGCCGCTCGGAGTAGAGGTGGTCGCCGCCGCTGGCGAGCCGTCGGTGCAGAGGTGGCCGCCTCAGCTGGCGAGCCGCTCGGAGCTAGCTACCCACGCGACCCTACTGGTGTGGAGGTAGTTCATACCTGTAGAGTAGAGATGGAGCTAGGACTCTGCTTGAAGGCGAATGTAATACTTTTGCTTTTTGTACGGTACTTTTGAGTACTATTTATCAAGCAGTATTAGCACTTATCTGTGTACCACTTGTCCCTGTTGTGTGTGGTGTAACCGATTCCTCCTTAGTACCTGGCCCCCTTGGGATGTAGGCTCGATTTGTCGAGGCTGTAGACCAGCATACCTAAGAAAGAGTTGGCAATGGCCCCAGGAGGTAGCCTCGACCGGGACCTGGGCCTGCACACAGCTTCGGCTGGGGAGCATTAGTAGTACACCCACAGGACCCGCCATCTGACACTAGCCATCCTTTGATACATGCTCGGGACCTGCAGGGTCTAGTCTGGGAAGCCAAGTTGTGCGTCCGAATCCCCTGGAAGGTGGTTCTTGGTACTAGGACACCCGTCGCAGAGTGGTGGAGCATGCAGGCCCACAGTACGGAACCAGGCTGAGCGGCTACACGGCTCCGGACCACCCTAGGAGACAAGTGTTCATTCTCTAGTTCTGGACCCTAGGTTACCGGACCCACAGGACTTATAGCTCAAATACTAGGGTACCTGTCACGGAGTGGTGGAGTGTGTAGGCTTTCGGGTATGGGACCAGGCTAAGCGGCCACACAGGCTCCAGACCACCCCAGGGAACGGGCTCCCGCTCTTTAGAGCCGGCCCCCAGGCTGTTGGGCCCTCCTGCTTTCGCAGAGAGGTCCTAAACTACAATCCTAGCTGTTCAATTCGGATGTCATCATGTCTGATGGGATGGGAACTGCCTGGGTGGGTTAGATAAAATAACATCCGGAAAACTGCAAGGTAAGACCATGGAGCAATAGGATAAAACTATTATAGAGGCACATCTAAGAGGGTAAATCTTTTCTTTATAACTTGTCATGCATGGGTGCAGACCAACAGGCCGGGTTTATGAGGGCAGACCTCACCGGGTTGGTGTACACGTATGCGTTACCTAGTTACAAAAGGGAGAAAAATTCGACCCCTCAGACTTGCTCCTATGGATAGAACTTATAGAGATGCTCCAGTGGTCAGGAAGAGGTACTCCTTCAGTCGTAGCAAGATAGTCAGCCCCGGGCCGGCGTATTCCTGTCACCTTGAAGGGTCCCTCCTAGCTAGAGGAGAGTTGCAGAGCCCTTCTTAGTTTGGTACTTGCCATAGGACTAGGTCCCGACCCTGGGTTCCCATCTGCGTTTGATGATAGAGCCCTCGTCCTCGCGCTGTAGCCATTTCTGCATGGACTTGTCAGAAGCCTGGACCCATGGGGAGTCCAGAAGGGTTTCCGGGGGAAGGTAGGCTTCGGCCCCGTAGACCGGGGAGTACGGGGTCCCTCCGGGGGTCCATCTAGTTGTCGCCACCAGAGTAGGAGTCTCCAACAAATACATCTTTCAAGTCCCCCTCGGGTGACTAATACCCGAGGTCCCGTTCAGCCGCGGCCACCTCGCCGTCATCGACCCTTTCCTTGCCAGGTCGACGACGAGGTGGGGAGCCATCCTTGGAGGACTGCTCGCGCCGCTCGCTGACACGTTTGCGAGGTCGATGATCTCGCGACACTCTGCGGCACTGTGGCGACAGTTGGGGTGCACAGGGCATGAGCCACTGTTACCCCTCTGCGGCCGTGGGCGTTTGTTGTGGTCGCCCCGGCCCCTGGTCGCGATTGCAACGACTAGAGCGGTGGACCACAACTTCTGGTGGTCGCGGTCCTTTTTATTTTTCTTCTTACCGTCCTGGGGGATGGCACCCGAGCCACCCGACTGGGCAGCCCCGGTTTGTGGGGCCGAGTGCCATGCACGGCCCTCGGCGGCTCTGACGCACTTGTTGGCCAGAGCAAAGAGTGTGGGGACAGTCTCCACGTCATGCGTGGCCAACTTCTCGAACATTTTCTCATCACGTACTCCCTGGCGGAAGGCCGTGATGATGGAAGCATCGGAAATGCGAGGTATAGTACCTCGCACCTTGGTGAAGCGGGAGATGAATGTCCGGAGAGTCTCCCCGGGCTCCTGCCTCACTGCGTGGAGGTGGGCCTCCACACTGTGTTGCTGGTAAGCGCTGGCGAAGTTCGCAACGAACCGTGCGTAGAGCTCTTCCCAAGAGTAGATTGACCCTGGGGCGAGGTTCATGAGCCAAGTCCGGGCAGGCCAAGACAAGGCGACATGAAAATATGTCGCCATCATAGCGGTGTTTCCACCTGCTGCTGTGATAGCGGTGACGCACACCTATAGGAACTCCGACGGGTTTGACATACCATCGTATTTTTCTGGCAGGTGCGGCCGGAACTTGGATGGCTATGACGCCACGCGGAGATGATCCGTGAGAGCGACGCAGCCTACGCCAGCCAAGGGGACACCCGCTTGGGACCGGGTGCCCATTGGGGCATGCGGTGCTACTGCAGCAAAGTCTTGATCGAGGTTGCGACCCTCAATGTTTTGTCGGCGCTCGTGCGCCCTCTCTAAAGAGATCCGGGCGTCCTCTCCCGCACGCCTGCGGTTGAGTTGTGCCCAAAAGTCGTTGGTTTGTGCACCCCTCACTGAGGGTGAGCGCACAGATGCCGACACTTCATGTTGGCGCCGGGATGACCGTTGCCTTGACCTAGTCGAGGTAGAGTTTGCCATACCGAGCAATCGGTCGACGTCGTCCTGCCACTGCTTCATGGCCCTCGGTGAGGCCGTGGAGCTTGGAGGGTGACACAGCAACTCCCTGGCTGCTGATAATGCTCCCGGAGCCGTCCTCGACGGAGTCTAGGATGTCTGCGCAGTTGTATGCTGCCGTGCAACGTGCACAGCAGCACTGCCCGACACTGGACGGTTGGAAACCTGTGGCATGGAAGAAACATCTTCTTCCTCCACCAGGAAATCCGTTGAAGTCTCGGCGCGGTGCTCAACGATTTGCACCATCATGCTGAGCGAGAAAACAAGCAAAAACCTAATGCCTTGCCCCCTACCCGGCGCGCCAAATGTCGGAGAGAGAATTCTCCGGCCGGGTGGCGGAGTGCACCTGCCCTTAATCCTAAGATGAGGAAGGGGCTTAAGTGTTTTGCCTGTCCTGCTAAACGATGACCGAACACCAGAACACGCGAGGGTTTAGAGTGGTTCCGGCCGCCGGAGCGTAATACCCTACTCCACTGTGTGTTGGATTGCTACGGAAGCTTGAGAGCTAAGAGTCTAAGTTGGGTTCGTCCGAGTGTGGCCTCCTTTTGTAATGTTGCATGCCTCCCCTTTTATAACTAAGGGGGACACGTACAAGGGTACTGAACCCCAACATGTGGGCCCAGGAACATAACAGATGTAGTACTTGGAGCTACCAATGCTTGCTCCTGGAGCAATCTTCTTGTGCCCTGACATCCGAGATCTGTGTAGTATCGGCGTGCAGGGGAAGCTTCTCGCACAAGCGATGATGGACACAGTGCACCCCACAACACGGGCGCACTATTTGACAATGGACTGGACAGGCACGCTGTCTGCAGGATGGCCCTGGAGCCGCCTGCCAGCGGAGTGGACAGGACGCATTAAATGCTGAGGGGGCACATCGTCTGTCAGCAGGGTGGACAGGTGGCGCGTTCTTCCCGCAATAAATTTAGAGACCGCGCGGCCCAGAGGCCTTACTTCAGGCTCCGCCCGCTGGCTCACGTCACGGGCAACAAGCCACATGGCAGCATCGGGTCTCCGCCTGAGCGGGGAGCGCAAGCGCATAGGATAAAGCCTGGACACGTGTCAGTACCAGACCCTTGCATAGGCCAGGGTATCCCCTGTCCCGGGACCTCGTTATGAGTGGCCCGGACCTTATTCGGAGGGATCCGGACCCCATCCAAGGGACCCGACACGCTACTTGGGAGTTCCGTACCGTACTCGGGGGTCCGGGTCATGCGTACAGGGGTCCGACGCTTCCTCGTGGAGGTCCGGTCCAACTGACTGCATCCCGGGATATACCATCTTTTCTGGCCACATGGCGCCCCTTGAGCCATCCACGTGGTGGGGTCAGGTGCTGTTCACCACGTGGCTAGAGATCGCCGCACGGGCACCGTGTCTTCATACTGTAGTAAGGGGTACCCCTGATTCAGGGTACCGACAAGTAGGATTACAAAAAACAAGAGATCTTAGAATAACCTTGACCATTTCACGGTCATCCCATTTGGTGCTCCCGAGGTTGCGCACTTGGTTGACCATTGTTTTGAGCCGGTTGTACATGGCTTGTGGCTCTGCTCCTTCGTTGAGAACGAATCGACTGAGCTCTCCCTCGATCGCCTCGCGCTTGGTGATTTTGGTCACCTCGTCCCCTTCATGCGCCGTTTTGAGGACATATCAAATTTCTTTGGCATTTTTCAACCCTTGCACCTTATTATACTCCTCTCGACACAAGGAGGCAAGGTGTATAGAAGTTGCTTTGGAATTAAAGTTCCTTATTTGGGCGGCCTCATCAGAGTCGTGGTCCTCGTTGCCCGCTTATGGTGCCTGCGCTCCAAACTCAACAATATCCCATATGCTTTCGTGGAGTGAGGTTAGATGGTGTCGCATTTTATCACTCCACATACAATAATCCTCACCATCAAAATATGGTGGTTTGCCTAGGGGTACAGAATGTAGAAGAGCACATTTGGGAATGCGAGCATAGCGTAGAGGCATCTTACTATACTTCTTGCGCTCTTGGCGCTTCGAAGTGGTTGAATCGGCGCCTGTGGACGACGATGAAGAGTCGGTCTCGTAGTAGACCACCTTCTTCATTTTCTTTTTCTTCTTGTCACCCTTCCTATGTGACTTGATCGAGGAAGTGGATTCCTCCTTGTGCTTGTCCTCGGCCTCCTTTGATGGAGTCCATTCATCGTTCTTCCTTCCCGAGCCTTCGAGCTTTTCGTCGGTGACCATCTCCCTCTTGGCGTGTTCTCCCGACATCACTTCAAGTTGTTAGACTCTTAATGAAGCATTGTGCTTTGATACCAATTGAAAGTCGTCTAGAGGGGTGGGGTGAATAGGTGTCACACCCGGTTTTGGAAGGCAAACCGAATGCGAACCATGTACGTGTCAGGATCAGAAACTCACGTACACAGCGATTACATAATTGGACATCATCACACAATGCTCGAATTAAATAGCGAAAAGGTACTTTAATTACATCAATATGTCAGAGACATCCACAGAGTCTAATACATAGCCATAATGTTCAACATAAATATCAAAGTGCGTAGAAACGAAACGTAGATGATAAGCCTACACAGGAAGCTGACTGGGGTTTGCCACTAAGTAAACTAGAACTCGTCGTAATCCTGGAACTCCTCTAA
Organism: Zea mays; assembly: GCF_902167145.1. NCBI lineage: Eukaryota > Viridiplantae > Streptophyta > Magnoliopsida > Poales > Poaceae > Zea > Zea mays. The sequence goes on from NC_050097.1 coordinate 51,514,900, forward strand.
GTCCTCCATGTTGCTAGCATCACCTCCTGAGCACTGAGTACAGTGGGGACAACCTGGGGTGGGGTGGTTTGTAAAGCAAGGGTGAGTACACATCAACGTACTCGGCAAATGTCCCGTTTGGCTAAAGTGGACTAGCTGTATGAGGGGTTGAGGTTAAGCAGTTGCTTTTTAGTTGGTCAAGTATTTATTATTATTAGTAGAGCCAAGTTTGAGTAATAAACCCAGTTATTACCCAAAAGTACTCCCTCAAAAGAGGAAATACCAGAGATCAGATCTATAACATCATTGTTAACCATCATCACAAAAGTAACTAGAATTCTTCTAATCAAAGAGAATCCCAAGGCTGCTCTTAACCGTGAGCTCGGCTGATATACCAGTTTCTAACACTCTGCAGAGGTTGCACACTTTACCCACGAGTCGTGATCCCTTTCCAGCCTAGGTTGTACAGACCCGATCTTCACTACCAAGGTGAATGGCCAGGGATACACTACGTAGCCTTTACAAAGACTCCCCTGGTGCATAGCTGCTCGTTAGGTTTCGCCAGTTGTACAAACACAGTACACCTCCCCAAGGTGGGTGACTAACAAAACCAAATCGAATGAACCTCTGCACCCCAACCTTGGCAGAGCGAGCACTACGCCCCGTCCCCCATTGACGGCCCTCCGACAAAGCCAACTACACCCCTAGGTTCATCTAATTAATCAGCTAAGGGTGTCCCATTCCACCCTCATGGTTGCACTGTTATCCCAGGTGGTCACTCCATGAACAGGTCCTTATGGAGAGGTACTCAGGAAAAAGGCTTGAGCCCCAAAGAGGATCACAAGATCATCAACATAATCAATCTAACAGTATCGTATCATAAATGTTCACATCATGTTCATTGATTTAAAGTTAAGGCAATAGCAAAATGCTAACCATGATAACCCAAAAGGTAAACAAGGATAAGTAAATACAAACTAGTCAATCCTTAGGTTTAAGTAATGTAATGCGGGACAGTGAATCATAAAGTATGTAGGACATAATAGGTCAGAGGACACTTGCCTTCACCAGGTTGTTGCTCAGGGAGGTCTCCAACAACACACTCAGGAACCTTGGACTGCTCGTTGTCTAAATAAAGCGAGCATGCATTCAATACATTTGGAAAGTACAAATGAACAACACACCAAACATGTACAAACCTAGGAATACATCTTAAAAATACACAATACTAAATGAGAAATAATGAGATCAAAGTATAACATGAGTTATAACATAAACTAACTTCATTTAGAAATATGTTATTATTCCTTTAAGTATTGCCCACAATTACATAACCTAGTTCAATTTATTTTATTGTGCCCTAAAAATTAGAACAGAGATAAATTCATATAATACCCATTATTAATCTCACAAGATTAAATATACTTTAATCTCTAGGGTTTTCCTTTTACTTATTTTACTAAATAAATAAACCTACACATATCTCAGTTCATAATTAACCATAAAAATTAGAATGTGCAGACAGTAAATGAAACTATTTTATTTAAAAAGAGAATAATCCTATGAACATTTTGCAATTTGAATCACTAAATTTGGAGTTCATATGCAAAAGATATGAAATAAACAAGTTTGGGAATTCAAAATATGAAATTAGGTCTAATTCTATGAATATTAAAAGTCCAGGGGTTCAATCTGCAAGATTACAGGGGCCTACGTGCGAAAACCAGGGACGGCGGGTTGATTCTAAACAAACCGATGGTCTCTTTAATAAAACTACCGCGCGAAGGGGTATCGGGTGATTCCAACCGTTAGATCAGAAACCGACGACCGAGATTAGATCTGCGGCCGAGGGCACGCGCGCGGGTGGGCGAGCGCTGACAGGCGGGCCAGGGGGTGTCAGCGACCGAGTGGAGAGAGCACTGACCGAGCGGGCCCAGCGCTAGGGGACACGGGCGCTGACAGACGGGCCCGGACGCAGGGAATCAGACCGGGGGGGGGGGGGGGGGGGGTGAACGGACGGAGGGGATCAGACCGGGGGGGGGGGGGTTGAATGGCTGCGGGCGACGCTGCTCCTCTCCGCGGCGGTGAAGTCGCCGGAGTTGGGGCAGGCGCGTGCTAGGGGGGTTCCGAGGTCACCGGAGTTGGTCAGAGAGGGGGAAGATGACTCGGCGAACTCGATAACGAGGTTGTGGCCACAGGACCGAGGACAGAGAGGGGAGAACAGCGGGGAGAAGGCCTCGGGCGGCTGGAGTAACTCCGATGAAGGATTCTGGATGCGGGGAGGGGGCTTGAGGCGCCCTAAGGCCTGGGATAGCTTCAGCAGAGGGAGGGGTACCTTTGGGACTAACATCGGGGCACTAGGCCGAGCTAATTTGGTCGGTCATCGTGCGGGCGCGCCGGACCGCCGCGGTCGAACTCCGGCGAAGCCGAAATTCCTTGACCACAGAGCGCAATTGGGAAAACTGGGCACGGGTACAGGTGTCTCACCTCGGGGTGGAGCTCGGGGTGACTTGGCGCGTTCTCCGACGAGCTAGATGGCCGGGAAGGCGGGCGCGGGTCTCCGGTAAGTTCTAGCGGCGTGAGCAGAGCGCGAGCGAGGACGGGACTACGTGAAATGAGGCGGGGGAGTGAGTGCGGGCATGGGCGGGGGCTCAAAAGGAGCTGGGGCATGGGCAGAGTGACATGGCCGAGGATCCCGGCCACGTGCGCGAGTGCGCGCTCGCTGGTCCACGGCGGGCGCGGGGAGGGCGGAGCTGACAGGGGAGGCCCGCAGCGCAGAGAGAGAAGGGGCGCGCGGGCAACGGCTCAGCGCCTGGCAGAACGGTCCCGCGGGATAGATAAAGAAGAGGGACGCGCGAGAGAAGCAATTGGCGTCGACAGGTTGGCCCCACTGGGCAGCGAGCACGAGGGAGAGAAGGGAGCACGGGACAGACTGTCGCTGACAGGCGGGGCCCTCCTGTCAGGGGCGGCAGGCGCGCGGGCTCGCGGCCTGGCTGGACCGAATTGGGCTGGTTTGGGCCAGAATGGCTTTTCCTTTTCCTGAATTTCCTAATTCCTTTTCTATTTCTTTTCTCTAGGATTTTCAATTCCAAATTCAAATTAGGTTTCAAATTCAAACTAATTCAAACATGTGCAACAATTCAAAGAATATTTAAGCTCAGCATGATACAACATGTCATGACCCATAATGTTTTGGCAAAAATAAATAATTAACCTCTACTAACTTAAGCTAATTCTACTTAAAAGTAAGAGAGAGAGACAATCTAGAGATAGATAGAAACTAGAGAGAGAAGAGTAACACATGAAATTTGGGTGATAATTAGAAAGAAATTTTATACCCCAAATTCAGGGTGTTACAGACCTATCCCCCTTAAAAGAATCTCGCCCTCTAGATTCAGGGCTGGCTAGAAAAGAGCTCGGGGTACTTGGCTTTCAAATCATCTTCTCTTTCCTAGGTTGCTTCCTCTTCTGAGTGGAGACCCCATTTGACTTTGCACATCCTGATGGTACTTCTCCGGGTGACCCGATCTACTGTCTCCAAAATTTGAGTTGGCTTCTCAATATATGTCAGATCTTCTTGAACCTCAAGATCCTCTGCTGGCAACTGCTCTTCTGGCACTCTCAAGCATTTCTTCAACTGAGACACATGGAACACATCGTGCACATCGGACAGATTCTCTGGTAAGCTGAGTTGATAAGCCACCTCTCCACGTCTTGCTTGAATCTGATACGGTCCGATATATCGAGGTGCTAGCTTGCCTTTGACTACAAACCATTTGGTTCCTCTGATGGGTGACACCTTCAAGTTGACATAGTCTCCCACTTCAAAACTGAGTTCCCTTCTTCTGGTGTCAGCATAGCTTCGCTGTCTGGACTACGCTGCCTTCAAATTCTCTCGGACCATTCTGATGTTCTCTTCGGCTTCAAGCAAAATATCTGGACTGAACACGTGCCTTTCGCCGGGTTGGTCCCAATGCAATGGAGTTCTGTAATTCCTCCCACAGAGCGCTTCGAATGGTGACATCTTCAGACTGGCTTGGTAGCTGTTGTTGTAAGAGAATTCTGCATATGGTAATCTCTTGTCCCAACCTATTTTGTCTTGCAAAGCACAAGCCCTCAACATATCCTCCAGAATCTGATTGGTTCTCTCTGTTTGACCATCTGTCTGCGGGTGATAAGCTAAACTGAACTTCAAGTGTCTGCCCAAGGCTTCATGCAACTGCTGCCAAAAATGAGAAGTGAACTAGGTACCTCTATCTGATACTATCTTCTTCAGAACGCCATGTAAGCACACAATCCGAGACATGTATAGTTCGGCTAACACCTCACTGTTGTAGGTGGTCTTGACTGGTAAGAAATGGGCCGCTTTTGTCAAACGGTCCACTACTACCCAGATGGAGTCATAACCAGTACGAGTGCGAGGCAAACCGACTATAAAGTCCATCCTGATCTCATCCCATTTCCACTGAGGAATCTGTAACGGTTGCAACAAACCTACAGGTCTCTGATGTTCTGCTTTATTCCTCTGACAACTGTCACATACAGCCACATACTCTGCTATCTCTCTTTTCATCCCGTACCACCAGAATCTTTTCTTTAGGTCTTGGTACATCTTCTCACTACCAGATTGTATAGAGTATGCTGTCTCATGGGCTTCCTTGAGAATCAGTTCCCGGATCGATTTGATGTCGGGAACACATAGTCTGTCCTTGAACCATACCACTTCTTCTGCATCTTCACGGAAATCCTTGCCTTTTCCATCTATGATAAGCTGCTGGATCTCATTGATCTTCTCATCATCCTTCTGACCTTTCCTGATGTCTTGCTCTAGAGTGGGTTCCAACTTGATTGTCACCCCTTAGGTGTTGTTCAGAAATCCGAGACTCAATCTGTCGAACTCCTTCGCTAGCTCATACAACATCGGGTAAGTGGCCAACATATTAACTTGACTCTTTCTGCTAAGAGCATCTGCAACCATATTTGCTTTGCCTGGGTGATAATGAATCTCCAACTCATAATCTTTGATCAACTCTAGACATCTTCACTGTCTCATGTTTAGCTCTGACTGAGTGAATATATATTTGAGACTCTTGTGATCCATGTAGATATCACACTTCTGCCATAAAGATAATGCCTCCAGGTCTTCAATGCATGAACCACGGCTGTTAATTCTAGATCATGAGTAGGGTAATTCTTCTCATGAATCTTCAACTATCGGGACGAGTATGCCACTACTCTCCCTTCCTGCATTAACACACATCTCAGTCTGGTATACGAAGCATCGCAATATACTTAGAATGGCTTGTGAACATCTGGCAGAATCAGTACTGGTGTCGTTGTCAACTTCTCCTTCAATGTCTCAAAGGACTTCTGGCATGCTGGGGTCCACTTGAACTCAACCTTCTTTGCCAACAAGGCTGTCATTGGCCTAGCAATCTTGGAGAAACCTTCAATGAAACGCCGATAGTAACCGGCCATTCCGATGAAACTCTTGATTCCTCGGACATCTTTTAGTATTTTCCAGTCCAAGATAGTTATTACCTTCTTCGGATCTACAGTCAATCCCTCTCGGTTTATAATGTGACCCAAGAATAAGACTTCACTGATCCAGAACTCGCACTTGCTAAGCTTGGCATACAGCTGACAGTCTCGTAGCCTCTGAAGTACTTTCCTCAAATGCTCCTCATGCTCTTGCTCATTCTGGGAGTATATAAGAATATCATCAATAAACACCACCACGAACTTGTCGAGGTAGTCCATGAACACACTGTTCATCAAGTACATGAAGTAAGCTGGCGCATTCGTCAAACTGAACGACATGACCGTGAACTCATACAGTCCATACTTGGTGATGAATGTTGTCTTTGGTATATCTGAAGGTCAGATTCTAAGCTGGTGGTAGCCTGATCTTAGATCTATCTTCGAGAACACACTGGCTCCTCTCAACTGGTCGAATAAATCTTCAATTCTGGGCAGGGGGTACTTGTTCTTGATAGTAACCTCATTCAAGGCTCGGTAATCGATGCACATCCTCTTCGTGCCATCCTTCTTTTCCACAAACAGCACTGGGGCTGCCCAAGGCGAGGTACTGAAGCGTCCCGATCCTTTGGGACTCAAATGTGATACAATTACTAGTCCCAGGAGGCTAGTAACCACATTCCTTACTTCAAATAGTACAGAGTTTGAGTAAATGTTATTACAATACCAGGGTACAAGCTCGAGAGTGAGCCGGAATTATAAAACGCAGTGGAAGATAAACTAGCCCAGGCCACAGGCAAAACTGGGTGAAGACACAGCCCCCTCAATCAAGCATAGCAGAAAAGAAGTCTTCAGCTGCTGAAAAACATAAATAAATCTGGGTGAATACACTAGGTATTCCGCAAGCCCACCTGGCTCCCGTAAAGAGAAAGAGACCTATATCATACATGCTTCATATGGTGGAGTTTAAGTCACTCTTCTTTTTCTTAGAGAAAGGCAATACTTGTTTTTAGGGTTTTCCCGAAGAAATAGAAATAACACTTGCTTAACCACCACTGAGCTTCCCGCTCCCGTGGCACCATTTTCTTTTCTAGAGACACACTCACACACACGTATTTCCCTGTTCCCGGTTGTTTTAGAAACACTAATTGTCATACCACACCAGACTCATCCATACCAGTGGACACGGACTATTCGAATAGGTTTAAACTCTAGGCAGAGGGGTACACTTTACCCACTAGTCCGGCTCTGCGATCTCATGGCCAATGAGATCCGAATCCGAATCTCTTTCTTTCCTCGCACATCCTAACCTTAACGGTTATACCGGAAGGAGTCAGGCCACCGCCATGTCCAAACCGGATAAAACATTCCCCCTCCTTATCCTCCCGGTGCTCCCCAGCCTTCATAACCCTGGGGTTGGACCGTACGAGTTCAGATCGAGTGACTGCCCACACAGCCTTGAGTGGTTGTACTTTTCATGAGTACAAGTAATGAAGGATGACAAATCGGTCCTTATATGAGAGGATAATCCTTCTGCTCACGCCTAAACCAGCTGAGCCATCACCTTAGGCCCTCCCCTAAACCAGGGAGTCCCTGATCATCCCACTCACCAGGTGATGAGGGTGAATACCCTTCATCGCTCACTTTTTGAAAACATCGTTGGTTACAACTATTTCCCATCCCATATCTTGTGATCAAAAGGTATTAGTTAATGCGGGCTATCTCATGATCACCATGCAATTAGATTCCATCCCTTAATCCTGGCTTAGGTAGTGGTAGAAAGAATAGGTAAATTATGCATCCAGAGAAGGATGGACTTGCCTTCGTCGAAGCTTTCCTGGCACAAAAGATTTATCTCGGAGGGGTCGGGTTCCTGCCCTTCTTCCGGAGCTACAAATTCCGGAGGATCGGATCCCTCTTCCGCTAGCAAGCACATATAAGAACAATACATCAATCATGGTGACTTTAGTGGGGTGTGCCAATTCTTATACCTTATTATTTCTGTGCCCTATAATTTATTTAAGCTATTTTTGGTGCATAAAATATCAGCATATAAATATATATATGAAAATGGGAAAAAAATGGGAAAATAAAAAGGAGAAAGGATTTCTAGCAAGCTGGGTCGGGGGGTGATTTTGGCCCAGCCGGGCGCGAGCGCGCGCGCAGCCGCGCGGGCAGGCAGCCCACTCGGCCCACCAGCGGGGGAGACGGCGGAGAACGGCGCCGTGGCGCGGGCCCACATGCTAGGGAGAGGGAGGGGGGCTGACAGCGTTTGAACGGTGATGGGGAGGGGGAAGTCAACCGGGGCTCGGCTGCCGGTGAAATCCCGCGGCGGTTCTCCGCCGTGGGTCCGGTTCTGTGGCGGGGGAGCGGTGGCGAGGCACGGGCAGGGGTAGGGGATCACGGGGGTGGGGTCAATTTGACCGGTGGAGGCTCCGGGGTGGCTGGTCCACGGTGGGTGGCGGGCGCTCACGACGGTGAGGTCGCCGGCGAGGCCACCGGGTGCGATAGGCGTCGAGAGGCCATGTGCTAGGATCATGACAGAGTGGCGGACCTCAAGCACTAAAGCAATTCGACCGAATGCTACTAGAGAGGAGAGAACGGAGCTCACCGGAGTGAAGGGGGAACGCGGCGGCGCTAGCTCAATCGGGCTCGAGAAGGAGTGGAGGAGGTGGCCGGGGCTGGTGTGGAGAAGGAGGAGCTCGGGCGGTCCCTTTTATAGGCGCCCGGGAGGGAGGGAGGGAGGAGGGACGGCAACGCCGACGAGCTAGCCATGCTGGCGGTGATGGAGCAAACGACGACGGGATGGCTCGGGCAGGCGAGGGGTGAGGGGACGGCTCGGGTACAGTGGCGGGGAGGTAACTGAGGCCGGTGCGCGCGTTAATGGCGAGGCAACGAGGCGGGCGGTGGTCGGCGGCGAACCGCCGGTGAAGGCATGGGCAGGACGAGGGACGTGACAAGCGGGCCTGGGCTGCCAGCGGGAGAGCGGCGCGAGAGGGAGAGGGAAGGAGCCGTTGACCGGTGAGGCCGGGCTGTCAGGCGCGGCGCGGACGCGCGCAGCTGGGCCGCTTGGGCCGTGGGAAGAGGGGGGGGGGGGGTGGGGGGGAAGCGGGCGTGGGCGCGGTTTGGGCCGAATACGGCCCAGCCGAGGGGGGAAGGGTTTATCCTTTTTCTTTTTCTTTTTCTGTTTTCTATTTCACATTTCCATTTTCTATTTTTGTTTCTTTTTATTTCCTTTTCTTTTGAATCAACAATTTGCTAAATAATCTTAAGTGTTGAAAATAATCTATGTGAGGTGCTCCTAACAATCAAGGTGTATGCATATGATGAGATGACCTAAAGGGTGGAGTTTAGGGAAAAAATAGAAATAAGGGGGGGGGTTAGGAGATTAGGGTTCCAAACCTTGGGTTGAGATTTTGGGATTACAGGTACTCGATCTGATGTAGCCTTTCTTTGACAACTCATCAATCTGCTTCTTGAGTTCCACCAACTCTGGTCCGGACACTCGATAGGCTCTCTTGGAAATAGGGGCGGTGCCTGGTATAAGCTCTATGGCGAATTCAACCTTCCTTTCAGGTGGCATACCCGGTAACTCATCGAGAAACACATCTGGGAACTCTGATACTACATTGATAGCCTCTGATGGTTTAATCTCTTCAATATGGGCGGTGACTTGGTGACAACTCCCTTTCCTTGGTCCAGACAAGACCAACTCCACTAACACTTCTTCTCCTGATAAGGACACTAACTTCACCGTTCTCTTGTCACAGCTAAGACTGGCTTGATACTTGGTTAGCCAATTCATCCCTAGGATGACATTTATAGTTGTATCCTGGTTACCCACAACTATTAAATCAACGGGGAAATCTATCCCCCATATTTGAACCTTTGCACTAGGGCAAAATCTATCCGTTTGGGTCCTTCCACCAACTGAACTAACCCTCATAGGTGGATACATGGGTGCTACTGGTATATTATGTGATTCTACCCATGATGCAGTCATAAAAAATGTGTTGCTCCAGTATCAAATAAGACATTTGCAGAATGGTACTCGACTGAAAACGTACCTAGTGCCACTACTAGAGTCTCTTGGACTATGTCGGCCTCCAAGTGGTTCACCTTTCCATACTAGGCACGAGGCTGCCCACGGTTGTTGCCTCCTTGCTGCATTGCATTCTGTCTGACTGAGGCATTGGGAGCTAGCTGCTGCTGACCTGCTTTCTTTGGACAATGATTCGCCCAATGGCCTTGTTCCCCACAGTGGAAACATGCACAACTTCCTCCTTGCGCTGGCGCTGTTTGGTTGTTCTGGTTGGTTGCTAGGGCAGGAAGACGAGCTGCCTGGTTGCTCTGACATTGGTATTGATTTCCTCCCTGCTGGTTATTCTGACGGTACTGCTGCTGCTGTTGGGGAAATTGCCTCTGGTATTACTGTTGGTTCTGACGTTGATGCTGGTGCTCGTGACCCTGCTTGAATGGCTGAGGTGGGTTGCCTGAGTAGCAAGGACGGCTGCTACTCCTGGCCTAAGATCCACCAATCTTGTGTTTCCTGTCCTCCATCTCCCGACGCTTCCGTTCAGTCATGATTGCTCTGTCGATCAGATGCTAGAAGGTATGGAAAGTGTGGTTTATCAGCTGATAGTGGATGGGATCAACCAATCCTCTCAGGAAGTGGTACTGCCTCTTGGCATCCGTGTTGACATCTTCTAGGGCATAATGCGACAGCTACAAAAACTTGTCCATGTACTCGCTGATGGTCAGGGGACCTTACTTCAGGGCGAGAAACTCCTCCTCCCTTACTATCATCAGTCCCTCGGGCACATGGTAGCGACGGAAGTTGTCCCTAAATTCTTCCCAAGTGATGGCTTTAGGGTTGGCATGGGTGGCGAGGTAAGACTCCCACCAAGACTGGGCTGCTCCCCTCAGCTGTCGGGGACCATACAACACCTTCTCACGATCGTTGCACTGGGCAGTGTGCAACTCATGCTCCACGGTACGCAGCCAATCTTCGACGTCCATGTGGTCAGCAGAATGGGCAAAGACTGGGGGATGGCCCCTCATGAATTCTGCCTGCTTGTCTCTAGGCACTTGTGGCATCTGGACTTGCACCTGAGGCTGAGGTGGTGGTGGCTGTTGCTGCACTTGCTGCATCGCTGCTAGGGTCTGTCCAATTGCTTGGACTGCTTGGGTCTGCATCAAGAACATTTGCTCAATAGTCATCGGTGGTGGCAGTGGAAAATGCTGCTGCGGAGCTGCCTCCTCTTGGGGTGCCTCCTGTTCTAGCTGAGCACGCCTCGCACCTCTGTGTCTGTTCTCAGACATCTGTAGAAATCACACACATATATCAAATCTGACTCTGCAGACTTTCAGCATAAGAAAAGGTGTATAGAAAATCTTCATAGCACTAAACAAATGACCATCTTCACTGACAGCTTCTCAGATAAAGAGGAAAGTGGAAATAAATGGGTTACCCAACTAAATAACTGACTCTATTAATAACTACACCAAGTTGCAGGGGATACCCATACCTTGGTGACAATAATTACAAAGATACAACTTCATTACATGTCCATCATAACAAGCATCCAACATAAAATAAGCAAACTAACTCTAACTAAAACTGACTTAGGCTAAGCCACTGAACTAAGCATTATTACAGACTCTAACTCTGTCGATCTAGGGATCCAAGTCTATCCTGGTCCTGCAATCTGGGGTACCATAGTCGAATCGACCACGGGGTGGTGAACGGTAAGGGTGCTGAATCCCGACAGGGGCGGGAGAACCACCATCCAGATAGTGGTGTGCTGCGCACTCAGCACGCAATTTCGCAACCTCCGCCCGAACCTTGCCCAACTCGTCAAGGGCGTGGTCCAACTCTATGTTGAGCACGATAGCCAGATTGACCATGCTGTTTAGCCTGGGATTGCCCTCACCAACAGGTGAGGCAATCACACCTCTAGCACTGCCGGTCGAACGACGAGGGTAGTACTTCAGGTCAAGGCCATCAGCTACCCTGCTGAACAACGAGCAATACTGAGGAAGTGCCTGTCGTGCTGCATCTTGCATGGCTACCTCGGCAGTATCCCTCTCAGTAATAGAATAGTGCTCTGAGAAGGCCTCTGCACCTCAGAGATCATCGTCCGGACGACGCACCAAGCAAGTAGCCTCCCACTGGTCCGGGTATAGCCCGCGACGATGCTAGTAGACTACACAACGGTACTCGATGGACCAAGTGTGTCGGTCGAAGGCCCGACGCAGCAGGGTGTCGAGAGCGTCGTGGAAGTGACACCCGTGAGCGGCGTCACGAGTGATGGGTCTAGCAATCCATCCCTCCGGCTCTGGCTCCTCTGAGAGTCCATGCCGTGGCTCGAACTGCCACCTGCGTCGTCGTCGTCTCCGTCTCTGTCAGGGTCTCCTCCAGCAGCTGGGATGCCCTGTGGTGGTGCAGGGGCATCTCTGGCTGAGGTGCAAGGGAAGGCAGCCTCTCAGACTCCACCTCCTGCTAAGGCGAGGGGAGGAGTCCTGCTGCTCCTGCTCCTGGCGTCAGTGCTCCTGCTCCTTATGCAGGCGACGATGCAGTCTCTCCAAGTGACCGGATTGACCTGGCACCGTGCGACACATGGACGCTCCGCCAGGCGAGAAGGCAAAAAGGGGATCACAGACTTACGTGCAGTGCACCTAATACGGACCATCTACAAAAGACATCGTAAGCACAAGAATAAGAGTAGAACTATGAGACCAAAAAGTAAACAGAAAGAAAAGTGAGACAAAACTTTTTGAGATAAGTAGATAACATAGAGTTGGTCAAGATGACCAACTTTTGAAAGGACTCTAAGGTCAAGGTAAGAGTAGGGGTTATAGTCCTTAGGTTGACCATTATAGTCTAGGTTAGCGGTCCTACAGTCAGCAAGGCTTTGATACCACTTATGTCACACCCAGTTTTGGAAGGCAAACCGAATGCGAACCATGTACGTGCCAGGATCAGAAACTCACGTACATAGCGATTACATAATTGGACATCATCACACAATGCTTGAATTAAATAGTGGAAAGGTACTTTAATTACATCAAGATGTCAGAGACATCCACAGAATCTAATACATAGCCATAATGTTCAACATAAATATCAAAGTGAGGAGAAACGAAACGTAGATGATAAGCCTACACAGGCAGCTGACTGGGGGTTTGCCACTAAGTAAACTAGAACTCGTCGTAATCCTGAAACTCCTCAAAGTCCTCCATGTTTCCAGCATCACCTCTTGAGCACTGAGTATAGTGGGGACAACCTGGGGTGGGGTGGTTTGTAAAGCAAGGGTGAGTACACATCAACTTACTCAGTAAATGTCCCATTTGGCTAAAGTGGACTAGCTGTATGAGGGGTTGAGGTTAAGCAGTTGCTTTTTAGTTGGTCAAGTATTTATTATTATTAGTAGAGCCAAGTTTTAGTAATAAACCCAGTTATTACCCAAAAGTACTCCCTCAAAAGAGGAAATACCATAGATCAGATCTATAACATCATTGTTAACCATCACCATAAAAGTAACTAGAATTCTTCTAATCAAAGAGGATCCCAAGGCTGCTTATAACCATGAGCTCGGCTGATATACCAGTTTCTAACACTCTACAGAGGTTGCACACTTTACCCACGAGTCGTGATCCCTTTCCAGCCTGGGTTGTACAGACCCGATCTTCAATACCAAGGTGAATGGCCAGGGATACACTACGTAGCCTTTACAAAGACTCCCCTGGTGCATAGCTGCTCATTAGGTTTCGCCAGTCGTACAAACGTAGTACACCTCCCCAAGGTGGGTGACTAACAAAACCAAATCAAATGAACCTCTACACCCCAACTTTGGCGGAGCGAGCACTACGCCCCGGCCCCCATTGACGGCCCTCCGGCAAAGCCAACTACACCCCTAGGTTCATCTAATTAATCAGCTAAGGGCGTCCCATTCCACCCTCATGGTTGCACTGTTATCCCGGGTGGTCACTCCATGAACAAGTCCTTACGGAGAGGTACTCAGGTAAAAGGCTTGAGCCCCCTAGAGTATCACAAGATCATCAACATAATCAAGATAACAGTATCGTATCATAAATGTTCACATCATGTTCATTGATTTAAAGTTAAGGCAATAGCAAAATGCTAACCATGATAACCCAAAAGGTAAACAAGGATAAGTAAATACAAACTAGTCAATCCTTAGGTTTAAGTAATGTAATGCGGGACAGTGAATCATAAAGTATGTAGGACATAATAGGTCAGAGGACACTTGCCTTCACCAGGTTGTTGCTCAGGGAGGTCTCCAACAACACACTCAGGAACCTTGGACTGCTCGTTGTCTAAATAAAGCGAGCATGCATTCAATACATTTGGAAAGTACAAATGAACAGCACACCAAACATGTACAAACCTAGGAATACATCTTAAAAATACACAATACTAAATGAGGAATAATGAGATCAAAGTATAACATGAGTTATAACATAAACTAACTTCATTTAGAAATATGTTATTATTCCTTTAAGTATTGCCCACAATTACATAACCTAGTTCAATTTATTTTATTGTGCCCTAAAAATTAGAACAGAGATAAATTCATATAATACCCATTATTAATCTCACAAGATTAAATATACTTTAATCTCTAGGGTTTTCCTTTTACTTATTTTACTAAATAAATAAACCTACACATATCTCAGTTCATAATTAACCATAAAAATTAGAATGTGCAGCCAGTAAATGAAACTATTTTATTTAAAAAGAGAATAATCCTATGAACATTTTGCAATTTGAATCACTAAATTGGAGTTCATATGCAAAAGATATGAAATAAACAAGTTTGGGAAATTCAAAATATGAAATTAGGTCTAATTCTATGAATATTAAAACTCTAGGGTTCAATCTGCAAGATTACAGGGCCTTCATGCGAAAACCAGGGACAGCGGATTGATTCTAAACAAACTAAGGGTCTCCTCAATAAAACTACCGCGCGAAGTGGTATCGGGTGATTCCAACCGTTAGATCAGAAACCGATGGCCGAGATTAGATCTGCGGTCGAGGGCGCGTGCACGGGTGCGGGCGAGCGCTGACAGGCGGGCCAGGGGGTGTCAACGACCGAGGGGAGAGCGCACTAACTGAGCGGGCCCAGCGCCAGGGGACACGGGCGCTGACAGACGAGCCCGGACGCAGGGTGCGCGTGCGCGAAGTGGTATCCCGCGATCTGGGCCGTGCGATCAAGATCGGACGGAGGGGATCAGATCGAGGGGGTGAACGGCTGCGGGCGGTGCTGCTCCTCTCCACGGCGGTGAAGTTGCCGGAGTTGGGGCAGGCACGTGCTAGGGGGGTTCCGGGGTCGCCGGAGTTGGTCAGAGAGGGGGAAGATGACTAGGCAAACTCGATAGCGGAGTTGTGGCCACAAGACCGAGGACAAAGAGGGGAGAACGGCAGGGAGAAGGCCTCAGGCGGGCCGGAGTAACTCCGATGAAGGATTCCAGCCGCGGGGAGGGGGCTTGAGGCGTGCTAAGGCCTGGGATAGCTTCAACAGAGGGAGGGGTACCTTAGGGACTAACACCGGGGCACTAAGCCGGGCTAATTTGGCTGATCACCGCGCGGGCGCGGCGGACCTCCGTGGCCGAACTCCGGCGAAGCCGAAATTGGCCGACCACAGAGCGCAATTGGGAAAATTGGGCACGGGTACAGGTGTCTAACCTCGGGGCGGAGCTCGGGGTGACTTGGCGCGGTCTCCATCGAGCTAGATGGCCAGGGAGGCGGGCACGGGTCTCCGACGAGGTCTGGCGACGTGAGCAGAGCGCAAGCGAGGACGGGACTGCGTGAAATGAGGCGGGGGAGTGAGTGCAGGCACGGTCGGGGGCTCAAAAGGAGCTGGGGCATGGGCAGAGCGACGTGGCCGAGGATCCCGACTACGTGCGCGAGTGCGCGCTCGCTGGTCCACAGCGGGCACGGGGAGGGCGAAGCTGACAGGGGAGGCCCACAACGCAGACAAAGAATGGGCGCGCGGGCAATGGCTCAGCGCCTGGCAGAACGGGCCTGTGGGATAGAGAAAGAAGAGGGAAGCGCGAGCGAAGCAATTGGCGCCGACAGGTTGGCCCCACTGGGCAGCGAGCACGAGGGAGAGAAGGGAGTGCGGGACAGACTTCCGCTGATAGGCGGGGCCCTCCTGTCAGGGACGGCAGGCGCGCGGGCTCGCGGCCTGGCTGGGCTGAGCTGGGCTGGTTTGGGCCACAATGGCTTTTCCTTTTCCTGAATTTCGTAATCTTTTCTATTTCTTTTCTCTAAGATTTTCAATTCCAAATTCAAATTAGGTTTCATATTCAAACTAATTCAAACATGTGCAACAATTCAAAGAATATTTAAGCTCATCATGATGCAACATGTCATGACCCATAATGTTTTGGCAAAAATAAATAATTAACCTCTACTAACTTAAGCTAATTCTACTTAAAAGGAAGAGAGAGAGAGAGAGAATCTAGAGATAGATAGAAACTAGAGAGAGAAGAGTAACACATGAATTTGGAGGATAATTACAAAGAAATTTTATACCCCCAAATTTAGGGTGTTACAATAGGCGGAACCTGAAATTTACAAACTTTGAACACACACTATGCCCGGGGTTAGTGTTAGAAATGAATTCAGAGTGCGGAAGATAGTTCTTCTTGCAATGAGTTGCTCAATTAATGCGGATGACCTTGGGAGCAGACTTAAATCAATATGAGCAAAGGAACTTTTAGAGAGAGGAAAGAAAGGGATACAAATCAAGTGGAGATCAACACAAATGAACACAAATGAATATGGTTAACCTTTTTCCACAATTAATTTTGGTGGTTGAATGTCCAACACAAACAAATGGACTAACTAGTTTGTTCTAGAATACATGTTCTACAGGTGCATAAAGGTTCAACACAAACCAATAAATATCCAAGTTAGGGATCCAATTCAAAGGAGCAAAAGAAACCAAGTGTGTTGTGGTCTGGCGCACCGGACTGTCCGGTGTGCCATCGGACAGTGTCCGATAGGGATGGCAATGAGCACATTTTACCCGCGTGCCCGCGGGTAAAAACCCTATAGGGTGCAGTTTTGGGTGTGAGTTTGTACCCATGGGTACGGGTACGGGTTTGATTATCAACCCGACGGGTTTTTTCTCGTGGGTATGAAAATGTTGTACCCATGCCCGCAAACCCGCATACTCGCGTGTGTGTCTGTGTAGACTGTAGAGCACATGCATCTCAATTTAGTGCCACCCTGAAAGCTTTGAGAGAGCGGAGCCAATCAAATGATATAAAAGAAGACTACAGGCGCCAGACAACTCGTAGAACTTTTGGCTAAGATCGGTACATGTTTTTATTAGTTTAATAAATATTCATTATTATGTGCTATCAGTTTAATAAATATTTATTATATGACTGTGCCCGCGGGTGTCATAAACCCGCGGGTAGCGGGTTTGGTTAACATACGCTACCGTCGCTGGTAGTGGGTGCGGGTACGGGTTTAACATTAATCTCGCGGGTACGGGTTTGTAATCTCTGTACCCACGGGTTTTAAACCTGTTGCCATCCCTAGTGTCCGGTGCACCAGGACCATACAGAGTCCAAACAGCCACTCTCGGGTTTTCGCAGGCGCGCTCCGCTATAATTCAACGGATTGTTCGGTGTGCCACCGGACTGTCCGGTGCACCAGCGGAGCAACGACTAACTCGCGCAACGGTCGACTACAAAAGTGCGCTGACAGGGCAACAGTGGAGAACAGTGTGCGGCAGATTCAGAGCACAGAGTCAGAGGCGCACCGAACAGTGAACAAGCCCTGTCCGATGTGGCACCAGACTGTCCGGTGCCACAAGAAGACAACGGCGCCAACGGTCTACTGCTCCCGAACCCTAACGGTTGGGTGACGTGGCGGCGCACTGGACAGCCTACAGTGCCTGTCTGGTGGCGCACCGGACTGTCCGGTGCGCCCATCGACAGCAGCCTTCCCCAACGGCCGCTTGGTGGTTGAGGGCTATAAATACCCCCCAACCACCACCACACCAAGCACCCAAGCATTCTGAACATTGCATTCAATACAAGAGCAATAGACTCCACTCCAAGACACAATCAAAGTGATCGATCCACTCAAAGTCCCCAAATCAACTCTAGTGCATTATGACTTGTGAGAGGCTCTCTTGTGTTCCTTTGTTGCTCTTGTTTGCTAGGCTTGGCCTTCTTTTTCTTTTCAATTCTTACTCTCAAGTGCTTTGTAAGCAAGGCAAGAGACACCAATTGTGTGGTGGTCCTTGCGGGGTCTAAGTGACCCGTGGGATTAAGGAAGAAGGCTTACTCGGTCTAAGTGACCGTTTGAGAGAGGGAAAGGGTTGAAAAAGACCCGGTCTTTGTGACCACCTCAATGGGGACTAGGTTCTTTAGAACCGAACCTTGGTAAAACAAATCACCGTGTTCATCTAACTGATTCGCTCTTGATTTGTTTTCCCCCTCTCTCCCAGACTTGATTTAAGTTCTAACGCTAACCCCGGCTTGTAGTTTGTGTTTTAAGTCATAAATTTCAGATTACACCTATTCACCCCCCTCTACGCGACTTTCAATTGGTATCAGAGCCCGGTGCTTCATTAGAGTCTAACAACTCGAAGTGATGTCGGGAGATCACGCCAAGAGGGAGATCATGACCAGCGACAAGCCTGCAAGTTCGGGGAGAACCCACAAAAGGGAGTCCGGCCACAAGCATAAGGAGGAATCCTCTTCCTCCAACAAAGACGCATCAGAGAGGTGACAAGAAGAAGATGAAGAAAGTGGTCTACTACGAGACCGACTCTTTGTCACCCTCCACCTCTGGCTCTGACTCGTCGTCCACTACTTCTAAGCGCCATGAGCGCAAGAAGTATAGTAAGACGCCCCTTCGCTATCCTCGCATTTCTAAGTGCGCTCCTCTACTTTCTGTTCCCCTAGGCAAACTACCATATTTTGATGGTGAAGATTATTGTATGTGGGTGATAAAATGAGGCATCACCTAACCTCACTCCACGAAAGCATATGGGACATAGTTGAGTTTGGAGCGCAGGTACCACAGGTGGGGGACAAGGACTACGACTCAGACGAGGCCGCCCAAATACGTCACTTTAACTCCCAAGCCATGTCTATACTCCTTGCCTCCTTGTGTCGAGAGGAGTATCACAAGGTTCAAGGGTTAAAGACCGCCTAGGAAATTTGGGACGTCCTCAAGACCGCGCACGAAGGGGACGAGGTGACCAAGGTCACCAAGTGGGAGACGATCGAGGGGGAGTTTGGTCGTTTCGTCCTCAACAAAAGAGAAGAGCCACAAGCTATGTACAATCGGCTCAAAACAATGGTGAACCAAGTGCGCAACCTCGGGAGCATCAAATGGGATGACCATGAGATGGTCAAGGTTATTCTAAGATCCCTTGTTTTTCGCAATCCTACTCAAGTGCAATTAATTCGTGGGGATCCTAGATACAAATTAATGTCTCCCGAGGAAGTGATATTAAAGTTTGTGAGCTTTGAGCTAATGGTAAAAGACTCCAAACACATCGTCAACTTGGAGCAAGGCGCCACCTCCACACCCGAGGTGCAACCTGTCGCATTCAAGGCAACAGAAGAAGAGAAGAGGGAGTCTACACCAAGTAGGCTTCCAATCGACACCTCCAAGCTCGACAACGAGGAGATGGTGCTCATCATCAAGAGCTTCCGCCAAATCCTCAAGCAAAGAAGGGGGAAAGACTACAAACCCCGCTCCAAACGGGTGTGCTACAAATGTGGTAAGCCCAGTCATTTCATTGCTAAATGTCCAATGCCTAGTGAAAGTGACAGGGACGACGACAAGAAGGGGAAGAAGAAAGAAAAGAAGAGGTACTACAAGAAGAAGGGCAGCGATGCCCACGTGTGTCGGGAATGGGACTCCGACGAGAGCTCCACCGACTCCTCCGACGAGGACGCCGCCAACATCACCGTCAATAAGGGCCTCCTCTACCCCAACGTCGGCCACAAGTGTTTCATGGCTAAGGACGGCAAGAAAAAGAAGGTACAATCTAGAGCCACCCCCAAGTATACAACATCTAGTGACGAGGGTAGCTCTAGTGAAGACGAAGATGATTTACTTACTCTTTTTGCCAACCTTAACATGCAACAAAAGGAAAAATTAAATGAACTAATAGGAGCTATTCATGAGAAGGATGAACTCTTGGATAGCCAAGAGGAATTCCTTATTAAAGAAAACAAGAAACATGTTAAATTGAAAAATGCTTATGCTCAGCAAGTAGAAAAATGTGAAAAACTGACTAAGGAGCTTAGCATTTGCCTTGATTCAATTATCAGTCTTAGAAATGAAAATACTAGTCTAAATGCTAAGATTGATGAATTGAATATTTACAATGATACAATTTCTAGTCTTAGAACTAAAAATGATAATTTGATTTCTTAGATTGAAAAATTGAAAGTTTGCAATGATTCTATTTCTTGTCTTAGAAATGAGAATGTCATATTACATGCTAAGATAGAAGAATTAAATGTTTGCAAACCTTCTACATCTACTGTTAATCATGTTTCTATTTGCACTAGATGTAAAGATGTGGATGTTGAAGCTATTAATGATCACCTTGCTATGATAAAACAATAAAATAATCATATAGCTAAACTAGATGATAAAATTCGAGCATGAACTAGAAAATGAAAATTTTAAATTTGCTAGAAGCATGCTCTATAATGGGAGACGCCCTAGCATTAAGGATGGCATTGGTTTCCAACAGGGAAGCAATGTCAAGCTTAATGCCCCTGAAAGATTGTCTAACTTTGTTAAGGGCAAAGCTCCCATGGTTCAGGATAATGAGGGTTACATTTTATATCCTGCTAATTATCCTGAGCACAAAATTAGGAAGATTCGTGCTAGGAAATCTCATATTGTTTCACATCATGCATTTATGTATAAAAATGAGGCTTCTAGCTCTAGGCATACCACTCATGTTAAATTGCCTAGAAAGAAAATTCATGCTGCATCAAATGAACATAACATTTCATTTAAAACTTTTGATGCTTCCTATGTGCTCACTAACAAATCAGGCAAAGTAGTTGCCAAATATGTTGGGGGCAAACACAAGAGCTCCAAGACTTGTGTTTGGGTACCCAAGGTACTTGTTTCTAACGTAAAAGGACCCAAGACTGTTTGGGTACCTAAGAACAAGGCCTAAATTGTTTTGTAGGTTTATGCATCCGGGGGTTCAAGTTGGATAATTGATAGCGGATGCACAAACCACATGATAGGGGAGAAAAGAATGTTCTCCTCCTATGAGAAAAACAAAGATCCCCAAATAGCTATCACATTCGGGGATGGAAATCAAGGATTGGTCAAAGGTTTGGGTAAAATTGCTATATCCCCAGACCATTCCATTTCAAATGTTTTCTTGTAGATTCTTTAGATTACAATTTGCTTTTCGTTTCTCAATTATGCAAAATGGGCTACAACTGTCTATTTACAGATATAGGTGTTATTGTCTTTAGAAGGAGTGATGATTCAGTAGCATTTAAGGGAGTGTTAGAGGGTCAGCTATACTTAGTTGATTTTAACAAAGCTGAACTTGACACTTGCTTAATTGCTAAGACTAATATGGGTTGGCTCTGGCATTGCCGACTAGCCCATGTTGGGATGAAGAATCTTAACAAACTTCTAAAGGGAGAACACATTTTAGGACTAACAAATGTTCATTTTGAGAAAGATAGGGTTTGTAGCGCATGTCAAGCAGGAAAGCAAGTTGACACTCATCATCCACACAAGAACATCATAACGACCAATAGGCCGCTTGAGCTACTCCACATGGATTTATTCGGCCCGATCACTTACATAAGCATCAGCAAGAGTAAGTATTGTCTTGTAATTGTGGATGATTATTCTTGCTTCACTTGGGTGTTATTTTTGTAGGAAAAATCACAAACCCAAGAGACTTTAAAGGGATTCTTGAGACGGGTTCAAAATGAGTTCGGATTGAGAATCAAGAACATAAGAAGCGATAATGGGACGGAGTTCAAGAATTCTCAAATTGAAGGCTTTCTTGAGGACGAGGGCATCAAGCATGAGTTCTCTTCTCCCTACACACCTCAACAAAATGATGTAGTGGAGAGGAAGAATAGAACTCTACTGGACATGGCAAGGACCATGCTTCATGAGTATAAGACACTGGACTGGTTTTGGGCTGAGACGATTAACACCGCCTGCTACATCATCAACCGGCTCTACCTTCACCGAATCCTCAAGAAGACATCATATGAACTCCTTACCGGTAAAAAGCCCAATGTTTCATATTGAGAGTCTTTGGGAGTAAATGCTTTATTCTTATTAAAAGAGGTAGAAAATCTAAATTTGGTCCTAAGGCTGCATAAGGTTTTTTACTTGGTTATGACTCAAATACAAGGGCATATAGGGTCTTCAACAAATCCACTGTATTAGTTGAAGTTTCTTGTGACATTGTGATTGATGAGACTAATGGCTCCCAAGTGAAGCAAGTTGATCTTGATGAGCTAGATGATGAAGAGGCTTCGTGCAAGAGGAACTCTTTTGTGAGCATTACTCTTTTGTGAGCATTTTTGTGAGCATTACTCTTTTCTCGAGTTGCACATTTTTGTGAGCATTACTCTTTTGTGTCCTCTATTGAGCCATATAGGGTGGAGGATGCACTAAGAGATCCGGATTGGGTGCTGGCAATGCAAGAGGAACTCAACAACTTCACGAGGAATGAGGTATGGCATTTAGTTCCACGTCCTAATCAAAATGTTGTAGGTACCAAGTAGGTATTCCACAACAAGCAAGATGAGCATGGTGTGGCGACAAGAAACAAAGCCCGACTTGTGGCCAAAGGTTATTCACAAGTCGAAGGTTTGGACTTTGATGAAACTTATGCACTCGTAGCTAGGCTTGAGTCAATTCGTATATGTTGGGGACTTGTTCTCAAATGCTATGAATTAAGAACAAGGCAACACAGAAAGAGGTTAATGATTAAAGCCCTTCGTCCCTCGAAGCATTATTTCCCTTAGGATATAACGATCTCTGGACGAAGGTCATGAAAGACTTACCTTCATCATCACGGTTTACATTAATAAAAGAAGAAGCATATGAAACATGAGAGAATAACATGAATATTTACATAACATTATTTACATGTATTTATTATATAATCATGGATCAATAATGAATAATAATGAATTACATTTGTACCTTCGGCTCGACAGAAGGTGTAAGTACAAGCGTGACGCACGAGCGAGTACAAATCAGCGTGAACAGTTCGGGGGTACTGTTCATCTATTTATAGGCACGAGACATAGCCCGGTCAAAATTACATTTATACCCTTTACAACCAATTACAATCACGACACAAATTATCATGGGCCGATCTGTCTTTTCATCTTTAAGTCGGTGCAACCCTTCGTCTCAAGGCGTGTTGTTATGCCGAAGCTTCCTGGAAGGTAGCTTCGTCGTTATTTTTGTGCTGATCTTCCGAAGGTATTTCTTCTTACAGAACCCTTCGCGGTGCTAGATCGTTTTTCGTAACGAGCTTGATCCGTGAAAAAATCTCCAAGGCTTCGGAATGCCGAAGGTCCAAAAAACACCTTCCCTAAGCTCGTTGCCGAGAAACGAGAAAAATATTCCGAGCGCGATGTGGCCCACCATTCGGCGGATACGCGCTTCGCACCTCCCATGCGCCGAGTGGTCCACCGTTTAATGGGTGCGGGTAACTATTCAGCGGGTGCATGCAACTTAACGATTCACCTTCACACCTGCAGCACTATATAAACAGACGGGTAGGTGTGAATTTACCACAACATTCATTGCCATTGCGCTGTTGTGCTGCTGAAAAATTTAACCATAGCCGAAGCTTTTTCATCGCATTCTCGAGAAAAACATTGTTTTGATTTAGCTTCGACATAAGAGGGAGCTTCGTAAAAACCGTAAAAATCATCAACTTCGTAAGAACTGCAAGAAATTCAACACCAAATGGCCAGAGTGCGCTCAACTACGAGGGTGACCCGTGACAGAGAGGAGGCCGAAGCCACCGAGACTGTCCCGATCTCCGAAGTGATGAGACAATCGGGATTGGTTGTGATAGAGGGAGGTACTGACAAAGGTGGACCTACTGCCAAAGCTGAACAGGCTGACATCGAAGAAGAAGATGTTGATGAAGAAGAGGAAGATTACAACACTCTCATCCTAGCAAAACCCAGCCACTTGGACTTTGGAAAATCTACTGTGTCTGAGACTGATGTGCCCATGATGATAAAGCTGGGCTACTTTGGAGAAGCTGAGAAGAAGATGATTCGTTTTGCCGGAAATGAAACCACTCCGACACCGAAAAATGATGAGGTGGTAGTTTCAAGAGTTTCTTCATAGCGGGATAGCGGTTTCCCTTGAACGAGATGATTGGGGAAGTTTTGGATAATTATGAAATCTATCTTCATCAGCTGACCCCTAACACTATTGTTAGGTTCAGCGTCTTCATCTAGGCCCTACGAAGCCAAGGAATGGACCCGAATGCTGAAGCTTTTTGCCGAGTGCATGAGCTTCATTACCAGACGAAGGCCAGAGATGACAGACTGCATGAAAATTTTGGCTGTTATAACTTCGCATATCGCAAGGATATGAAGGCCTCGATGCTTAGCTATCGCACCAAGTGGCCAACTGGTTGGAAAAGTGAGTGGTTCTATGTCAAGGCCGATGAGAAGAAGAGGGAGAAGCTAAAGACGCTAGTACTGAGCCCACTGAGCTTAAGCTTTGGGTTGACTAGGCCCCTGTGCCGCATGTCTTTGGGGTCACCATGCCAACAAGCTGTAGCAGAATTCAGGGTAGAGGCTGAACAGATCAGCACTAGAGATCTGGTGCAAGAGTACCTAGCCTACAAGGTGTTCCCGACGCTGAGTGAATGGAATATGCCGAAGCTAAAGGGGACAAAGGAAAAGAATGAACTTGTGCGATTGTCTTATCGCATCAAATTTGAGAAACAATTCAAAGGGCCATGCCATGAATGGTTAGAAATGATAGAAACTATGTGCAATGAAATTTTGGGCAATTACACTAAAAAAGAAGATCAGCTCATGATTGCAGCCTTCGGCACCCGACCAAAACGAAGGTTGAATCGGGTGATGGATGCCTTGAACTTTAGATACCCTAACTATGAGCAATTAAACAAGGGTGCCGAAGGGCAAAAGAGAAAGAGGATTATTAGTGTTCTGAGCAGACAAGCTGCTAGGATGGTGAAAGAAGATGAAGAAACTCTAAAAAAGAGAAAATCCAGCCATGAGCCAAAGGTGGCTGCTCCGAAGAAGAGAAAGGCTGCAACTCCGAAGCAAAAACAACTGAGATAGAGGAAGAAACTCCTTCGACACCTTCTGCTGCTGACGTACAAGAAATTATAAAGGTAATGACCGAATCTTTACCTATCAAGCTAAGTCCACTAGGGCCACAACTGATGAAGCTTTTACAGAAGAAGGAGGAGCCTTCGGCAACCAAGAAGTCTGCTGGGCCAAAAAGGCGAAGGATTATTACTGTAATTGAAGCTATTGAGGAAATGCCACCGCCGGTCTCAGCGTCAAAAACAACAGCAGCTGCCGAAGTTGCTGCTTCTGCCGAAGGTGCTACTTTCGAAGCTGCTGTTGCCGAAGCTACAACTGCCGAAGAAACCAATCTGAAGAGCACATTATCTGATATTGATAAAATGCTCTTGGACATGGCCACGGAAGAAGCTGCTGCAGCTACCAAAGAAACCCTGGCCACAGTGCCTGAAAAGGGAAGGAGATCGCCGAAGATATTTCAGAGGAAAAAGGCTTCAATTTTCAAAATATAATTGGTCAAGTGTTGTCTAAGGCTGAGAAAGAGGAGCTGCAGAAATATGCTATATCATGTGGCTACCAGCCAAGAGCGATGCTCTTCGGCGGAATTAACGAAGAAAGCTTAGGATGCATTCGAGATCGAACTGGAGCGAAGGTTATCAGCACTCTATCGAAGAGTGTTGGTTTTTCGAAGCTTGAAGCTGACATCAGTCGCTATCAACGATAGCATATCGTCGGTAGTTTATTCTGTTCTAATTTCAAGGTAAAACTTTTCCCTCAGCTTTTTATTGTTTTACGATGAAGGTGGTTTCTCATGAAGGTTGCCTTGCACAGAGTATGCTACTAAGTAAAGCCTTGAGGATGCAACAGGACCTCGAAGATAAGAAAAATGAGGTTATTGTTGGGGACTTGCTCTCAAATGCTATGAATTAAGAACAAGGCAACATAAAATGTTAAATATCGATGCCCTTCGTCCGTCGAAACATTATCTCCACAAGGATCAAATGGGCTTCGGACGAAGGTCACAAACATAATATTACGAAGGTTTCACCTTCGTAATTAAACTTATAGAATTAATACAAAGTAAGGTAAAGCATGAAACATTAGAGATAAATACATTGAAAATGAATAACATCATTCACATATATCATTATATGAATTTAAGATATTTAAACACAATGATTAGGTACATTTATACCTTTGCCTTGACAAACAATAATTCCCGAGTGATGCGTTAGCAATTACAGGAATGCCTGAACAGTAAAGGAATACTGTTCACTATTTATAGGCACAGGACTGTTGGAACTTGCTCTCTGCTGCAAGTGGGCCAACGGGGGTGAACAATGGCGACAACAGGGTTACGTGCACGGGGGCAATAGCTCTGTTGATCTAGCCTCTCACGGGCACTGTGCGGGGGTATTTATAGGTGTCTGAGTGCCCAGCGTCTTGTCTTAAGGACGCATGTGCCCTCAGACGCCTAGTTTATCCCCGGAATATTCCCATAAAGCAGGGTTACAAGCTGTAATTACAAGTATGCCTTTACAAGTCAGGCCCGTAATACAGAGGCGGCCACGCGGGGCCCGTTACAATGGGCCAGATCACACGTGGGCCTTGGGGCTGAATGAGGCCGCGCCGTGTGAGGACGTCGCCGCAGGTCTTCGTCAAAGTGTCGAGTCCTGCGAAGGGTGTCCCTGCCCGCTTTGCCTCCGTCGGACCAGCGGCTGCAGCGAAGGCCTGGAGCGAAGGGTGGCGTCTTTGCCTTCGCCCCAACATTTGCCCTCCGAGGGACCAGTTCGACAAAGTCACCTGGTGCCGAAGACGTCGCTAGATGGCGGAGACGCTGCCCTCGCTCGAAGTGGTTCCGCGGGGGTTTTTGATGTGACCGTTGATGGACGGCGTACTGTTGGATTGCGGGTTTCCCGAAGCGTCGCGGCCTGTCGGGTTGTGGGTTTCCCGAGGAGCCGCGCCCTGCCTATAAAAGGGGGGCGGGGGCGGCGCTGTTTGAATTCTGCTTTCCGCGCTCCGTAAAACCCTAGCCGCCCGCCGCCTTGCTGCTCCTTTTCCTCCGCTGCTCCCTTTGCTCGCCGTCGTTCTGGCTCGAGTGAAGCAAACCGCCCGCCGCCGCCGACGGTACGTAGCCATGCCATCCTCTTCTTCTTCCGCCACCGCCACGCCGCCGGCCGCCGCCTCGTCTGAGGAGACGTTGAGTGACGCGATGGTGGAAGAGTTGCGCGCCGGCGACTCTGTTGAATTCGGTGTGTCACGGATGACGTCAGGCCGTATTGAAGATATGCAGCGGTTGGGCTACTTTGGCGACGGAGTCGCTCGGGCCCCGGGGACGGAGGAAGTCCCCGAGCCGGAGGGCGAGTTGGTTGTTTTCGAGGCGTTCTTCGCCACCGGACTCCGCCTGCCTGCGCACCGGTTTGTCAGTGAAGTCCTGCGCAGATTCAGTGTTCAAATACATCAGCTTACGCCGAACGCCATAGTGGCGCTGGCGAAGTATGTCTGGGCGACGACTTCGTACGGCGGGCAGCCGTCGGTTGAAGTTTTCGCGAAGAATTATTGCTTGCATTGGCAGAAAAGGGTGGTTGAGGGCGGAGTTGCGCAGTTCGGGTCGTGCACTTTCACGCCGAAGACCGGCAAGACCACGATGCCAGTAGTGGAGTTGGTCCCGTGCGCCCGCAACAAGTGGGGCAGTTGGAATGAGTTTTGGTTTTATGTTTCTGAGGCAATTGTCGAAGGCCATCAAGGGCTCCCCGTGTCCGTAATGTGCTCTCACTATTACTCTGCGTATCCGCCTTTCGAAGTGGCAGAAGAGGATACAGACGAAGAGGCCCTACGGTACGCCGCCGGTCAGAGCAGCGGGCGTGATTTGGTTGAAGAGTTTGCGGCGTACGGGGTCTGGCCCTTGGCGCACGGCTGGGCGCTGGGCGAAGTATGCCCTCGCCAGATGCCCTTTCACGGAGGAAGGGAGGTGCGAAGTCCTGCCTTCGCACTGAGTTTGCGGAACCGTGACCCGGCCGCCTTCGTGCGTGATGCAGAAGACTTGGCGGTGCGACTCGTGGGGCGCTACGTGCCGAAGACGGAAGGCCAGCGCAGTTTCGATATCCGTGGGTCAAACGATCGCTTGAACAGGGTCTTTGAATTAAATCAACTGCCGTACGACGGCTACCCTGGTCAGGACGAAGCAGACCGCCGCGGGAAGAAACCGGCGGTGGAGGCCGGAGGCGACCCTGCGCTGGCGGCCGCCACCTCTTCGAAAAAGAGAAAATTAGGTACTGCGATGGGAGGGCTTGGGGTGTCTGATAGTTTCGCTAGAGAGTTAATGAGGACGTGTGCGGCCCCGGGGGAGAGGATGTCTTCGCCCGAGCTCCGGGAGTCTTCGGCTCGGATGCTGAGGGTTACCGGGGGTTGCTGGCCTAAAAACATTCCTA
This sequence comes from Zea mays, assembly GCF_902167145.1. Classification (NCBI taxonomy): domain Eukaryota; kingdom Viridiplantae; phylum Streptophyta; class Magnoliopsida; order Poales; family Poaceae; genus Zea; species Zea mays. The sequence continues at coordinate 51,543,120 of NC_050097.1, forward strand.
TCCCCTGGGATGAAGAGGACTGTTTTACATCTCGTATGGCTCGTCGGTGGAAAGTTTTTCCTTATGGGCGAAATATCGGTCATGTTGTGTGGGCAGTGATGGACAAGGATCGCCAAGCGGCGGCGCGGAAACGCCAGGCGACCGTGAGGGTTCATGAAGCCCGGCCGAAAAGGCAGCGGGGAGCATCGAAGGCTGAGGCCTCCGGCGGAGGCAAGCCGCCATTGCCGGCGAAGGCGGGTGCCTCCGCGCCTGGCAAGGCGCCGGAGGCGACGGTGGGCGCCGGAGGCCCCAAGTTGTCGAAGGTGGTGCCGTCCGCCAGCGGAGTGGCGGAGGCTGCGAAGGCGGCCCGATCGCTACCGCCGCCCGGCAAACGCGTTGCCGACTTCGGCACTGAGATTGATGTGGAGGATTATCTTGGGGGTGAGTCTATATGTATACACTTTTTTTTTTAATCTGTTGATGCGTTGCAGGGTTGGACGAGGGCCCGCTCGCTCTAGTTGTGCCTGGCGCGGCGGTCGCGACGGCTGCGCCAGCGCCGAAGGCGGGGGTAGAGACCCTTGGCGCTGGAGGCGAGGTGACTGCCCTCGCGTTGGTCAGAGACGAGGCGGACGCGGCGACCCGCCGGCTGAAAGGAGCAATGGAGGCGCTGAGTCAGGTCTGCCGAGCTTTTTTTTTTTTTAACACGGGCCTTATGTGTGTTCTGCAGGTGGCTGACTTCACCAGCCGTACTGCGTCGGGGGCCCTTACGGCGACGTTGTCTGCCGAGGTCGAGAGACTTCGGACGCAACACGCGGACGCTGTCCGTGAGAAGTCGGCCTCCGACAGCAAGTGCCGCAAGCTGGCGGAGAAGGTGGCCGCCCTTGAGAAGGAGAAGGCAGACCTCCGGCGCCAGCTGATGGAGGAGAGAAGGGAGGCCAACGAAGCCATCGCCAAGGAGCAGTCTGCGCAGGCGGAGGCCAGGCTGGCGCGGGCGGAGGGCAATGTCGCCAAGGAGCTCGCCGGGGAGCTGCAGCGGCGGCTTGCTGCCTTCGAGAGCCGCGCGGAGGGGGCCGAGGCCGCGGCGCGAGCGGAGGCCGAACGGACGCGCACGCAGCTCATGACTTCATATCGCGAGCTGGGTGTGCGGACGAGCGACTTCGAGGTGCCGGAGCGAGAGGCCGGACTTCGCTGTCTGGAGTGGGTGCAGGAGGAACTGCAGGAGCTCCCCACTGTCTTGGCGGGGTTGATGTCGTTCACCTCCCTGGTCACCTGCGAGGCAGCGATGAACGCGCTCTCTCGCGAAGGCTGCCGGCACTTTGAGGCCCTCGACCAGGTGGATGAAGATTTTGGGCGAGATATCTTTGAGGTCGAAGACCCCGTGGTGAAGGAGTCCGGCGGGGCCCTCTTTGACCGGATGTGGGGTTCATACGGTCGAGAGGTGGTCCGGGCGCGGGCCGAGGCTGCAAGGGCTCAGGTAACGTTGTCGTTTACTCGGTGCTTGCTGGATGCGGTTTGTGCGTGTGTTTGCTGAATTTTTTGTACGTTTTGTCTTAGGCGGAGCGCGGCGAGCGGGTGGACGATTTTGGGGCGCTGAACAGCGCGCCGCCTGAGCCGGAGACCACCCCTGCGGAGGCCGCCACTGGAGTCGCCCCGGTGACCGCGGAAGATGCACCAGGCGCCCTTGTACCTGCTGCGGCCGGCGAAGGCCTACTCCCAAGGGTGGCCGAAGGCGCGTCTGATGCCCCCGCAGCTGCTGTGCCGGGCGCTGAAGATCCAGCGGAGACAACGGCGGAGGCGGCGGCGGAGGCTCCCGCAGCGGCAGGGCCTTCGCAGGTGGCGTAGGTGGTGTTTAGGGTTGAGGGATTTTTGGATGATGTACTGAATTTTGGTTGCTGCGCAGGTTCAAGATTTTGGGCCTGCGCACGCAACCGCTACTACTGGTTTTTTGGCGGCTTCGACCGCGGAAGGTGGAAATGAATGTGGTGGGTCTGTTTCTGAGTTTTTTGATTTTACTGACTCTGGGAGCTCGGCTGAATGGACCGAGGAGTCGTCGGAGGAGGACTTGGACTATTTTGCGGCCCTGGACGAGGCTGCGGCGGAGGCTGCGCTACATGCTGCGGACGCGCCAGGCGTGCCCGGTCCTAGCACCGGGCACCGACGACGAAGGGCGGTTGCGAAGCGTAGGATTAGTGCGGAGGAAGGGGCTCGTCTTCGCGTTAGTAGGGTTGGTCGGCAGGAGCTGCTGTCTTTGCCGGCCGTCTCGGGTGTGGGGGAAGGGGAGCTGCGAAGCCTTTTTGCTGGTGAGGAGCTTAGGATAATGCTATTTAATTATAGAGAGATGGGGATTATTCCTAAGGTTGAGCCGATGTAGGGCGTGGTGCCCTCGCTTGTGTATGTGCAAGGGTTTGTAAAATGGAGTGGTGTGCCCTCGCGTGCTTGTGCCTGCGAGGGCGCTGTGTACTTTGACTGGTGTGATTGATTGTGCTGTGCCAGTGTGATTATAATTGGTCTTGCTGTCGCTTCTGCTTTTGCCATACTGGGTCGGCTGCGCCCTTGGGCGGTTTTTGCGGTAGGCTCCGGCTGCGCCTTTTAGGCGACTTCTGCGCGAAAAGCCTTCGCGATAGACTTTGATTTTTGCGCACTTGTGGAGCTAAGTCCGGCTGCACCCTTGGGCGACTTCTGCGCGGTTAGTCTTCGCGATAGACTTCGATTCTTGCGCACTTGTTGTGCTAAGTCCGGCTGCACCCTTAGGCGACTTCTGCGCGGATAGTCTTCGCGATAGACTTTGATTTTTGCGCACTTGTTGTGCTAAGTCCGGCTGCACCCTTAGGCGACTTCTGCGCGGATAGTCTTCGCGATAGACTTTGATTTTTGCGCACTTGTTGTGCTAAGTCCGGCTGCACCCTTAGGCGACTTCTGCGCGGATAGTCTTCGCGATAGACTTTGATTTTTGCGCACTTGTTGTGCTAAGTCCGGCTGCACCCTTAGGCGACTTCTGCGCGGATTGGTCGCACGCGAGGGTGGCTAGCGCTTAGCCTCGCGGTGACTTCGAATTGGTCGAATGCCGAAGACCGTTGTCGCGGTCTTTTTTCGACACATGCTTTTGCGGGGGATTTTTCTCACATATATTACATGGCTCCGCCTCGTTAAAAACCTCACCCCCCGGGAGGAAAAGAGTGCGGGCCGGTACAAGATTGTTTGCGGTGAATTACAAGGGCGAACTCAGCCCTAGGAATTAAACAAAAAATTTACGAAGGTTGTCAATGTTCCAGGAGTGCTCCAGGTCCTCGCCATCTGGCGTTGCGAGCCTGTAAGCGCTGGGGGAAGCTTTTGTCTTGACTATGAAGGGGCCCTCCCACTTGGGCTCCAGCTTGCCCTTGGACTCCGTCCGAGCTGTTCGGATGAGTACGAGGTCCCCCGCGCTGAACTCCTTTGGGATGACTGCGCGGTCGCGCCATGCTTTGGTCTGGGCTTGGTATTTGTTTAAGGCCTGCAGGGCGAAGACCCGGTCTCCGTCAATGAGATCTTTGGAGGTTGGCTCATCCACGTCAGGGGTGGCTGACGGAGCTGTGCGCGGAGACCCGTGTTTTATTTCTTGCGGGGTCATTGCCTCTGATCCGTATAGAAGGCGGAAAGGAGTGAACCCGGTCGCCCTGCACTCGGTTGTGTTCAGCGCCCAGACTGCCTCCGGTAGCAAGTCGGTCCATCTGCCCTTTTTCTCGTCGAGGAGCATCTTCTTGATGGCTGTGAAGATTTTCCCATTGGCACGCTCCACGACTCCGTTGGACTGCGGATGATAGACTGAAGCGAAGGCAAGCTTGGTGCCAATGGAAAAACAGAAATCCTTGAAATCTTGATTGTCAAACTGCTTGCCGTTGTCAACTGTTAGCTCGGACGGTACTCCGAAGCGGCAAACAATGTTCTGCCAAAAGAATTTTTGGGCAGTCTTTGATGTGATTGTGGACACAGCCCTCGCTTCAATCCACTTGGTGAAGTATTCGACGGCTACGAAGGCGAACTTGAGGTTCCCCTGAGCGGTGGGCAAGGGCCCGACGATGTCCAGGCCCCAGCGCTGAAGAGGCCATGTATGGGCGACCAGCTTTGTGTATTGCGAGGGGTTGCCTGACCGAGGAGAGAACTTCTGGCAGGCTTCGCAGGACCTTGCGACTCGATTTGCGGCGCAGATCATTGCAGGCCAGTAAAACCCTTGTCGGATCACCTTAGCAGCCAGGGCCCTTGGCCCCGCGTGCGAGCCGCAAGTTCCACTGTGGACCTCGCGCAAGATTTGGATGCCTTCGGTTTCGGTGACGCATTTAAGCATTGGCTGACTGACCCCCTTCTTGTATAATTGGCCCTCGATTAGCGCGAAGTCCCGGCTCCGATGCTCGAGGCGCTTCGCCTCACTGACGTCGGTTGGGTGATAGTATCCCTGTAGAAACAGGGTTATTGGGGCCCGCCAGTCCTCGGTCATGATTAGGTGGACTATACGGTGGCCCTCGCTATCATTTGTTATTTGGAGCCCTTCGGGGCTCCGGACGGCTGGCGTGCCGATGGTGTGAAAGAATACGTCGGAGGGCAGGGGCTCGCCCCTGGCGGCGGCCTTGGCTAATGCATCGGCCTCCTCATTCTTGGCCCTGTCCACATGCTGTAGGGTGAATCCCTTGAACTGCCTCTCGAGACTTCGGATAGCCGCGAGGTATTGCATGAGCGCGGGGTCTTTTGCTGCATAGTCTTTTTCGACCTGACCGGCGACTATCTTGGAGTCTGTTTTGATGATACAGGTGGTGACTCCGAGGGCCCTTAGCTTGCGGAGGCCGAGGATGACTGCTTCATACTCTGCTATGTTGTTTGTACATTTGTCGGATTCCAGAGCGAAGCTGAGGCGTGCTGCATATCTGTGTTTGACTCCGGCTGGTGAGGTGATGACTGCAGCGACGCCTGCCCCCGCATGACACCATGCACCGTCGCAATGGATAGTCCAGACCTTTTCTGTGGATGGGTCCGGCTGTGTTACTGGCCCAGTCCAGTCGACGACGAAGTCTGCCAGGACTTGCGATTTGATGGCTGTCCTGGGCTCGAAGCTGATATGGTAGCCGGAGAGCTCGGCTGCCCACTTGGCGATTCTCACTGATGCCTCCGGGTTCCTGAATAGTTCGCCGAGTCCCCTGTCCGAGGTGACTCGGACCTTGAATGCTTCAAAATAATGGCGCAGCTTGCGCGAGGACATAACAACTGCGTAAGCAATCTTCTCCAGCTCTGTCATGTTGCATTTGGATGGTGTCAGGACTTCGGAGACATAATAAACAGGGCACTGTCTGACTGCGCCTTCGACTGTCTGCTCCTGCACTAGTGCCGCGCTGACCGCGTGCGGCGAAGCCGCGACATAGAGCAATAAGGGGAGCGAGGAGTCTGGGCTTGTGAGGATGGCCAGCTCCGCCAGGTACTGTTTTAATGAGGCGAAGGCCGCTGCTTGCTCCGGTCCCCAAGCGAAGTCCTTCGCGCCGCGGAGGGTTTTGAGGAAGGGGAGACTTCGCTCGGCGGACCTGGAGATGAATCTATTGAGGGCGGCCATCCTGCCTGTCAGGCGCTGGACGTCCCTGGCGGACTGCGGAGGCGACATGTCGACGATGGCCTGGATCTTGGTTGGGTTGGCCTCGATGCCTCGGCGGGACACCAGGTAGCCCAATATCTTGCCCTGGCGGACACCGAAAACGCACTTTTCCGGGTTTAGGCGGAGTCGTGCATCTCGCATGCTCGCGAATGTTTCCGCCAGGTCGGCGAGGTGGTCCTCCTTATTTTTGCTGGCGACGACGATGTCGTCCACATATGTGAATACGTTTCTGCCGACCTGCCCTTCGAGCAGCGTTTTGGTGAGTCTGGAGAAGGTGGACCCGGCATTCTTGAGACCCTCCGGCATTCTGACAAAGCAATAAGTGCCGAAGGGTGTTATAAAGCTGGTGCTGGCCTTGTCTTCCTCCTTCATGTATATCTGGTGATAGCCGGAGAAGCAGTCGAGGAGGGACATGACCTCGCATCCGGCCGCGCTATCGACTATTTTGTCGATCCGTGGCAACGGGAAATTGTCCTTTGGGCAGGACTTATTGAGACTGGTGAAGTCTATGCACATGCGCCATTTTCCGCTTTTCTTCTGCACCATCACAACATTGGAGAGCCACGTGGGGTAAGCCACCGGCTCGATGAATTTAGCCTCCAGGAGGCGATGCACCTCCGCCTTGGCGGCTTCTGTCTTTTCATCTGACATCTTGCGAAGCTTCTGCTTTTTGGGTCGCACCGAAGGGTCAATCCCCAGGCTGTGTTCGATTATGGCTCGGCTGACTCCGACCAGATCGAGGGCAGACCAGGCGAAGACATCTTTATTCTTGGCCAGGCAGCAGAGAAGTTTCTCTTCTTCAAGTGACGTGAGGTCTTCGCTGATAGTTACAGTCTGTTTGGGCGTGGCCTGATCGAGGGGGACAGTCTTGGTCCCGTCTTGGCACTGCAACTGTGCCTTGTCGTGCTGCTTGTCGGTTGGGCTAGCCGGCGCAGGGACTTCGCGCTGGGTCGTGAGACAGTGTACATTTCTCTGACCGGGCACGAAGTCCCGCTCTATGTTGCGCGCCGTCTGCTGGTTGCCGTAGATTGTGATGGCGCCCAGCGGGCCTGGTATCTTCATACATAGGTACAACCCGTGGATGGCGGCTTCGAATTTGTTGATGGAGCCTCGGCCCATGATGGCGTTGTATGGATATACCATGTCGACAATGTCGAAGGTTATTTGCTCACTTCGGGCATTGGGTGCTACACCGAAGGAGAGGGGCAACTCTATCTTGCCAACTGGAAAGGTGCCCTTGCCGCCGAAACCATACAACGGGTTGTCCGAAGGCTTCAGCAAGCTGTGGCTTATGCCCATGCGGTCGAAGGCGTGGAGGAAGATGATGTCCGCCTGACTGCCGTTGTCGACGAGGACTTTGTGTAAGTCCCAACCTGCCACGCTGCAGTTGATGACCATTGCGTCGATGTGGGGGGCGCTGCGTAGGTCGACGTCTCGCGCGTCGAAGGTTAGCGGTATGTGGGACCACTTCGTCTGCACGACTGGGCCAGTGACGGCGACATGGTTGATGCTGCGGTAGTGGTCCCGCTTCTGCCGCTTGGTGTCGAAGTCGGTGCTTGACCCCCCTGTTATCATGTGAATGACTCCGCGATAAGGTTGATCGGCGAAGTCTTCTTGCTTTGGGGGATGGGGAATGTTTTGGTGTTGCTGGTGTGGTGGTGGGGGTGGAGGAGGTACGATTTGTACTTCCTGATGATGTTGGTAAGCAAGTGGGCCAACGGGGGTGAACAATGGCGACAACAGGGTTACGTGCACGGGGGCAATAGCTCTGTTGATCTAGCCTCTCACGGGCACTGTGCGGGGGTATTTATAGGTGTCTGAGTGCCCAGCGTCTTGTCTTAAGGACGCATGTGCCCTCAGACGCCTAGTTTATCCCCGGAATATTCCCATAAAGCAGGGTTACAAGCTGTAATTACAAGTATGCCTTTACAAGTCAGGCCCGTAATACAGAGGCGGCCACGCGGGGCCCGTTACAATGGGCCAGATCACACGTGGGCCTTGGGGCTGAATGAGGCCGCGCCGTGTGAGGACGTCGCCGCAGGTCTTCGTCAAAGTGTCGAGTCCTGCGAAGGGTGTCCCTGCCCGCTTTGCCTCCGTCGGACCAGCGGCTGCAGCGAAGGCCTGGAGCGAAGGGTGGCGTCTTTGCCTTCGCCCCAACAAGGACACAGCTCATGAAGAATTACAATTATGTCCCTCATAAAAGTTTACAACAATGACTCAGACCTTTGAAGGCTAAAAGGTCATTTTATCTTTAAGTCGGTTCGACCCTTCGTCTTCGGATATGCTGTAGTTCCGAAGCTTCGTGAACGGTGTCTTCGGCATCATGTTCAAGCAGCTTCGGCTGAAACTGTTTCTTTTTGCAGGACCTTCGGCGACGAAGCATGGTCCCAACAGTAGCCCCTTCGCGGTGCTAGATCGTTTTTCGTAACGAGCTTGATTCGTGAAAAAAGTCTCTTAGGCTTTAGGAAGCCGAAGGTCCGAAAAACACCTTCCCTGAGCTCGTTGTCGAGAAACGATACAGCTTTCAAGCGTGTAGCGGTCCCACCATGCAGGTTCACTGTTCTGGTTTTTGCGGCCCACCATTCAGCGGGTGCGAGCGACTGTTCACCTGGTGTAAAAATCCTGACGATTCACCTTCTTACCTGCAACACTATATAAACAGACGGGTAGGTGTGAAGTTACCACAGCATTCATTGCTATTGCACTGTTTTGCTGCCAAAATTTTCAACCATAGCCGAAGCTTGACTTTCGCATTCAAACGAAGTTCCAATTTAGTGTTTGCTTCGTTAGAAGAATAGCTTCGGAAGAGAAGGCTATTATTTTCCAAGAATTTTTTCAAGAAATTCAAAATTAAATGGCCAGAGTGCGCTCTACTGCTAGAGTTGAGCGCGAGGGAGACGAAGTCGAAGGTGCGGAAATTGTTCCTATCTCTGAAGAAATGAAGCGATCTGGATTGATGACATCAGAAGACATCCCTGCTGCTGAAGCAGAACAAGCAGATATTGAGGAGGCTGGTACTGACGATGATTACAATATCGCAGTACCGAGCAAGCCTAGTCACCTGGAGTTCGGAAAGTCGACTATCTCGAAGGCTGATTTCCCAAAGATGGTGAAGTCGGGCTACTTCAGCGAAGATGAGAAAAAGATGATTCGCTTTGGTGGAGAAGAGATTACCCCGAAGCCACAAAAAGATGAAATAGTGATTTTTAAGAGTTTCCTCAAAGCTGGTTTGATATTTCCTTTAAATAGGATGATTGCCGATGTGCTGAAAAAATTTGGGATCTATTTCCACCAACTAACTCCTAACGCTATTGTTAGGCTTAGTGTTTATATTTGGGCTCTCCGAAGCCAAGCAGTGGAGCCATTTTCCGAAGGTTTCTGCCGAGTACACGAGCTACACTACCAAACTAAGGCCAGAAAGGATGGGCTGCATGAAAATTTTGGTTGTTACAACTTTGCATATCGAAAAACTACAAAATTTCCTGTGATCAGCTATCGAAGCAAGTGGCCGGCAGGCTGGAAATCGGAATGGTTCTACGTCAAAATTGATGACGACAAGGAGAAGCTTGTGCAGAGTCCGCTTGAACTAATCTTCGGAGAAACCCGACCTCAGTGCAATATGACACCAGAAGGTCCAACCCAAACGGCGTTGGATGAATTCAGAATTATTGCAGAGCACATTGGCACTAGGGATTTGGTGCAAGAATTTCTGGCTTTCAAAGTATTCCCAACTATGAAGGAATGGGCTATGCCGAAGCTTAAAGGAGAGAAGAAAGAGGGGGAGCTTGTTCGACTACCCTATCATTATAAATTCAAGAAATATTTTAAGGCACCCTGCCAAGAATGGCTCGATACCATCGAAATAATGAGTACTGAAATTCTTGGAAATTATTCTAAAAAAGAGGACCAATTGATGACAGCAGCCTTCGGCACCTGGCCGAAACGAAGGCTAAATAGAGTACTTGATGCTATAGGCTTTGAATATCCTGACTATGGGCGACTGGGTGGAGATGCTGGCGGCCCGAAGAGAAAAAGAATTGCCAGTGCCGTTGACGAAGAGAGCACCAAAGTGACAAAAAAGAAAAAGGAGATTTCTGAAAAGCTGAGTCCTGAAAAGTTGAGCCCTGAGCCGAAGGTGGCCGCTACAAGAAAAAGGAAAACTGCATCTCCAGAACCAAAAACGTTGGTTCAAGAAGAAGACACTCCTGCAACGCCTTCTGCTGTCGAAGTAGAAGAGATTATGAAGGTAATGACTGAACTCTTGCCTGTCAAGCTAAGTCCGCTGGCGCCGGAACTGACGAAGTTTTTTCAGAAGGACAAAGCAGCTTCGGCAGAAGAAAGTCCTGCACTGCTGAAAAACGAAGAATTATTCAAATAGCAGATGTGATTCATCAGACGCCGCCACCGGCGACAGTGTCGAAAATTGCTTTTGTCGAGACCGCTGAAGCCGAAGGCGCCGCAGCCGAAGCTTCCAGAGTGGAGACCACTGAAACTGAAACCGGCGACGCCGAAGCTGCTGGGGCCGAAGCTGGGACCACGGAAGGTTCGAATCTGGAAACCACCCTTGAAGTTATTGACAATATTCTCCTGAAAATGGCTGAAGAAGAAGCTGCTATGGCTGCGATAACCACTGCAACTGGAAAGGGAAAGGAGCAGATTGATGACACTTTAGAAGAAGAAAGTTTTAACTTTCAAGATTTGCTTGGACAAGAGCTAACAGGCGCCGAAAAAGAAGAGTTGAAAAAATATGCCATATCTTGCGGGTATAAGCCAGGGGCTACACTATTTGGTGGAGTCAACAAAGGGAAGCTAAGATGCCTTCGGAACCGCACCGAGGCCAAAGTTGTTAGAACCCTCTCCAAAAGCGTTGGCCTACCGAAACTAGAAGCTGACCTCTGCAGATATCAACGACACCATATTGTCGGAAGCCTGCTCTATGCTAATTTTAAGGTAACAAATTTTTTATTATTATTTTTTAGGTCATTTACTGACGAAGATTGTTTTGGCAGAGTATACTATTGAGTAAGGTTCTAAAAATGCAACAAGATCTCGAAGAAGAGAAGAACAAAACTATCATCAAAGATTTGGAAGAAAAAGTTGAAAACTACGAAGCTGTTCTGAAAAAGAACTTCACCATCCAGGACCTTGAAATCATGACTAAAGAACACGAAGGTTCCTTAGAAAAGAAAGACTTTGTTATTCAGTCCATGGAAGGCTCCTTGGCTGAGGTCCAAGCTGAGAATAACAGCTTAAAGAATGAATTGCTCAAACAACTAGAAAAATCTGAGCAGGAAAAGAAACACCTTGAAGCAAGTCTTAAAACTGAGATGGAAAAGAATTCAAATTTGCAAAAGTCCTTGAAGGAGCTTCAAGAGAAATGACTAAGCTTCGGCAGCTGATGCGTGCAGCGGCTGAAGGATGTGTTTCATTCTATTGGAGCCAGCTCTGAAAAATTTACACCTTCAGCCGAAAACTTGCCCAGCACATTAGAATATATCGAAGGCGAGGTTGAAGCTCTTGACGAAGTTATTGGTGGCCATGCTGACTTCTGCGCCCTGGTAGCTTCTCAGGGCACAACTACCGCTTTTCTAAAGGTTGGCTGCACGCATGGAAAAATTGTTAATAGGCCCAACTTCAGCTTATCATCATCAGATCTGATAGATATTCCAAGCCTAGCCCGAAGCATCGGGAATAGATTTATGACCCAGATTTGGGTAAATGGCAGGCGGAAAATGGCGGGTGACGAAGCTCGAAGTCATCTTAAGCCGGTAAGAAGCTTATATTTGTTACTTTTACCTTCTCCTTGAAATTTGCACCTTTCTTATTCTGTTCTTTAATATTCGTAGGATGACGAAGCTGAAGTATAACGAAGCTGAAGCATGACAAAGCTGAATCTTGATAGTTGCTACAATGTTCTTTCCTGCAAAAATTCTGGGGAGACTTTTGTAATATTATTATGGAAAAAACTCATGTAAATTTGTACATGCCTTGTAATATATTTTATTTCCGCTATCTGTGTACAATCTGCTTTGTTGTGGACAAAACTTCTTTTTTGAGCCGAAGGCGAAAAACACCTTCCCTTCTTTTCGTACATAACGAAGCATAAAAAATTTTCCTTTTTCAAAGTCTTTCCTCATTGCCGAAACGCCTATCTTTTTCGTGTGATGTGATGATGATTCTATATATGTCTAAATGAATGCTTATGAATGCAAATGACATGATGAAATGTATTGTGGATATGAATATTGAGAATGATTCAAATCTTTTCACTTTTCAACGTCATCGTTTACTTTTCAGTGTATCAGCGTTGACTTTTTGCTGTAAGCCTCCCTTAGGAGCTTCTTCGCCTTTTACTTTTAGCGGAATCAGCGTTGACTTTTCGCTGTAAGCCTCCCTTAGGAGCTTCTTCGCCTTTTACTTTCAGCGGAATCAGCGTTGACTTTTCGCTGTAAGCTCTGCATTCCCTTAGGAACGACTTTTGAGCTTCTCCCTGTTTTCTTTTCTTTTCCCTTGGCATTTTACATTTACATTTTTTTGGGGGATATCACTTTTATAGAACCGAAATAAGGAAAGAAAAATTACATGTTGTGGCCCCATTAAAAACCTTTCTCCCCCTTTGGAAAGGAAAAGGGTGCCAAAAAAAAGAATAGAAAAAATTACATCAAATTAAACATAATATCGCCGAAGCTCATCCGCATTCCAAAACCTAGGGATGCCGTTGCCGTCCATATCCTTCAATCTATAGGAACCGGGTCTTGACGAAGATACTACCAAAAAAGGTCCTTCCCACTTCAGCTGTAATTTGCCCACTGTCTCAGGGTTAGCTACTCTTCGAAGCACCAGATGTCCTGGTTCAGTGTTCTTCAGCTTAACCTTTCTGTTACGCTATTTTATTGTTTCGACTTGATATTTATTGATGTTTTCCACAGCCTGAAGTCTGATCCCTTCTATAGCATCTTTTTCCACAGAGCAATCAGCTTCGTCTTCACCTTCTGCCGAAGTTACCGTTCTTATTGATCCTGCTTTGACCTCTTCCAGGGTTATTGCTTCATCCCCAAACAATAGTTTGAAAGGTGTAAAGCTTGTTGATCTTGACATGGTTGTGTTATGGCTCCACACCACTTTGATTAACTCGTCTGGCCACTTTCCCCTGGGCTGATTGAAGATTGACTTCATTATTCCTGTCATTATGATCCCGTTAGCTCGTTCGACAAGTCCGTTTCACTCCAGATGTCGAACTGATGTAAAATGGATCTTCGTGCCAATTTGATCACAAAATTCTCTGAAAGCTTCAGAATCAAACTGTGTTCCATTATCCATAGTAATGGCCTTCGGCACTCCGAAGCGACAAACAATATTTTGCCAGAAAAACTTTTGAACAGTAACCGAAGTTATTGTGGCTAGCGGCTTTGCCTCAATCCACTTGGAAAAATATTCCACTGCCACTACAACATATCTTAAGTTTCCCTGTGCTGGTGGTAATGGACCTAGTAAATCAAGGCCCCACCTTTGCAACGGCCAAGTGGGTTGTATTAATTGAGTTAAAGACGAAGGTTGTTTTTGATCTCTTGCACATTTCTGACAACCTTCGCACTTTTGGACTAAATCCGCTGCATCCGAAGCTGCCTTTGGCCAATAAAATCCTTGACGAAAAACTTTCCCAAGCAAAGGCCTAGATCCAATGTGAGATCCACATAGGCCTGCATGTATTTCCTTCATTAATTCTATACCTTCGGATCTGGATAAACGCTTGAGCAATGGGGAACAGACCCCACGCTTGTATAGCTCCCCTTCTATTATGACATATGGTCGAGCTCTTGCTTCTATTCTTTTGTTGTAAGCTTCGTCGTCTGAAAGAAAATTACCCTGAAGGAAAGAGATGATTTCAGTTCTCCAATCTTCACTATAGACAGGGGATATATTGAGGACCGCTCTTTCAAGAAGCTCGACCGAAGGTGCTTTTATTGTTTCGAAAAATACTTCCGAAGGTAAAGGCAGCCCCTGTGCTGCTGACTTGGCCAATAAATCAGCATATTCATTTTCTCCACGAGGAATATTTTTAACAGAGAATCCTTCAAAGGAAGCCTCGATCCTTCGGACTGTATCTAGATACTTTTCAAGCTTCGGATCTCTTGCTTTATAGCTCTTGTCAACATGGCCAGAAATAACTTGGGAATCAGTTTTAAGAATGGCCCTTCTGATCCCCATTGCCTTTAACTTCCAAAGACCCAAGAGCAGAGCTTCGTATTCAGCAATATTATTTGTACAACTGAAATCAAGTCTTGCCGCATAACAAGTTTTAACTTTGGAAGGTGAAACCAACACAGCAGCTGCTCCTGCTCCGAAGGTTCCCCAAGACCCATCGCAAAACACTGTCCATGCTTCGGCATCTTTATTCATTTCTTTCTCCTGAGCCCCTGGCGTCCAGTCAGCAATGAAGTCTGCCAACGCTTGGGACTGAATCGAAGATCTGTGGACATAATCAATACAAAATTCATTGAGCTCTGCAGCCCATTTTCCAATCCTTCCAGTAGCTTCTCGGTTTCTCATAATATCCTTCAAAGGTTGTGAAGAAGGAACAATTATGTTGTAAGCTTGAAAATAATGCCGAAGCTTCCTGGAGGCCATCAAAACAGCATACAGTACTTTCTCCAATTCTGTATAATTTTTCTTTGATAAACTAAGAACTTCAGATACAAAATATATTGGGGCCTGTTTCTTGACTTGGCCTTCAAGCTTCTCCTGGACAAGTGCTGCACTTACCGCTGAGTGCGAAGCTGCCACATATAATAACAAAGGAGCCTCTGGCGTTGGTGGAGTTAGTGTTGTTAAATCTATCAAATATTGCTTCAGTTCTTCGAAAGCTCTCTGCTGGACTGGTCCCCATTGAAAGACTTCGGCTGACTTCAGCACTTCGAAAAATGGTAAATTTCTCTCTGCTGATCTAGATATGAATCTGTTGAGAGATGCCAGCCCTCCTGTCAATCTTTGAGCCCCCTTCTTTGTACTTGGTGGTTCCATTCGAAGTATAGCTTCGATTTTGCTTGGATTAGCCTCAATTCCCTTTGTTGAAACTAGGCAACCAAGAAATTTCCCCTTCTTCACTCCGAAGACACATTTTTCCGGATTTAGCTTTAAACCAGCCTGTCTAAAATTAGCGAAGGTCTCCTGTAGATCAGCAATATGATTATCTTGCTTCGTGCTTTTTACAATGATATCATCAACATAAGTTAGCACATTCCTGCCTATCTGAGAATGGAGGACCTTCGCTGTCATTATGCTGAAACTTCCTCCGGCATTCTTAAGCCCCTCAGGCATCCGAAGGTAACAATATGTTCCACTGGGGGTTATGAAGCTGGTTTTCGGTTCATCCTCCTTCTTCATCCAGATTTGGTGATAGCCTGAATAGCAATCCAGCAGACTCATAAGCTCTGATGAAGCTGCTGCATCGACTAAGGAATCTATCCTTGGCAATGGAAACTCGTCCTTCGGACAGGCCTTGTTGAGATCAGTAAAATCGATACACATTCTCCATTTACCATTGGCCTTCTTTACCATAACAGTGTTAGCCAACCATTCTGGATATTTTACTTCTCTGATAACTCCGGCACTGAGGAGTCTTTTCACTTCGTTCCGAGCACCTTCGGCCTTGTCATTAGACATCTTCCGAAGCCTTTGCTTTCTTGGCCTGAAGGATGGATCAACATTGAGCGAGTGCTCAATAACATCCCTGTTAACCCCGCAAAGATCATTAGCTGACCAAGCAAAAACATCTTTGTTGTTGAACAAAAACCTTATCAAGGTTTTCTCTTGTTCTTCGGACAGTTGAGATCCCAATAACACCTTCTGCTCTGCTATGTCCTCACATAAGAGCATGGGCTTCGGCTGATCAGCCGAAGCAGCTTTTTCCCTTTTGAACTTGTATTGCTCACAAGCTTCAGCTCCATCTATATTATGGATTGCTTTTGAGTCTATCCAATTTCCTTCGGCCCTTCTGGCAGCTTCCTGACTTCCATAAATAGCAATGGGCCCTTGGTCTGAAGGTATCTTCATGCAAAGATAAGCTGGATGAAGAATTGCTTCGAAGGCATTGCGAGTGCCTCGACCAATGATTGCATTGTAAGGGTATTCCATGTCAACAATATCAAACACAACTTGTTCAGTCCTTGTGTTGTTGATAAATCCGAAGGTCACTGGCATTGTGATTTTGCCGAGTGCGACAATCTGCCTTCCTCCGAAGCCACAAAGGGGATGCGTGGCATCATGAATTTTGTCTTCGGGCTCTTGCATTTGTCTGAAGGCCTTAGCAAATATAATATCAGCTGCGCTGCCTGTATCAACCAAAACATTATGGACCAGGAATCCTTTGATCACACAAGAGATAACCATAGCGTCGTTGTGCGGGTAATCCTTGAGTTGAAGATCCTCTTGAGAGAAGGTAATTGGAATGTGAGACCATCTTGACTTGATGAAGGGTCCCTGCACCCCGACATGTTGTACCCTTCTCTGTGCCTCCTTCTTCTGTTTCTTGTTGGCTGGCTCTGAGCATGAACCGCCTGTTATCGGGAGTACCAGCTTCGGAGTCGAAGCAGCTCCAGCTTGAATGTTGGACGAAGCCATCAGCTCAAAAAAGTGGAAGTGAGTTCACCGGAGGTGGGCGCCAATGTTGGGGACTTGCTCTCAAATGCTATGAATTAAGAACAAGGCAACATAAAATGTTAAATATCGATGCCCTTCGTCCGTCGAAACATTATCTCCACAAGGATCAAATGGGCTTCGGACGAAGGTCACAAACATAATATTACGAAGGTTTCACCTTCGTAATTAAACTTATAAAATTAATACAAAGTAAGGTAAAGCATGAAACATTAGAGATAAATACATTGAAAATGAATAACATCATTCACATATATCATTATATGAATTTAAGATATTTAAACACAATGATTAGGTACATTTATACCTTTGCCTTGACAAACAATAATTCCCGAGTGATGCGTTAGCAATTACAGGAATGCCTAAACAGTAAAGGAATATTGTTCACTATTTATAGGCACAGGACACAGCTCATGAAGAATTACAATTATGCCCCTCATAAAAGTTTACAACAATGACTCAGACCTTTGAAGGCTAAAAGGTCATTTTATCTTTAAGTCGGTTCGACCCTTCGTCTTCGGATATGCTATAGTTCCGAAGCTTCGTGAACGGTGTCTTCGGCATCATGTTCAAGCAGCTTCAGCTGAAACTATTTCTTTTTGCAGGACCTTCAGCGACGAAGCATGGTCCCAACAGTTATAATTGAAGGCTTAGAGAGCAAAATCAAAGATCATGAAGCTGCTCTTGAAAAGAAAGATTTTGTTCTTCAAACAATGGAGGGTTCACTGGCAGAAGCCCAAGCCAAAATTACCAGATTAAACAATGAACTCCTCCTGAAATCAGAAAACTTCGAGCAAGAAAAGAAGAATTTCGATACGAAGCTTAAAGCCGAAGTCGAAAAGAGTTCACATTTGCAAAAATCCTTGAAAGAGCTTCAAGACAAATGCCTAAACTTCGGTAACCGGTGCGTGCAACGGCTGAAGCAGGTTTTCAACTCAGTTGGAGCCAGTTCTGAAAAATTTGAACCTTCAGTTGAAGACCTGCCAGGCATCTTCAAATACATTGAGGGCGAAGTTGATGCACTTGACGAAGTTATAGCTGGACACAGTAACTTCTGTGCCCTACTAGCTTCTCGCGGCACAGCTGTTGCTTTCATGAAGACTGGTTGCACGCATGGGAAGATCGTGAACAGACCAAACTTTAGCCTGTCACCAGCGGATTTAACTGACATCCCCAGTCTGGCCCGAAGCATTGGAAATAGATTCATAACTCAAATTTGGACGAAGGGTGGGCGGAATTTAGCTGGTGACGAAGCTCGAAGTCATCTCAAGCCGATACTAAACTTGTAGTTGTTGCTTACCTTTTCCTGAGATTTCCATTTACCTTATACTGCTTTGTTATGTACAGGATGACGAAGCCGAAGATCAATGATTCGAAGCTTGACGGGTACTGATGAAGCTGCTGCAAAAAGCTCTAGAGAAATTTTGAATTAACTTTGTAAAAGATATTGTAATTTAGGAATCAAACACTGCTTTGTAAACTTGTCCATACCTTGTAATATATTTTACCTTTTCATCCGTGTATGAATTGCTTTGATGTGGACGAAACTTGTATTTTTTTAGCCGAAGGCGAAAAACACCTTCCCTTCTTTTCGTACACAACGAAGCGTAAATTTGCTTCTTTTGTACTCATCGAAGCCTTGTCATTAGAGTCGAAGCAACTGTCTGTATGCTATGCTATGATGATGATGATCCTACGAATGTCTAAATGAATGTGTATGAATGCAATGAATGATGTGATGTAATGTGCAAATGAATGTCCAAACACACGCTTACGAAGCCACACCCAGACTCTGCATCCCCTTAGGAACGACTTTGGAGTCTTCTTCACCGTTTATTTTTCGGTGTTCACCGCTTATTTTTCGGTGTAAGTTCTGCATCCCCTTAGGAACGACTTTTGAACTTCTTCGTCTTCTATTTCGGTGGTATAAGTTCTGCATCCCCTTAGGAACGACTTTTGAACTTCTTCGCCTTATATTTCGGCGGTATTTGGCTCTGCATTCCCTTAGGAACGACTTTTGAGCAGAAAACTTACGCTGCGCTCTGTTAGGAACGACTTTTTGTAGCTTCGTCTTGCTCTGCATCCCCTTGAGGACGACGTTTGAGCTTCTCCCTGCTTTTTTCCTGCACTCGATGGTGCATGCTTAGATTTTACATTTTACATTCTTTTGGGGGATTTGTCTCTCGTGGAGCTAAATAAGAAAGGAAAAATTATAAGCTATGGCCCCATTAAAAACCTTTCTCCCCTTTGTAAAGGAAAAGGGTGCCATAGGAAAAAATGAAAAAAGACTACATCAAATTACACATAATATCGTCGAAGCTCATCCGCATTCCAAGATCTAGGAATGTTGTTGCCGTCCATATCCTTCAATCTGTAAGAACCGGGCCTTGACGAAGATACCACCAGAAAAGGTCCTTCCCACTTCAGCTGTAGTTTTCCTACTGTGTCCGGATTGGCCACTCTCCGAAGCATCAAATTCTCTAGCTTAATATTTTTCAACCGAACTTTCCTGTCACGCCATTTTATTCTTTCGGCTTGATATTTATTGATATTCTCCACAGCCTGAAGTCTGGTCCCTTCTATAGTATCTTTTGCTACGTGATAATCAGCTTCGTCTTCTGCCGAAGCTGCTATTCTTATTGACCCCGCTTTAGCTTCTTCTAGGGTTATAGCTTCGTCGCCAAATAATAATTTGAATGGCATAAAACCTGTTGATTTTGATATGGTTGTATTGTGTCTCCACACCACTTTAATCAACTCATCTGGCCACTTTCCTCTGGGCTGGTTGAAGATTAGCTTCATTATTCTCGTCATTATAATGTCATTTGCTCTTTCTACAAGTCCGTTTGACTCCGGATGCATAACTGATGCAAAATGAATCTTAGTGCCAATCTGATCACAGAAATCCTTGAAAGTTTCGGCATCAAATTGTGTTCCATTGTCCACAGTTATAGCCTTCGGCACTCCGAAGCGACAAACAATGTTTTGCTAGAAGAATTTCTGGACTGTAACCGAAGTTATTGTAGCCAAAGGCTTCGCTTCAATCCACTTAGAAAAATATTCTACAGCCACCACAACATATCTCAAATTACCTTGCGCTGGTGGAAGTGGGCCTAACAAATCTAGGCCCCATCTTTGCAACGGCCAGGTGGGCTGTATTAGCTGAGTGAGAGATGAAGGTTGTTTATGGTCTCTTGCACATTTTTGACAATTTTTACATTTTTGCACTAGCTCTGCTGCATCCGAAGCTGCCTTCGGCCAATAAAATCCTTGCCTAAACACTTTTCCCAGCAAGGGCTTAGACCCAATATGAGATCCACACAAACCTGCATGTATCTCCTTCATTAATTCAATACCTTCAGCTCTTGATAAACACTTGAGAAGTGGAGAACAGACTCCATGTTTATACAATTCCCCTTTTATTATCACATACGGTCTTGTCCTTGCTTCCATTCTCTTATTGTAAGCTTCGTCATCCGAAAGACAATTACCTTAGAGGAAAGATATAATTTCAGTCCTCCAATCTTCACTATGTACTGGAGAAATAACAAGCACTGCTCTCTCCATAAGTTCAACCGAAGGTGCCTTTATTGTTTCAAAAAATACTTCCGAAGGTAGAGGGAGCCCCTGAGCTGCTGATTTGGCTAGCAGATCTGCATGCTCATTTTCGCCTCTTGGAATATTCTTGACAGAAAAACCTTCGAAAGAAGCCTCCAACCTTCAAACTGTATTCAGGTATTTTTCAAGCTTCAGATCTCTAGCCTTGCTATTTTTGTCTACATGACCAGAAATGACTTGAGAATCAGTTTTTAGGATGGCCCTTCTTATTCCCATTGCCCTTAACTTCCGAAGCCCCAACAAAAGTGCTTCGTATTCGGCAATATTATTTGTGCAACTGAAGTCAAGCCTTGCTGCATAACATGTTTTGACTTTCGAAGGCACAGCTAGGACAGCAGCCGCTCCTGCATCGAATGTTCCCCAGGAACCATCACATAACACCGTCCAAGCTTCGGCGTCTTTGTTTATTTCTTCTTCCTGAGCCCCTAGTGTCCAATCAACGATGAAGTCTGCCAACGCCTGGGATTGAATTGAGGATCTACGCACATAGTCAATGGTGAATTCATTAAGTTCTGCAGCCCATTTTCCAATCCTTCCAGTAGCTTCTCTGTTCCTCATAATGTCCTTCAGAGGCTGTGACGAAGGAACAATTATGCGATATGCTTGAAAATAATGTCGAAGCTTTCTGGAGACCATTAACACAGCATACAACACCTTCTCCAATTCTGTATAATTTTTCTTTGACAAACTTAAAACGTTGTAGACGAAGTATACTGGAGCTTGCTTTTTGACTTGGCCATCTAGCTTCTCTTGTACAAGTGCCGCACTCACTACAGAATGCGAAGCTGCCACATATAAGAGAATGGAGCCCCTGACGAAGGTGGAGTTAATGTTGTTAAATCAATCAAGTATTGCTTCAATTCTTCGAAGGCTTTTTGCTGAGCCGGGCCCCATTGAAAGACTTCGGTTGACTTCAGTATTTCAAAAAATGGTAGATTTATTTCTGCTGATCTGGATATGAATCTGTTTAATGATGCTAATCTACCTGCCAGCCGTTGAGCCCCTTTCTTTGTACTTGGCGGTTCCATCCGAAGGATAGCTTCAATCTTGCTTGGGTTGGCTCCAATTCCCTTCGTTGATACTAGACAGCCAAGGAACTTGCCCTTCTTCACCCCAAAAACACACTTTTCTGGATTTAGCTTCAGACATGCTTGCCTAAAATTGGCAAATGTCTCTTGCAAATTAGCAATGTGATTTCTTGCTTCATGCTTTTAACTATGATATCATCAACATAGGTCAACACATTCCTGCCTATTTGAGAATGAAGGACTCTGGTTGTCATTCTGCTGAAGCTTCCTCCAGCATTTTTAAGCCCCTCAGGCATCCGAAGGTAACAATATGTGCCACTAGGGGTTATGAAGCTAGTCTTCGACTCATCTTCCTTCTTCATCCAGATTTGGTGGTAGCCTGAGTAACAATCCAATAGACTCCTGAGCTCTGAGGAAGCTGATGCATCTACTAGAGAGTCTATTCTCGGCAATGGGAACTCGTCCTTTGGACAAGCCTTGTTAAAATCTGTAAAATCAATGCACATTCTCCATTTACCGTTGGCCTTCTTCACCATAACAGTGTTGGCTAGCCACTCTGGGTAGTTCACCTCTCTGATAACGCCAGCACTAAGAAGCCTCTTCACTTCGTTCCGAGCACCTTCAACTTTGTCGTTAGACATTTTCCGAAGCCTTTGTTTTCTTGGCCTGAAAGATGGATCCACATTGAGTGAATGTTCAATGACATCTCTGTTGACACCGCACAGATCATTGGCTGACCAAGCGAAGACATCTTTGTTGTTGAATAGAAATCTTAGCAAATTCTTCTCCTGCACTTCAGATAACTGAGACCCCAGCAGTACCTTTTGTTCTGCTATGTCTTCACATAGAAGCATAGGCATCGGCTGATCCGTCGAAACAGCCTTCTCTCTTTTGTATCTATACTGCTCACAGGCTTCGGCTCCATCTATATTATGGATTGCCTTTGAATCTGTCCAGTTTCCTTCGGCCTTTCTGGCAGCTTCTTGACTCCCATGAACAGCAATGGGCCCTTGTTCCGAAGGTATCTTCATGCATAGATATGCTGGATGAAGTATTGCTTCAAAAGCATTAAGTGTCCCACGACCAATGATTGCATTATAGGGGTACTCCATGTCAACAATATCAAAGACAACTTGTTCAGTCCTTGTGTTATGAACGAAGCCAAAGGTCATTGGCATTGTGATTTTGCTGAGTGCTAGAATCTGCCTTCCTCCGAAGCCACATAGAGGATGTGTAGCATCATGAATCTTATCCTCTGGTTCTTGCATCTGTCTGAAGGCCTTAGCAAATATGATATCCGATGCACTGCCTGTATCAACCAGAACATTATGGACCATAAATCCCTTGATGACACAAGATATGACCATAGCATCATTGTGAGGGTAATCTTTGAGCTGAAGGTCCTCCTGGGAGAAGGTGATTGGGATGTGGGACCATTTTGATTTGATGAAGGGTCCCTACACCCCAACATGATGTACCCTTCTCTGTGCTTCCTTCTTCTGCTTCTTGTTAGCCGGCTCTGAACCTGAGCCGCCTGTTATCGGAAGCACCAGCTTCATAGTCGAAGGTCCTTCGACTTGGTTGTAGAACGAAGCCATCAGCTCAAAAGTGGAAGTGAGTTCACCGGAGGTGGGCGCCAATGTTGGGGACTTGTTCTCAAATGCTATGAATTAAGAACAAGGCAACACAGAAAGAGGTTAATGGTTAAAGCCCTTCGTCCCTCGAAGCACTATTTCCCTTAGGATATAACGATCTCCGGGCGAAGGTCATGAAGGACTTACGTTCATCATCACGGTTTACATTGATAAAAGAAGAAGCATATGAAACATGAGAGAATAACATGAATATTTGCATAACATTATTTACATGTCTTTATTATATAATCATGGATCAATAATGAATAATAATGAATTACATTTGTACCTTCGGCTCGACAGAAGGTGTAAGTACAAGCGTGACGCACGAGCGAGTACAAATCAGCGTGAACAGTACGGGGGTACTGTTCATCTATTTATAGGCACGGGACGTAGCCCAGTCAAAATTACATTTATACCCTTTACAACCAATTATAATCACGACACAAATTATCATGGGCCGATCTGTCTTTTCATCTTTAGGTCAGTGCAACCCTTCGTCTCAAGGCGTGCCGTTATGTCGAAGCTTCCTGGAAGGTAGCTTTGGCGTTATTTTTGTGCTGATCTTCCGAAGGTGTTTCTTCTTATAGGACCTTCGGCGACGAAGCAGACCCCCAACAGTATATTACTTGTCTATGCTACTTACCATGGCTTTAAGCTTTACCAAATGGACGTGAAAAGTTGAAAGGGAAATGTGCCCTTGGGCCATTTCTAAGTGTTTTGGTGATTTAGTGTCCAACACAAGTGCCTAAGTGTCAAATGGTGGACAAAGTACAAATCAAGTATAAAGGTATGTTTCTCAAACTTAGTACATTGTTTTAGTGACTAATGTATTGTGTCTAAGTGCTGGAAACAGGAGAAATCGAATTGGAGAAGAGATGGCCTTGTTTAGCCAAAGCCAGTTATGTCTGGGTGCATCGGACTGTCCGGTGGTGCACCGGACAGTGACCGGTGCGCCAGGCTGGCTCAGGCGAACTTGCTGCTCTCGGGAAGAAATAAACGGCGTACGGCTATAATTCACCGGACTGTCCGGTGTGCACCGGACAGTGTCCGGTGAGCCAACGGTCGCCGGGCCAACGGTCGGCCGCTTAATCCGGGTGCGACGCGTGGCCGAGCCAACGGCTAGAAGGGGGCACCGGACAGTCCGGTGTGCACCGGACAGTGTCCGGTGCGCCAATGGCTCCAAGGCGCCAACGGTCGGCTTCGCCAAATAAGGAAAGAGATCCGCACCGGACAGTGTCCGGTGGTGCACCGGACTGTCCGGTGCGCCAGGCGACAGAAGGCAAGAAATGCCTTCCTGGAATGCACTCAACGGCTCCTAGCTGCCTTGGGGCTATAAAAGGGACCCCTAGGCGCATGGAGGAGTACACCAAGCATTCCTTGAGCACTCTTGATCACTCACACTCCATTCTTGCGCACTTGTTCGACATTCTAGTGATTTGAGCTCCGTTCTAGTGTGCTAGTCTTTTGAGCTTAAGTCTGGGTCTTGTGTGTGCGTATTTGCTGTGATCTTTGTGTCTTGTGTGAGTTGCTAATCCCTCCCTTACTCCGTGCTTCTTTGTGAACATCTTTGTAAGGGCGAGAGACTCCAAGTTGTGGAGATTCCTCGCGAACGAGATTAAGAAAAGCAAAGCAAAACACCGTGGTATTCAAGTGGGTCTTTGGACCGCTTGAGAGGGGTTGATTGCAACCCTCGTCCGTTGGGACGCCACAACGTGGAGTAGGCAAGCGTTGGTCTTGGCCGAACCACGGGATAACCACCGTGCCATCTCTGTGATTGATATCTTTGTGGCTATTGTGTTTTGTTGAGACTCCTCTCTAGCCACTTGGCGATTATTGTGCTAACGCTTAACCAAGTTTTTGTGGCTTAAGTTTTCAAGTTATTCAGGATCACCTATTCACCCCCCCCCCTCTAGGTGCTCTCAATTGGTATCGGAGCCGTTCTCTTCAAGAAAGGGACTAACCGCCCGAAGAGATGGATCCTAAGGGGAAGGGAATCGTGATCAATGATAAGGAGAAGGAGTCCTTCGTCAACGAGCCTAAGGATGACAAGCCTACCGACTCGGGCTCGGGCCACAAACGAAAGGATGGGAAGAAGAAGAAGAAGACAAGGCGCATCAAGGAGATCGTCTACTACGACGACAGCGACGAGTCCACTTCTTCCAAAAAGGACAACGACGACAACGACTACGAGAGAAGGAAACCGGTTAATTCGAACTTTTCTTTTGACTACTCTCGTATTCCGCAAAGTACAAATGCTCATTTGCTCTCCATTCCACTTGGCAAACCTCCTCACTTTGATGGAGAGGACTACGGATTTTGGAGCCACAAAATGCGTAGTCACCTGTTCTCTCTCCATCCGAACATATGGGAGATTGTGGAAAGTGGAATGAAATTTGATAGCTCGGATAGTCCTATGTTTATCAATGAACAAATTCATAGAAATGCACAAGCTACTACTGTGTTGTTAGCCTCTTTGTGCAGGGACGAGTATCATAAGGTGAGCGGCTTGGACAATGCCAAGCAGATCTGGGACACCCTCAGGATCTCACATGAGGGGAACGACGTCACCTTACTCACCAAAATGGAATTGGTGGAGAGCGAGCTTGGAAGATTCGCAATGATCAGGGGAGAGGAGCCAACCCAAACATACAACCGGCTCAAGACCCTCATCAACAAGATAAGGAGCTACGGAAGCACACGATGGACGGACCACGACGTCGTTCGTCTAATGCTAAGGTCCTTTACTGTACTTGATCCACATTTGGTGAACAATATCCGTGAAAATCCTAGGTACACCAAGATGTCGCCCGAAGAAGTTCTTGGGAAATTTGTAAGCGGGCGAATGATGATCAAGGAGGCGAGATATGTCGACGACGCGTTGAACGGTCCAATCCATGAGCCTCAACCCATTGCTCTCAAGGCAACGAGGAGCAAGGAGGCGCTACCTAGCAAGGTGGCGCAAGTTGAGGCGGTCGGGCTCAATGATGAAGAGATGGCCCTCGTCATCAAGCGCTCCAAGACAGCGCTAAAAGGTCGCAAGGGGCAGCCAAGCAAGACTAAGACAAAGGGGAAGCGCTCATGCTTCAAATGTGGTAAGGTTGGTCATTTTATTGCTAACTGTCCCGACAATGATAGTGACCAGGAACAAGGGAACAAGAGGGAGAAGAAGAAGAACTATAAGAAGGCAAAAGGCGAGGCACATCTTGGCAAGGAGTGGGACTCGGATTGTTCGTCGTCCGACTTCGACAACGAAGGACTCGCCGCCACTGCCTTCAACAAGTCATCCCTCTTCCCCAACGAGCATCACACTTGCCTCATGGCAAGGGAAAAGAAGGTAAACGCTCGTAACACTAGTACTTATGCTTCTTCAAGTGAGGATGAGTCTAGTGATGATGATGAAATAGATTATTCATGTTTATTCAAGGGTCTAGATAGAACCAAGGTGGATAAAATAAATGAATTGATTGATGCTTTGAATGACAAGAATAGATTGCTAGAAAAGCAAGAGGATCTCTTATATGATGAACATGATAAGTTTGTAGAAGCTCAAAAATCCCTTGCTTTAGAAATAAAGAGGAATGAAATGCTTTCTTGTGAATTGTCTACATGCCATGACTCTATTTCTAGTTTAAAAAGCATAAACGATGAATTGAATGCTAAGTTAGAAATAGCTAATAAATCAACATCTTGTGTGGAACATGTTGTGGTTTGCACTAGGTGTAAAGATTTTAATGTTGATGCTTTTAGTAAACACCTAGTTTCAATTTCTAAATTGAATGATGAAGTGGCTAGTCTTAATGCCCAACTTAAGACTAGCAAAAGCGAATTTGATAAGTTAAAATTTGCAAGGGATGCCTACACGATTGGTAGACACCCCTCAATTAAGGATAGACTTGGTTTCAAGAGAGAAGCCAAGAACTTAACAAGCCATAAGGCTCCCATCCCCGCCAAGGAGAAAGGGAAGGCACCTATGGCTAGTAGTGCTAAAAAGAACCATGCTTTTATGTATCATGATAGGAGACATGCTAGAAATGCAAATAGAAGTTATGATGCTTTTGATTCACATGTTTATGATTCATATGCTATGTTTGCTTCTAGTTCTTCCTGTATGCATGGTAGAAATTTGCCTAGGAGAAATGGTGTTAATGTTCCTGGGAAAATTAATGAACCTTCTACCATATATCATGCTTTAAATGCTTCCTTTGCCATTTGTAGAAAGGATAGAAAGATAGTTGCTAGAAAATTAGGGGCAAAATGCAAGGGAGACAAAACTTGCATTTGGGTCCCTAAGACAATTGTGACTAACCTTGTAGGACCCAACAAGAGTTGGGTACCTAAGACCCAAGCCTAAATTTGCCTTGCAGGTTTATGCATCCGGGGGTTCAAGCTAGATTATCGACAGCGGATGCACAAACCATATGACGGGGGAGAAGAAGATGTTCACCTCCTACGTCAAAAACAAGGATTCCCAAGATTCAATAATATTCGGTGATGGGAATCAAGGCAAGGTAAAAGGGTTAGGTAAAATTGCTATTTCATCCGAGCAATCTATATCTAATGTGTTTTTAGTTGAGTCTCTTGGATATAATTTGTTATCTGTTAGTCAATTATGCAATATGGGATATAATTGTCTATTCACAAATGTAGATGTGTCTGTCGTTAGAAGAAGTGATGGTTCACTAGCTTTTAAGGGTGTATTAGACAGCAAACTTTACTTAGTTGATTTTGCAAAAGAGGAGGCCGGTCTAGATGCATGCTTAATTGCTAAGACTAGCATGGGCTGGCTGTGGCATTGCCGCTTAGCACATGTGGGGATGAAGAACCTTCACAAGCTTCTAAAGGGAGAACACGTGATAGGTTTAACTAATGTGCAATTCAAAAAAGATAGACCTTGTGCAGCTTGTCAAGCAGGCAAACATGTGGAAAGCTCTCATCACACCAAAAATGTGATGACCACATCAAGACCTTTGGAGATGCTTCACATGGACCTCTTCGGACCCGTCGCCTATCTAAGTATAGGAGGAAGTAAGTATGGTCTTGTTATAGTTGATGACTTTTCCCGCTTCACTTGGGTGTTCTTTTTGCAGGATAAGTCTGAAACCCAAGGGACCCTCAAGCGTTTCCTAAGGAGAGCTCAAAACGAGTTTGAGCTCAAGGTGAAGAACATAAGGAGCGACAATGGGTCCGAATTCAAGAACCTTCAAGTAGAGGAGTATCTTGAGGAAGAAGGGATCAAGCACGAGTTCTCCGCTCCCTACACACCATAGCAAAATGGTGTGGTAGAGAGGAAGAACAGGACGCTAATTGATATGGCGAGGACGATGCTTGGAGAGTTCAAGATCCCCGAGCGCTTTTGGTCGGAAGCCGTGAACACGGCTTGCCACGCCATCAACCGGGTCTACCTTCACCGCCTCCTCAAGAAGACGTCGTATGAGCTTCTGACCGGTAACAAACCCAATGTATCCTACTTTCGTGTATTTGGGAGCAAATGCTACATTCTAGTGAAGAAGGGTAGAAATTCTAAGTTTGCTCCCAAAGCTATAGAAGGGTTTTTATTAGGTTATGACTCAAATACAAAGGTGTATAGAGTCTTCAACAAATCATCGGGTTTGGTTGAAGTCTCTAGCGACGTTGTATTTGATGAGACTAATGGCTCTCCAAGAGAGCAAGTTGTTGATTTTGATGATGTAGATGAAGAAGAAGTTCCAACGACCGCAATACGCACCATGGCGATTGGAGATGTGCGGCCACAGGAACAAGATGAGCAAGATCAACCTTC